>NC_083104.1:102927474-103287393 GCF_949774975.1 Lagenorhynchus albirostris | reverse complement strand
AGAGACAGAGAAGACGACGCACAATTCTGTGTGTAAACTCCGCCCAAATCTCTGGCTGACCTGTAAACCAGGATAAGACTAAATGAACTGTGCTTTGAGCCACTGCCCAAACTCAAAACACTGTTTGGAGCTTGAGTCATCCAAATCGATTTTTTTGCAAAAACAAAAAAACCCCAACATCATTAGGAGGAATGTACCAGAAACCAGAAAGGAGAAACGGATGCATCTCAAAAGGTAAGATAATCAAGGAAGGTTGACGCTGAGATGGTCCTAGACGTTGGCATTAATAGCTGATCAGCATTAATAGCTGTAACCCTGACCAAGGACAGTTAGGAAAACACACTCAGGACAAATGAAGAGGAATCTCATCAGAGAGATAGAACTTATTAAAGAAAAAAAATTCTAGAACTAAGAAGCATCCTATTGAAATGAAATGAAATGGGCTTAGCACCAGATGGGTGATGACAAAGGAAAGAGTGGGTTAAGCTGACGATGTAGCAAAAGCACTATAGACCCTGAGGAGTGAAGTTACTGAACAAAATGAGAAGGACGTAAGGACCTGTAGGACAATATTAAAACAGCCCTGTTACTGGGCTCCCGGAGAGAAAGAAAAAAAAGAGGCCAGAACAAATACATTTCCCCATTAGGGTAAAAGTCATAAATTTACAGATTCATAAAGTTCAGCAAACAGCAAGCAGGATAAATAAGAAGCAAAGCACACCGAGGTGGACCGTCTAACTACCGAAAACTAGTGCAAAGAGAGACCTGCCTGCCGGTCAGCTGGCTCATTGTTTGGGACACGCCCAGGCTTCCTGCTGCTGGCATGTCTGGGTATGATCACTCTGGTATTTGCACTGCCCAGAGTCTTGCCTCAAGAATGTCAGAGTATTTTCTCTCTTCCTCACCCATCTCGTCCCTCAGCCTCATGGAGGGCTAAGCTGGTGAAGGACTGGGAACATGAACTTGGATTTCCCTCCGTTCATGTGCTTCTCACCACATCACCTAAAAGGAACTAACCAGCTCTGAGCATGACACACAGATCTGTAGATTAAACATGAGGACAGTCAATTTAGCACAGGGATTAAGTTAATAGGCTGGGCTTTGGAGTAAAACGTGTTTGTTCTTAACTTTATGATTTTCTAGCTGCCTCAAAATCACCATCTAAAACAACCTTACGATTATTAATTACACCGTGATGGAGATTAAACGCGTGGCTCCATCTCGCACATAGAAAGTGCCCAGTAATTGTTCGAAATAATAATCATTGTCACAATGAAGTATAAACAAAAAACCAAAGTATTCCACTTTATTAAAACAAAACAGGAGTCTAAAATAAGCCACAAATGAACCTATTTACAAAACAGAAACAGACTCACAGACATAGAGAACAGACTTGTGGTTGCCAAGGGGGAGGGGGTGGGGGAGGGATGGACTGGGAGTCGGGGTTGGTAGATGCAAACTATTACGAATAGAATGAATAAACAACAAGGTCCTACTGTAGAGCACAGGGAACTACAGTCAATATCTTGGGATAAACCATAATAGAAAAGTATATGAAAAAGGATGCATGTATGTGTATAACTGAGTCATTTTGCTGCACAGCAGAAATTAACACAACATTGTAAATCAACTATACTGCAATAAAGATAAATAAATAAAGCATTAAAAAATAAAATGCTAAAAAAACACAAAAAATAAATAAAACAAAAATTATTGCAACTTACTATTTGCATTCCATAACATAAATGAATCTAAGACACCATAAACTGTAAGATCACTCTATTTTAAGTTGCACACAGAAAGAAATAATCTTCCCAAGGGAACCAGAGCATTCAACTGCTTGTATGTCACCTCCCGATTGATTTCAGAGGTGGTAACAGGTGCATCTTAGGGTCAATGAAGTAAGGCATATGTACTATGTGTGTGCGTGTGTGTGTGTATATATATATATATATATATATATATATACACACACACACACACACACCCCACACCTTCTTTGTCCACTCATCTGTCAATGGCCACTTAGGTTGCTTCCACGTCCTGCTGCTATGGCCACTGAGGTGCGTGTACCTTTTCGAATTAGAGTTTTCTCCAAATATACACCCAGGAGCGGGGTTGCCTTTAAACTCTGAACAATATGACAGGGCTCAAATCTGCACAGGCAGAATGCCAGGCTCTGACTGGTGTGCAAGAGGCTCCATGTGACAGGAAGACACAAGGTGGCATCTATTATTACAAACTCACACATGGGAGACCAGTGGTTTCCAACGCCGGCTGCCCTTTGGAGTCATTTCAGGTGCTTACAAAGCCAGGATGCCAGGAAGTAACCCCAGACTAACCAAGCCAGACTCTCCAGGGCTCAGGTCCGGGGACCTGCACTTCTGTCAGAGCCACACACAGGGACCACGAGGACACCCCACCTTCCCGCTGGAGATTTCATTTCCCACCAGCACCCTCCGTGACTCTCACCAGTCACCTGTGCCCAGGTAAGAAAGTGCTGACCGTAGGCCAGCCTAAAGCATTCTGATTTAATTCAACCTCACTAGATTTTTAAAATTAAAAGCGTATTCCACGTGCCTACGGGGATGCTGAGAACAGGCGCGTCGGTCTCTGCGTGAAGGCAGCATCGCCGCAGGACACGCACGTGCTGAGATGAGGCGCACGCAGCAGCCCCGGGGTCCTGGCCAAGCCCCCCCGAGACTGGGCGACGCCTTGCCAGGCCAGCGGTCTCCTTCCTGAGGACATCGCCTGTGTCTCAGGCACAGCACGCAGCACCTGCTGCTACCTGCTCTGTCTGCGTGTCCCCACCGACCTGGGAGCCCCTCCAGGGCAGGGCCCCGTGACGGAGCCCCCAAGCGTTGAACTGTATCTGTATTACCCAGTTTTCCCAAGAAACTGACAATTCCACTAATATCTACTCTCAAAACCACAGTTATCCTTCAAAACACAAATTAAATTACATTTTTTCCATTAAAACCTGCCTGTTCCTCTCAAAATAAAATGTCACCATAGTAATCCGCTACAGTAAAATCAAAGGCATCGGTGTGGGGAAACATGGGAAAATAATTCCCCACCTTCTTTTCTGTTTCACGTGCTAGGGGATCAACATAGGTGTCGAGAAACACCGTCCAGCGACCCTTTCTGTGGTGATAGAAATACTCTGTATCACTGTGTCCAACAGCTGTACGTGGGCCAGTGCATGGGAACTAAATGTTTAATTTCATTAATTTTAATTCATTACAATTTAAATGGAAGCAGTCGTCATAGACACCACACTGGGCAGCGCAGGCCGGCGGTGCGCCTCGGCACCCCAGCACCGGCGCTTCCTTCAGTCTCGTCCTACTCCACCTTTATATTAAGCCCTGAGATCAAGTATGTCAGTGACAGAAGGTGGAAAGAGAGGTTAATAAGCCAGGAGAAATAATACCCCTAAAAAAAAGACACGGAAGCACCGGTACCAGGATCTATATCCATCGCGTTTGATGAAAGTAAGTATTAGGCGACTGAAACACCAAACCAAAACCAGAGAAACAAAAGCAAGAAGCTCATGAGGATGGGATGATGATGGTAGATTCACTGGTATACAAGCAGGAAAAAGAAAACAAAAGAGATTTTAATTAACTGAAACTCACCACGTCAACAGTATGACACTGACTTCTCCAAGAAGCTAATGTCATCATAGCTATATATAGGCAGAAGCGGTTCCCAGAAAGAGGGGGGATGGCCCCTCCCCCCTCGAAAGGCTGGAGAGCTGCATCTGGGTTAAGGATTAAGTCAGGGTCCATACCAAAGGCAGGGCTGGCCCCAACTGGAGCAGGTTTCACGGAGAAGGACCAGGAGGGCACTGGCTGGCTCAGGAAAGCTGTAGAAAAGGCCGTAAGTAACTAACTGGGAACAAAGATAGACCACAATATGTCTGGAAGAACAGTCAAGCAGAGGAGAAATGTCTTCTTTTCTTATTCCTGAGATAAAGGTTAAGGGCGGGCAGATTTATGACGAGCACACGAAGAGCTTTGGAAGGGAGCTGTCTGGAGGTAGAAGGAGTATCTTGAAAGGCAACCGCCAGAGATATTGAGGAGCATCTCAACGCCACACCCAGTGTCACCGGAAAGGAATGGGGGAGGGGGTGGTATCAGAGTCCAGGCTCACACATCCAGGGAGAGATCAACGCTCTCGAAAGGAAGGGGTCTGGCATTTTCCTAACGCTGTCATATGAGTCAAAGGTACACCTGGACATTCCAACCCTTGACCTGTTCTTTCCATGAGAAGAGTGGCCATCACCGGTTTTAAAGTGGCTTTAAAGGTCCTTCATCTCCCCGCTGGCAGTGACCCCATTACACACACCCTCCTGCCCCTGTTTCTTTACAAGACTGACAGAGAGCTACACGTGAAAATGCATACTTATTAGAACTATTACTTTCTCTGAATTTGAGAGAGGTTGAAAAGCTGATCATTAATATAATAAATATTACTAACTATTACCATAGTTTTATTTGTAACTTCATTATCATTCCCTTTCTAGAAAATCATTCATTTATTTGTGAAAGCTTAAAAATGCACTTACTGTTCAAATCCTCTGGGGGGAAAAACTGTATTTTATCCTTGAATACTTTTTAAGTTTATCAACCCCAAATATATAATAAACAATTCTGAGAGAACAAGGCTCAGAAGCATTGACCTGAAAATTTCATAGAATAAAAAATATGAATTTTTTAAAAAGTGGAAATAGAACTGCTCCATTTTCAATATTAGAGTCTGTCTTTAGAATTTTTAAAATTTATAAAATAAGCTTTACAGTTGAAATGACAATAAATAATACAACCACATTTTCAAAACAAAAGAACCGAAGATTAGATCAGCAAACCCGAGCCTCTCTCAGGTTCTCACTAGACCACGTTCCCAATTTCCTAAATTGCTCTCTCCAGTCCACCAACCATAGAAGTGATTTTAGTGACATAAACACCCTCATTTCACAGATGAAAAATTAACTGAGGTCACAGAATCACCCCCGGAACAAGGGTGGCCCTTGGGCCTCCCGCCCCCAGACCCCGACCTCCCTGCCCCTTGGCTGCCATCACGACCACCTCACGTGTCACCCTCCACAAACACTGGGCAGGAGGGTTCCACGAGGATCGGCCTTCCCTTCAATTCCCAACAGGAAGCACGTCTTAAGTATTTTTATCTTATTTTCAGGTTCTCGATAAACACAGGTGAAAAATGAACAGCAAAACAAAATGAAGCGAGTTTCTGAGTTCTGATTATTTAAAGCATCTTCATCAATTCATCCAAAAAGTACGGATCGGGCAGCCACAATGGGCCACCCCCACCCCAGGCTTCATCCTGGTACAAGCCGTCCTAGAAGGTGCCACAGGGACAAAATCTCTGCCTTCGTGGATCTTACACAGAGTGCGCTTGCTAACGGTAAGCGCTGTGGAGAGAAACAAAAGCAGAGAAGGGAGCTAGCACAGGGAACACGTCGCTGAGGAGGGACATCCGAGAATGACCCCAGAGAAGGAGGCAAGCCGCGAGGGCAGCTGAAGGGGAAGGGGCGGCAGGAAGGGCGCGGCCGCCAGCGCGGCTGCAGGAGGGACGGGGCAGCGAGCGGGAAGGGGCCGCAGCAGGCCCGCGGAGCCTGGGGGGCCGTTCCTGCTCGGACACGGCGCTCACCATGCAGCATTTACCCCTCGGCCCACAGGCCAGCACGGAAGCCACGGTTACGGCATTCTGGAGACAGGACAACTTGTTCCTGTGGTTGGTGGTCTCCCCGAGTCCATCTTCGGTGTCTGGAGCTGTGACTCTGAAGAGTGAAAACGATGTCCTACCGGGGTCAGGGTTCCAGGCCTTAGGAGAACAAGCCCACACTACTGAGCCATCTCCGGAGGGCGCTCTTCACAGCCCAGGGCAACAGCAGGAGACAGGAGGACAGAGGAGGGACGCGTGCTGACTGACGTTCCAGCTCATTCCTCGTCCGGGACCTTCAGGGCACGTCAGAAGCTTCCAGCGCGGCTATGGCTACGAATGCTGACTTTCACACCGGGGACCCTTGGCCAGGGCGAGGCTAAGGGACTGGCGGCTGAATGAAATCGAGCACTCAGTGATGATCGCTCACTCAGTATTTTCTCGATCACAGTTATGCCTGGATCAGCACAAGAAACCCGTGAAAACACTGCCAGCAACATCCCCTGCAGCTGCCTGAGGCATTTTCACGACTGTCGTCGCCTCAAGCACAGGGTGCTCGCAGAAGTGTCCAGAGAGCCCAAAAGAAGCCTCTGCCTCGTGCACTAAAAGGGCAGGGGCGGCGGGGCGGGCGGGGGGCACCCTGAGCGCCTGCATGGTCATGGACAACAGTCACTCTCTGGGTGATTTTCTGCCTTCAGTCAATATAATCTGTACATTAGGAAATCGCACAGAGCTATTCAAGTAGGTCCAATTCGAAAAGGCTACTATGACTATGCTGTCACTGCTCGGCTTTGCTGGGCTCGAACATTTGCTGCTTTTGGCAAAATGAGGAAGAAGGATTCCCAGCTTAGGATCCTGGGACCGGCGTGGAGATGCACAGAGATCCCAAGAAGAACTGTGTGAGTCATATCGTGAGTCTGCATTAAAATAAGAAAAAATATGCTTTTGCTTTACTGAATACATACCTAAACCACGTTCAAAACTACGTGCCTGGTAAAATTTTAAGGCCACACACTCTTCCTTCATGCATCTAAAAACTAAAAAATCAAAGTACAGAAATAACCATTTTCTTTGTTAACGAGCCAGATCACCAAGTTTTAAACTGTAACGCACGAACGTCATCTTCAGAACAGGTTCAGCGGATGAGTCTAAAACCTGTATTGAGAGATGAGTCCTGAAGGAAAGGATCAGCTGGGAACAAACAGACAGCAGTTTAAATTCCCGACACCGATGTCCTGGAGCAAATCAACAGGTTTTCTGAGCCCTCATTTTCTTACCCATAACACCAAGGCATGACTCGCCCCTCCTCACTTGTAGGGTAGGGATATCACACAAAGCCTATGCCAGCCAACACATCGTACTTATTACCACCAGTTTGCTTTAGGGTGTGTTTTTGTTTTTTGGTTTGTTTGTTTTGCTAATATTTTATTTATTTATTTACTTGGGCCGCACCATGCGGCATGCAGGATCTCAGCTCCCCAACCAGGGATGGCTCTTACACCCTCTGCAGTGGAAGCACAGAGTCTTAACCACTGGACCGCCAGGGAAGTCCCTTTAGGGTCTGTTTTTGGTCAGGTCCTACAAACACAGCGTGTGCCCCCATGAGCCACGGACACAAGCTGTTATACACAAGCCCAGGACCAAAGCGTCAGGAGGACAGAGGTTCTGTCTGATCACTGCTACCTTCCCCACACAGAGCACAGTGCATGGAACTTAAAATACTGAATACGTATCTTTTTTGATTAGCAGGAAAAAAGGAAGAGTATTTTAATAAACCTCAAAGTTGGGATCAGCCTTAACTTTTGCATCAATTCCTGCTCTAATAATAGACTCTGGCAGTTCTGACCGTAAAGATATCCAATAACCAATAAGGAAGATCTTTAATTTCTTAAAGAATTCATTTGTCGAAAGTGGTAGACATTTCTTGTAAATTTTTTCAATTTGCAAATAAATACATATCCATGCTTGAAACTTCAAAGGCCAAAAAGCACAAGTATTCACAACTATAAACACAAGGGGCTGGAAACTATGTAAAAACAAACAAAAAGAAACCATAATAAATGCTACGTATGATTCTACTACTACAAATAAAACCAAACTATAAAAACTACTGATACATAAACTGTTTAAGAAACTGATGACCCTACAGCTAAAACGTTCCTAGGGCTGTGGCTCTGGCGGGCATGTTCCAAATTCAGCAAAGGAGGCTGATGCCACAATGGCTGACAGGAACATGCGAGGCGAACACAATCCCAAGGGAACAAAGCATGTGGAGCACAGCGTTTCAGCAGCCCTGAATAATACCCCACCTGTCGTTAGGTCAAACAGTTTGGCCCACCTCCATAACGAGACAAAAGTCACTTTTGTTGCAGTTGGGGAAGCTGTTTGAGGGTTGGAAGTACTATGAGTGATTTGAAAAGTACAGCAATAAATAAAACTTGTTCAGGCCCCTAACATTACTGGTCAAAAACAGCCATGAATTGACAGACGTTACTAGCTGAGCTACATGCCCGGGTGACAGACAAACTGAGTTACATAAATAGGTGACCTACAAATAAAGACATCAAGAATGAATAATTAATGACAGACCATGTGGAAAAGCTATCTCACAAGTTTAGAACATCAACAAATGGCACCTAAGGAAATGGTTTTCAAAATACAAAGAGTAGATCTCGCATTTTCCGTCACCTGAAGAGTAGATCTTGTCATAAATTATGTTTTCACACATCAAACTGATGTTAAAAGGTAACTCAAGCTCAGGGAACTACTTCAGTATTCTACATTTTTAAAAGTCAAACTGTTATTAGTTAATAATCACAGTTGTATAAATGTAATTACTGTATTTTTTCAGTCCGTCAAAGTTGAGTCAAAGTATTTCGGAAAGGAGGAGAAAAAATACCAACGTCAAGAAAAGGTTTAAAAGAAACTTCAGGGAGAGGAGGCGAGGCTGACAGAGGTGTTCTGTCCACACGCTAAGTCTGTTTTCCTCTTTCCTGGGGTCCCAAGGCGCCTATTCCCACGCCTCCCAAACACTTCTCCTGGCCGCCTCACCCCTCCCCACTAAGGGACTCTGGTGGTCCGGCCCTGCTGCCTGCACTGCGGGGGCAGAGGGTTCTCGGCTGGGCAGAGCAGCTCGTGTGGGAAGACGGTGGCCTTGCCTCCCCAGCTTCCAGAAAGGGCAGGCTGATTTCACTTCGAGTAATGCTCTAGGAATTCCACAATATGCCACTTACAGAGTGCTATTTTTTTTTTTTTTTTGGAGGGGGAGTCCTTCTAAGCACTACACTTATATTCCTATAAACTTCACAGTAACCCTATGAAGTCAGTCCTGTTATTATCTCTGTGTTATAGATAAGGAAACAGGCAGAGAAAGATTAAATGACCTGTCCAAAATCACAAAGGCCAGAAAGGGGCAGAGGCAGGGCCCAGGCCCCGAGCTTCAGACCCCGCCCTCCGAGCCACTCTACCCTGCTGCCCTGAATCCCGCTTCTCTGAAACCCTATTCGGAGCACATAAACGGCAAACCAAGTAAGAAAGTAAGACAAAAAAAACGAAACTGTGGTGTAAACCATTTTCTATTAAAAGTCTTACGATATTGATTTAATTACAGACTGACACTGAAGGGGGGCAGGACACGCCACCCCAAAATTCGCCACTTTGGCTTAAGGGTTATTTTGAGCCAAAGGTACCAGAGAAAGCGCGGGAGTAGGGAGGGTGTCCTGACCTCTCCTTTCATTTCTGAAAGCAGGAGAGAAACTCCCACGTGAAACACGCCCTCCCGACGCCTGGAAGCTCTCATCAGGAGACCAGGGTGGAGGCCAAGGAGCCTGGGAACACAACCCTCGGCATCTGCGTCTCTCCACGCGTTTCAGCTCCTTTTCCACAACTGCGCCTCTCTGTCCACCTGGTCTATGAACGCTGAGGCCTGGCACGTCTCTGGGTCTTTGTCATCCTACGAGGGCTCCCAGGACAGGTAAAAATCTGTACACTTTTCTCCTGCTCATCTGTCTTCTGTCAATTTAATTCCCAAGCCCAGCCAGAGACCCTAACGGGGTAGAGGTAACGTTCTGCCTTCCCTACAGTGTAAATCTCATAACAAATAGATGACAGGAAAGCAAACCAAGTCAAAATAATACAATTATAAATTCATGAAAACTCCAGGCTCTTGGAGAGAAGATGGCTGTGGTGCCCTCAGCCCTGGGTTTCAGAGCAGCCAGGAAACCAACCAAGCAGACAGGCAACTTTACATATTAGCTTCTGAATCCAAATAAGGAAGAAGCAATGTAACACCTGACATTCACAGTGATACACATGTCCATACCTAGGAGAGGAGAGGCATGATTTGAGAGCAGTTAAGCCGTTAATGTGTTAAAGACCAGAGAACTTAGCTCTTTTCAGGGTGGTGTAAAAATCTGAAAAGCTAAAAGGAGGTCAGGCCACACAAGTAGAGGAATACTTGCTGGATTAGGGGAGGCGTTTGCACGGCTGGGTCCTCAGAAACCATCCTGCCTGAGCAGAACAACGGGGTCACCCAGAGAAGCCTGGGGAGCTAGTGGGTAAGGAGATCCTGGGACACGGTGGCGACCAGACGAGGGAAGGGGATCTGTCCACACGAGAAAGGAAGAAAGACTTAAGTTAAAAGGAGAAAAGTTTTTCTCTGTCTCTCCATAATTAAGACTTGTAAGTGTCTCATGCATGTCTCAACTTAATACATGCAAAAATTCTCAAAAATAAGAAGTAACTCACAATATCAAAGGCTGCTCACACAGTCGAAAGCCTGTAACTGGAAAAGTCTATCATATTGCAGATAAAAATACTCAAAACTTACCAACGTCCACCATATTCTAGGCACTGAAGAATCTTTGAGGATAGAAATGTATCTACTCAATTCACCTATAACAAGAAGCTCAAGAAGTTCTATTTTTTTAAATACGTAATTTATAACCTCACAATATGACATTTTAATTGCTACACTCATGGTATAAACAATGTGTTACAGGTACTCAAAGCAAGACTCATATAGGGCGCTGGTGTGTTAGGATGTAGCTGGAGCCAGGTGCCCGAGATGCTGTGGAAAGTCCTTTCCCACCACATCACCTCTGAAGAGGAGACTATGGTGAGAGTGAAGCAACAGGTGGCAGACAAGTGTTCCCAGGCCACCACCTCACGCTTCTTCAAAATAAGATCAAGTCTTAGCCAGTTATCATGAAAGTTACGGGTTTCACTCTATTACCAACAATACAACCAGAGGCAGTCTTTTATACCTGACATAAGTTTGTTTGTTTTTTTAATAACAGAAATAATTTTATTTGTATTTTATGTTACTATCAGAATTGAATTTTATATATTATAATGTCACTAGCACTGAACCTAATATATTTTTATATCATATAAAACTTGCTGTACTTTTTTTTAACATTTTTATTGGAGTATAATTGCTTTACAATGGTGTGCTAGTTTCTGCTTTATAACAAAGTGAATCAGTTATACATATACATATGTTCCCATATCTCTTCCCTCTTGCATCTCCTTCCCTCCCACCCTCCCTATCCGACCCCTCTAGGCGGTCACAAAGCACCGAGCTGATCTCCCTGTGCTATGCGGTTGCTTCCCACTAGCTAGCTATCTTATGTTTGGTAGTGTATATATGTCCATGCCACTCTCTCATTTTGTCACAGCTTACCCTTCCCCCTCCCCATATCCTGACATAGGTTTTAATGTCATAAAACTAAGAGATTTTATAGAGAAATGGCAAGTAAAGAAAAAGTATTAATACATATTCTTACCCCTCCAAGCATCTTTAGTTTATTTCTAGTCATTTTTGCACAAGCATGTACCCTCATTGTAATGTGTCTACAAGTTTATCATCCTATTTTACAGAAAACTTAAGTCCAAAACGTTAATGATCGTGTCTGCACTCATGTGGGAGGGTGCCCCACCCTAGCCCTACAATGGCTCCATGGATGAGAAGAGCCGGCCACGCAGACCACCAGCTGGGTCCCAGGACAGGGCTGGGACTGATGCTGAGACCCCGGGGGGGAGAAGGCTGGTCCACTGTCCCATCCTCGTCCCCAGACACCCACCCAGGGCCAGCGTGAAGTCGCTGTCCTGGGAACAGACCACAGGGTCCTGCACTCTCCTGGGTACCCCAGCTGGGTACCGTTTTTACACCGTGAATCTCTGGCAACCTAGGAAGCCGATGGACGCTTTCTCAGAATAATGCATACACAGATACAAAGTAAAATATGTAAAATTACGAAGGAAACAAGTTATATATGATATAACAATATATGCCCTTTATTAGGACCTAGCAATTTGATGACAGAAGACACTAGCACTGAGGCTGGAAAGGTAATAAAATATACTAACCAAAACTACATTTTTCTATACGCTTATAGGCATTACTAATACTGAGGACCCTTTAAAAGAGGCTAAAAAAGGGAAGGAAACGCCATGACAAGTCAGACGACCTCAGAAGCCGCTCCGAGTGCACCCGTGGCCCCCAGCCCGGCGGCGTCCCTCGCTCCCAGCTCTGCTGGCCGGGCCCCTGGCCCCCACCCACTGCACGTCCTCCTCCTCCTCTGCCCCCTCCACTCACTCCCCTTCCCACTTCTGACACCCCATGTGCAGAGCACGCATCACAGATCCGTGCCTCATGGACATGGCTTGGCAGCCTCGGGACTGGCCCTCCAGTGCAAGCCAAGCACCACCTTCCCCTAAGATAAGAGATGCCCGCCCAGCAGAGGCCAAGTTCACTGTCTCTTCTCTAGCGCCTTCCTCTACCCTGGTCCACATACACAGCTGCTCTTCAGAATCTGCTTTTCCAGCAAGTGTACCCCAATATCCCCACATCCCAGGTGTTAACTGGGCCAAAACCAGAACTGAAAAAGCAAATCCTAAATCCCCATTCTAGCGCCTACACTAGCCAAATTAGAAACTTCTGAGACAGCGTGCTCAGAGCCTATGAGCTCTTTTGTTCCTGCATCTCTTTCTTACCCTGGTGAGCCAAACTTAACTACGAAACCCTATTCCTTTAGCACAAGAGCAAGGGGTCAGGCCCAAGCAAGGCCCCTCATGATTCCTTTCCCTGAACCCATCTGCCCTGATAATGAATTTCCCCAAGGACAAAAACAATGCTGTGTTCTTTTATACACCCCACACAGCTGCCTCACACTTTATCAAAGGAGCTCAATAAATGTTGAATGAGCAAAAGAACAACAAAGTAAGTATAGGAGACTAAAGATGGCCTAGAGGCTGGATCTCCAAGCAAGAATAAGCATTCCATATTCCTTTACAACAAAACTGAAGACTAAAGAAGTGTGAAAAACAGATGGGATACTTTACTTAAAACAAAGAGAGAAGGAACTAAAATTCTAAACCCGCAAACCCCAAACCCCCATCCAGCCACCTACGCTACCATGTTCAAAATTTCCAAGACAGCAGAATGGCAAGCAATACGGTCAAGACAGTACACCAGCCCCGACACGGTCCCGTTAGGCTGCTTGTGCCCGTGTTCTGACTTCTAATGTGACCCCGAGCGGGTCACACCACACACCCAGGCCTCAAGTTCTTAGCCACCAAATGCAAACACTACCATTAAGGCCTCAAAGGAAAAATGAGTAAAGACAATGGGAAAGGCTCTGTCAATCTGTATAACACCTCTTCATTAATGCACAAATCCACACGTGGGCCAGAGGGCTCATGCCAGGCTGGGGGGGCGGGGAGGGGGGAAGGGCGGGGAGGAGGTATGTTTGGCCATGAATATATCTTGCACGTTTTACTTTCCCTTTACACAAGAGGAAACACATGCCATAGGACAAAGCTGGTATTAATGTATTTAAAAAACAGCTTATTTTGTTTCTACAATTTAGATGCCCTAAAATGTTTAAGATCTGAAAGGAGGGGTAGGCCTCCTGTCCCCAACACCCAACACCATGACTCCCCAAAGTTCCAAGGGCCGCTCTTCATGACACACGTGAAGAAAAGCAGGACATCTAGCCGGCTTTGGGATGTCCACCCTTTTTTTTTTTTTTAATAGAACTGGTCAAACGTGGAAGTACTTTTGCTCCAAAATAGGCTGGAATTTCCAATTCTCTCAAAGCTATTAGGCACATGAACTGTAGATTTGGGGTTCACAGCAGTGGGGAGTGGACTGTGGGAGTTGGGCTTTGTTTCTGAGTGACCGATTTCTGCAAACTCAAGTTTAAGGGAAGATACTGGAAGTCATCCAAAATCAATCTCCTCTCAATTTCATTATTTCAGGACAAGCAGCAGAGCCTTCACACTGCACGGAACAAAATCAGTAAAAGCCAAGAACAACAGGCATCACTCTTTCAAGATCAACTCATCAGGACTCAGCAGAGGCAAACACAATGAAGGATCTGTGAGCTGCTAGAATAACAACATTTTCACTTTGTTATTCACTGGGCCCTAATCTGAACCCTATCTTCCTGTTCCAAATGCCATTTCAATATTTGAAATCTCTATAGCTGGTAAAATCACAAACACATCTGTGAATTTCTATCCCCCTAAATTAGATGAGTGTGTGACCTTTCTCTATCTGGGGTGCAGATATTCTGCATTAACATACTGTTTTCTTTTTGCATATATTCTTTGTATCCATCTGAGGCTCAATGACCCTTCCCTGGAAATACCAGCTCTCGGTTTTGTTTTCGACATTGGAATGTTTGGATTAGACAGTCAGTGCGCAGGGGACGAACACAGCTCCCACCTGCCACGACTCCTGTGCACGCACGCACAGGCCACCCCTGTGCTGACTGCGCCGGGGCATCTTGGGAGCAGCTCCGGGCTGGGGGGCACCTTTCCTAACCATATCTGGTTGCTCTCCATCATCCTGCACCCTGGGGGAGTGGGGGCAGGGGACCCAGCTCCAGGGTGTGGAGAAGTCACTCAGCAGACACAAGGGGAAGGAGCACAGTTAG
This sequence comes from Lagenorhynchus albirostris, assembly GCF_949774975.1. Taxonomy (NCBI): domain Eukaryota; kingdom Metazoa; phylum Chordata; class Mammalia; order Artiodactyla; family Delphinidae; genus Lagenorhynchus; species Lagenorhynchus albirostris. The sequence goes on along the minus strand of NC_083104.1, from coordinate 103,272,769 downwards.
TCCTGCAGAGACGGCATTCTGCCTCAGACTCCAACCCAACAACAAAACACGCTCCCCTTCAAGAAATAAAGGATCGTAGAAATAATTACCCTGGGGACCCTGCAATTGCCCTCCCTTCCGAAACCCTTACTAGTAACTTACTCAAGACAAACAGTGGACAAGACATTCCTTCTGACCTTCCGGGTCCCACTTCCTGGCCAACCTAGAACATGCTTCGGGCTTTTTCATCACGATGGGACAACATCTTTTTTGGCTTTTATGCCATTCGTTTAGTGAGTTTTTAAAATGTGGTAAATTCCACACAGAATAGTAAGAAAAACTGCAGATGGGCTTTGGGGTCATCAGAGCTGAATTAGAATGCCACTTGCTGGGTATTTAATCTCTGGTAAGTTACAAGGTTGGACAATCTCACACTGCTGATCATTCAACTATTGGGGCTACACAATGGCAATTTCATATGACTAAACTACATAACTAACAGGCGCCTCAATTTTCAGTGAGACAGATAATATCGCCTACAGTGTAGGAGTGCGTCCAGCAGTCTCACAAAGAGCTATCTCAGTGCTTTTACTAAAGCTCTGTCTGTAAAGTGTATTAGTAAACGTTGGGTGTCAGAGTCTCGGTGAGAAACCCATGTTTTATTTTTTAAACTTCTGAAGCAAGAAAAAACGATCCTGGTAAAGCCACGGCTCTGTGCAGAGACAACAAAACAAAACTCAGGACAGAGCGCTGTGCCTCAGCCCTGGCCACATGCGGGGTGGCTGCAAAGGGCCCTCCTGTGCAGCTCGGGAGGACGGCCCTGCCCCTTCCCTGGATGCCCAGACCCGGCGAAGGGCCAGACAGAGAGCCGCCGCAGGCCTGTCTGCCCACGTCCTCCTGCCCTGGGCTGTCCCAGCCTTCAGTCCTCTCCTCACCTAAGCCTTTGGATCTACCAACCAGTTCTGGGCTCACTCCTCCGACCCCGGCCGCCCTCGAGGGACAAAACGCTAGCATCTGCCTTTTACGGATAAGAGGAAGCACAATGCACAGGCGGCCCCGGCTCCACGCAGCCATGATGCCGCCCCACTGGCTCACGTGGGTCTCGGAAGGGCGCGGGTTTGCACTGGAGCCTCTCGTCTTCTCTAGGGTATCCGCCATGGACACGCAGGGCAGGGCAGTGCCCGCATTCCCATCTGCCCTCACGGGGTTCTGGAACGCCAGGATAGACGTGCTCCTCCCCTGCAGGAGGGGGATATTCGCAAGGTGGGCCCTGAGTCACAGCCCAGCCCCAAAGGGCCCGGCGCCCAGGAGGACACGCGAGCAGAACAGGGAGCAACCACGACCCCATGTCCAGCCCCCCCCTCCCCAGTGCCACAAATTTCAGGGGGTTTAGCCACACAGGGAAACCGCCTCACTTTCTAACGTGATTGACAACTATTTCTGCTGTTCACCGCACCTACGAAAATAATGACACGCACAGTGTAACATTCAAAAGGGAGACAAGAAGTAAGATCCAAAGACACACAGTGCAATCCGTATTCGCTCCGTGGCGCACACCCGTCGCACACAGACGCACGCTTTCAAAGGACCCACTGCTCAAACCCAAAGCATTTGCCGTAAGTTTCCTTCACCCGCCCCTCCCTCAATGCGCCCCACCATCCGGGAAGGCGAGGCAGCGCGAGAGGCGAGGCCACAGCCTCTTCTCTTGTCTGGCCAATCTGCTACTGGAATCTGGAGCCCAGAGTTCTGACGGCGATGGGCCGGTGGCAGCGCCAGCAGCGGGCGCTGCTACAGGCGCGGTGGGTGCCTGGCCACGCGGCCCGACGAGGGCCAGAGCCGCTCACACACTCCAAGGCACGGAGTCCCTACCACGTCCGTCCCCCCACGCTGTGGCGAGGTGGCCGCTTGTCAGTGCCCAAAACCCACTCACATTTTTGGTCAAAAGTTGTAAAATTGATTCCTAAAGTTCAGTTTTCAACCATGAAATTGGTAGGGCTAAGAGCGTCTCATCCAGTGTTTTCCAAACTGGAAGTGACGGTGGAGGGTCATGAAGTTAATTTAAAACACACAGAGAAGGACACACTGCACCTTGTGAGGACGTGTGTCGCTCTGCGTCACTTCTGTTTTCAACACACATATGCGTGCACACTCAACACGTGTGCAGTAGAATTCTTTACAGACGTATTTCTTACTCTGGGTTCCAGTGGGCAGAAAGTTTGAAAACATTGATCTAACGTAATAGCCTTATTTGACAGATAATAAAATTGAGTCTCAAATGGTTAAAAGACTTACCCACAATTACACCGCCCATTACTGGCAAGTACTCAACCCTAACTGTTCTACATAAGATGTCTTTTTTATTTTACTTTATTTTTTAAAATTAATTAATTTATTTACGCACCGGGTCTTAGTTGCAGCAGGTGTGCTCCTTAGTTGCAGCTCACCGGCTCTTTAGTTGTGACATATGAACTCTTAGTTGCGGCATGCATGTGGGATCTAGTTCTCTGACCAGGGATCGAACCCAGGCCCCCTGCATTGGGAGCGCAGAGTCTTAACCACTGCACCACCAGGGAAGTCCCAAGATGTCTTTTTTAAAAAACATCTCCATTTTCTGTAATTCTTCAAGCCTCATAAAAAACCAGCATCTGTCTAAAACACAAAATGCAGGCATTCACAAATTTTTCAGAGAACTGAGCAAAAACCATTGAAACAATTTTTCCAAATGACTTGGCAAATCTGGGCTCTAAGGGTAAAATCACACAGCGGTTAGAAACCAGACACTGGTTTTGAATCCATACGAGATGAGACACATTTAACACAGGCAGATCCCACACAATGCCAGGCACTTGACGAGCGCTAACGTCCTCCTCGGTCACACCTCTTTACTTTCCCATCACACAGCCTGAGCGTAGATGGGTCCAGATCACCAAGCCAACAGAAAACCTCCCAGGACATCTAAGCTAACTGCCCCAAAGCCGTGTTCTCATTAAATAATTAGCAATAACAATCAAAGCACTATTAGATAATCTCTAACTCTGTAAGTATTTGTGACAGCCCTAAGAAAACACAAAAACCATAGGACATCTTGAGTTACTCTAATGGGTTATAAAATTAAATTAAATGGGCATAACAACTGTTTAGGAAGTAAGAGCAAATCAGAAATACTCAATGTGAAATGTCACTTCACAGGATGAGCCGGCCACCTCTCTGACACTGTGGTTACTTTGAGGGAGCCGGGGCTGAAGGTCCCACTGATGCTCAGAAAGCATGTTTGCCTTGACTGACAGCAAGGTCTCCACTTTCTCATCCGACTTCGAGCTCTTGAGTATTCTTAAACGGGACCACAGTCTACCGGGCAAGCCCATCATCAAGTAATTTTAAAATTATCATGCATTTATCATCTGCTAGTGATTCCTGACAGATCTACCCTCGTGGAGGTCTATTTTTACCAAAACATTCCAGTTACTTGGGGGGCAGGCATTCTCATGTCCCACATTAACAGAAATTATTTCAACTTGAAGAGAGAGAAACAACTAATGCTAAAATAAACAGTACTCAAGATTCAATAAATCATAAGTCAGTTACTCTAAATTATATGTCTCGAGGACAGTTCTGGGTAGAGGAAACCAAATTAAGAAATACTTTATCAAATGCCCTCTGGATGTGAAATACTCTGCTAGACTCTCTATTTTAGGTAAACGCAGGCAACCTACTTTTCCTGACTAAAGTCTCAGGCCATATGATAAAAGTTACTCTCGATCACATAACCGCAACCTCTCCCTTCATCCTTGTGGGTACTTTCCACACAAACCTACGTATTTCCAAGTACCTCTACCGGTGACATAGAGGTCCCTGCATTTCTGGGTCTGGAAGGTTTGAGGGAGGGAAAAGGTTTCCTAAATCACATAGACCATAATAAACCAGTGAACCAGGGGCAGTCCTGTACATAAACTGTTGGGAATGAACTGGTGGTCGAACACTGGAGAAGCTGCTTATTTGTTCAAGCGGCAGATAGAGACCCAATTTTCCAATCTCTAAAATTGCTACCAGACCCTAGATTAGTCAATTACCGTTCATTTCACAGCAAGTAGCTATAATAAAATAATCCAAATAAAATTCTTGAATTCAGCTTTCCAGAAGCAAGAGTGTTGGTTTACATACAGATTGAGCAAACCAGAGTGGCTATCCCCTTCATCAGAGACTTTCTAGTGCGACTGAAGCGAAAGAACCAGCCTTGCAATTAGTCACGTAAAACCATAACCAAATTCAGGAGTCAGTACAAAATCTAGCAACCCTATCATTTTTCAAGGTTTTACCAGTTTTTCCAGGCAAGCAGAGAAAGCCTAGGAAATATCCCAAACTAACATGTTCGCACTTAGAAAAGTCTGCCTCTTCTACAATGTTTAACCACTGTCAGAGGACCCTTAGACTTACCAACAATATATTCTCTCTTCCTTAAAGAAAGCAAAATCTGTTTTTCTGGCCTTAGACAACTGCAGTCCCACTCCCATATCCGCATCTTCCTCACTTTCCCTTCTACCCATCCCCCCAGATATCTGTAACAGGGGTCACGCTATTTTCATTTTTCTCTCACTTTTCTTTTCCTTCACTGTAGCTCTTTAGCCTCACGAGTCAATCAAGCTTGTTTTCTCACCAAATCAAGTAAATAACTGAAGGATGATGTTCCTAATTCAAGATGAGATTATGATGCCTCCGCGTCTACATCCTCAGCAGTCGTATGCTCTTACTTCTAACCTCTCTCACTTTTTCCCAGGTCAATCTCATCAGAGGAACAAAGTCTACCATGAACCTTAGACATCTACACAAACACTCAAATCCAGGATCTGCCCTACCTAGCGGGGTGTGGTAGATACACCGGCTGAAAACACATCCTGTCCCAAAGGCAGGCTTCTCTTCTTGCTGAGTTGACAGCCGGAGGCCACCCCGCTGGCAGAGCCTAGAACCACCGGGGTCAGAGGGTCCACCCACCGAGTCTGTGTCTTGAGGCAGTAGCTCTTTCTGTCTGAGCGCTGGCCTTCCTGCCTGGGGGGCAGAATCTATAAAAAGCAACCCGGCTTCCCTTTGCTCTTTTCATCACTCTACTAGAAGCAACACAGTTCAAAGAAGCACCTAGTCTTGCACAAAGAAAATCGTGCCCCACGTAACTCGGTTCCCGTCACTCTGACACAATAGAGACACTTGACTAAGATGCAGACCTTCCAAAGCACAGGGGCAGGGCAGCGTCTCCACTGAGGTCTCCAGAAGTAACCAACCCAGAGAAGCGGGGTTGCTGGTCCTCCCCAGAGCTGCTCTCTGCAGCCCTCAGGGGCTGGGAAACTCCTTCCAGGAGCCCGTGAGGAGGGCCACCTCCCAGCACTGGCATACTTCTCACTTCCTATACTAGACGTTTTAGAGAAAGTTGTTGATAGACCGTATTCTGCCTGCACACATCAGTTCAGTGTGCTTTATTTCCCTCCGGGCCGCATGCTGGCCGAGAATCACACGATGAAGAGGCAGCAGTGGGACTTCCAAGCCCTTCGTGGTCGAGATTATGAAAGAAGGGCTTTGACGACGAACGCTCGGGCTGACTGTAATAGTTCTCCTTTTAGGACGTTATTGTTGCCATGTGTTTGCTGCTGTCTGGAGCAATAAAAAAGCTCTGAAATATTTGTCTGTGTCCTTCATGGACTCAGGAGTTTCCATAAGAGAAATCACTTGGAAAATTACAATATTGCTCCAAATAAAATATTAACATAAAAAACCTGTTGAAATGTTGAGCTAAAATACTAAAGAATTATGACCACAGATGTAATTTATGAGGATCTAAGGGCCCCAGCCTCACAAAGGCTATTCCACCCCTGCGAGGCCACGTCTGGGACGGTTCCCCACACAACACAGACCTGCCAGCCATAGAGAACTGGTCTCGGGATCCCCGGATGCTCGGACAGAACAGATCAGGATGACAAGGGAGGGGCGCTCTGTGATTACACCCTGAACAAAAGCACATTTAACAACCAAGAGCAGCCTGCTTACACTTTTATCTATAGAAATTAAAATTATTTCTTTCTTCTGTATGAAAAATATAGGCACTTTTTCCTTCTTCACATCATCCTAACTGTAGATTGATCTCCTCCAGTCGAAGGATTTTGGCCCTGCAACTATAACAAGTTACCAGAAGTAATAATTACCTACAGGAGAGGAGGTTAGTGCAACATTGGTGAAATAAATCATCTTTCGGTAGCTGTGAGTTCTCTTCAAACTTAACCTTAGTGGAAACCTTCTCACTAAGAAAGTCTCCTACAGAAGACATTAACTTGCATTCAGACCCAGGATTTCATCTTTCAAACTGAAGGACAGATTACTGATCCTCAGTACCCGGAAACTGCAGGCGCTCACTAACTGCTGCGCATCAGCACTTAACCACGCGTTCCCCGAGTGGCACTGCCTCTCTGGAACAGAAAACAAGTTCCACGTCTTGAACTTTTAATGATCCCAAGACCTATCACAGTTCAACTCTTTGTTCTAAAATATTATCAACATCAAAGAAGCTGTTATTTTTGCCAAAATTTTAGATTGAGTGAAGTCTCTATAATCAAGGTAGATTATCTATGTTGCCCAAGTTTTGTGTCCTAGGATTCTTGTTGGCATTTCTGTATATACTCTGTTGACATATTTTGTTTATACAAGTAAGGTCTTTGTTTTTCCTAACCCCATGAGAGCTGAAAAAGGAACTTTGGACGTAACAACTAATTCAGTGTTTATCTGCTTTACTTGTCTGCGAAGTAATATAATCCATTCATACGCCGGAATGGAGAAAAGAGAGGGGGTTAAAAAGGTCAAAAGGAGAAATAGAAGCTATAATGAAGTGCTGTGACATGGAGTATTAATTTTACAGATGAAAATGCTATGGAAGAAAAAGTCCAAGTGTCTTGCCAAGGTTACAAGGCTAAATTAGTGATAGTAGCGGGCTCAGGAGTTAAAAAACCCTGCAGTCGAGAGCAGAATGTGGAGGATACGGAAATGTTTTGTTAATGCTTCTAGAAGTGAACTAAGTGACTCATTTGCAAAAAGCAAGTCTGGCTAGAAGTTAACTTTTCTGTAAAAATGGCAACAACAGGAATCTGCCTGCCTGCACCATAAGGTCTGCATAAAGATAAAGGGGGACAGATAATACATGGAAATGTCCTGCAAACCAAAGGGCACCAGTTGGGGTAGTGCTCCCCCCACCAACCTGCCCCTGCCTAACAGCTCAGGCCTTCTTGCAGCAAAGCCGTTACCTGCTTTCTCTTAGCCACCGATTCACTCGGCGAACGTTTATTGGATGACTGTATGCAGAAATCACTACATGAGGAGCCAGGGCCAACGGTAAAACAAAACAAAAGAATGCTCTCTTCAAAGAGCTTCTAGGGGACTTCCCTGGTGGCGCAGCGGATAAGACTCCGTGCTCCCAATGCAGGGGGCCTGGGTTCAACCCCTGGTCAGGGAATTAGATCCCGCACGCATGCCACAACTAAGAGTTTGCGTGCCGCAACTAAGAAGCCCACGTGCTGCAACTAAGGAGCCCACCTACTGCAACTAAGACCTGGTACAACCAAATAAATAAATAAATATTAAAAAGAAAAAAACAAAGAGCTTCTAGGTTAGTCTGAGGAATAGTAGCCTAGGATGCCATGAACCATGGGAGTAAAAGGCTCTCAACCAGGCCCCAGTTCCCAAGACCTCAGCCACCTTCATACAAGGAAGGAAGGAAGGTCTAGCTGTAGCCAGACCACAGGGAACTCAGATGGAATTTTCATCCAGAAACCACTGAAGGATTGCAAAAAGGGACTTAATTAGCCTGAACCTGGTTTACTATTGAATTTGGGAAGAAAAAATGAAATTAAAGTCAACTAGAAGGCTCTAACAACAGACTGTTTGTGAGATGGTAAAGAAGAACCTGTCCAGAGCAACAGCACCAGGAGCAAAATGCTGACGCTCAGAGGGTGGTATCCAGTGAGAACCCTGAGCCAGGGCAGAAACGAGGAAGGGAGAGTGGGCAGCAGGGAAGAGAGAAGAGGAGGGGGAAAGGAGAAGCGTGTACAAAGCACAGACAGAAGAGAAGATGCAGGAAGAAGGTCTCAGTAGAAATTTCTTTTCCTTGAGTGCCTGGTTATTTTCCACTATGTGCTGCTCATTGCCTTCATAAAGTCATTTGTGAGGCTGACTTGTGTGACCTTCCTCCAGAGTGGAATTTTGCTAGCTTCTGTCAGAAACCTAAGGGTTCTAAAAACTTGTGAATGCCTAAAACTAAATCCTGGGCTTGCAGTTTTCTGGACGACCCAGGTGATGTGATTTTTGGATGACAATACACTCGAGGGCCTCCTTGGGGTTACACCTTCTCAGGAGTTTCCCTCCACTCAGCTCTGCTGAGACCAACGCAATTTTCCTGTGGAACCCTCTGGAGGTGGAACTAGGGTTTCCATCTAATTCATCCTAAGCCTAGCGATAGGCCCTTTGATTTCTGTCTCATCACATAAGACTGTCAAACTGAAGTTCCAGCTGGCCAAACAGACAAATGCTCTCAGGATTAAAACAGCCTGAACATGTGGCTTACCTCTCCTACTTTTCTGATAACTGCTTACAATCTTGTTCACTCTTCAATTATTTTAAGGAAATTTAAGATATTCTTTATCCTGTATTTTTAGTTGTTTTCAATAGAAGATTTAATCCAAATAGTCTAGCCTACATATCGCTGGATATAGAACAAAACAATGAATTCAAATCTCTATACACAGAAAGTACTGTAGTGAACTAAGAAAACATCTGGTCCAAAATCTCCTGGAAATAAGAAGGAAACAAGTATAATAAATTCCTATACTCAGAAAAAAAATAAATATTTACAAAACGGAGATTAACATAGTCACTTGATAGTTATAAACAAAATTATTTACCACTAAAAAACAAATTATTTTATTAGGCGAGCCACCAGCAAATAAAGAGAGAGAAAATACTCCTAACAATGTACATCCCAAATATCAAAACATCTCTTACATTTTCAATGCAGCATTCAACCTGAATAAACAATAGATTTTAAAAACTCGTAAGTTTATAAAATGACCTGTTTTACATTGCTTTCTAGGATTTCAACCACAAGCTAGAACAAAAAAATCAAAAATCCTTGTTTCTCTATCTTAATTATAGTGGCATAAAACCCAAAAGTTTTTGGAATAGCATTTTGATTTATACTGATACTAGTTCAAATTAAAACAAATATTTTAAAATATTTGAACTCTTACTATAATGTTTATAATGGCATAAAATAATTTGAACAACTCCTCCACAACCAAAGTGGAATATATACTTTAGAGTATCAAAGAAGGAGTTAGCTGAAGTTTCAAGGTCTCATCACTTATTAGTTCAAACTATCAGCCTAACAGAACTGAAAGGAAAAATGACACTATGTTCATTACGTGATTTAAGTATAAGGCACTGCCACGATAAACATTTGGACATTCCGAGCTTTCATAAAAGCACCCTCACGTACAATATTAGCATTCATCCCTTTAGGGTGTACGACGTGAGCTGCCTCCGGGGGATTTGTCTCATTTCGTTCTCACCCTACTCTCCACTTGTGAGTTGCCAACTAAATTGCTTCTAGGTTCATAGTATAGGAGACTTCATCATGTTTAGCTGGAATTGCTTACTTTTGAAGTATGCTGATAGAGAGCCCAATGTGCTCTGAAATATCCTCACCAGATGTTTGGATGGATGGGAAACCAACACATATCAAAAGGTGACCCCCAAATACCACTAACTGTATAATACATCCTCATACATTTAACAAGTTCCGCTGACCAAAACACATTAAAACACCTCAGGGGAACTGAACTTAATTCTTACATTTTTCCATTGCTAGGTATTCAAATTCTATTCAGTTTTCCTTTTTCGCTTTTTTTCCCCCCTTTCACGATCTCCATAAATGTCAAGTCATAATGAGCTACAAGTGCAGTTTAAATACATTTAATATGATTGGACAATGGGACAGTTGGATATCGTTAGCAAAATAGGCTTCACAATCTTGGTCTGAAAACTGGAAGTTTAGTCACTAGAACAAAGAAAATCGTAGACTTATTTGTTTCCACACCAGCCAGGCCAAACCTAGCACAGAGTATTTAATTCCAAGCATTATACTTTAGGAACGATAAAGACAAATGGTAGATGCTGGACAGATGAGAATCAGGACAGTCCTGGGACCTTGACCCTGACAGGAAGAGTGGCTCCAGGAAGTGGGCTGTGGCCCCCAGGAGGGAAGGCTGGACCCAGCTGGGGGAGGGGTGTCCCCGCGGGAATAATCGCCCTTCCCAAATTAAGAGAGGAGAAATGTGACAAAATAATTGGATTTGTTTTGCATGATTCCTAAGGAAAAAACTAGAAACAATGGATGTAAAACCAGCTACAGGGAGAGAGATTCTCAAATAGAACTGTCTGAGGATGAAACCACACTCTCGGGGTACATGTGTGCTTCTCACCGAGTCACCTGAGCACCCCGTGCAGTCAGCCTCGGCTTGCGCTGCTCTCTCAGAACCAGTGCCCTTCTTCTTTTTTTCTTTTTTTCTTTGCGATACGCAGGCCTCTCACTGCTGTGGCCTCTCCCGTTGCGGAGCACAGGCTCCGGACGCGCAGGCTCAGCGGCCATGGCTCACGGGCCCAGCCGCTCCGCGGCACGTGGGATCCTCCCGGACCGGGTTCGTGTCCCCTGCATCGACAGGCGGACTCTCAACCACTGCGCCACCAGGGAAGCCCCAGTGCCCTTCTTTGACCACCTGGCGGAATATGGCTTCAATCTTTCTAGCTCAAATGCGGCCCCCCTTCTGCAGTTTCCCCTGACACCGCCCTTTCTTCCAAACCACCATCATCTTTAGAATTAATCGTCCCTCATCCAAGATCACACACACTTTCCGTGTCCTTGTACAAAGGGATCACTCACACTGAAGTGTGGGAGCAGAGAGGGGGGCTACATCATCATCTTTCTAGGGGGAGGCACCTGGGCAGGGCCTGGCATAGTTTTAGCGCCTGTCATGTTGTCGGCAATAAACGTGTTTTGAAATGCAGAGCAAACACCAGACGCAGACTCAGGCTAGACGCCTTTTTTTTTCAGACACTGAGAGTCTATAGTTGTAGGAAATGTAGAGACATGGTTACAGCCTCTTCCCAGTGAACACAGAAGATGTTCTACCACTGATACCCCTATCAGTGAGCACGGAAGAAAGAGATTCTACAAATGTTCCCTTAAAATGAAATAGACTCAGAACCTGGTGCATTCCTCTGGAGAGTAGAAACAAAAAGGTCACCAAGAACTCCGTAGGTAGAAGTTGTGAATTTTAGACATTCCAGAAAAAAGAACAACTTTTAATTTAATGGCAATATAAGTGATATTCTAAATGAAGCAGAATGTTTGATGGATAAGGAAAGATATTGGAAGGCTGTCGGGAAATACAGAGAGGTGTGTGTATTAAGCCAATCCTTCTGATGATACAAATTTATAGAACAAAAGTTATTTATTATTCCACTTTCTGGGCTGTAGTTTGAACTTGCCCATTGAAACATGCCAAAACTATGAAAGTAGGGCAAAGCAGGAAATCTATAGTCTCACCACCAACTCTGTTTCCAATGTTACCAGTCTTTCCACATGTAACCAAATGGACTGAGAATTAAGTTCAAGCATATTTAGCCTCTGCTAGCCCTGTCAGGCATTTAGAAATCTCTAATTTAAACAGAAAGTAGGTCTACAAGACCGCAAAACATTTTTTTGTATTTAAAAGACAAAAAAAAAACCTTGAAAAAATACAAATAAACAGACCAAAAACCTGGTTTTTGCATTATGTACTCTAGTTTTTGTAAAATAAGAAAGAAAAAATGATGAGAAAACAAAATCGTAGATTTGTCTTAAAACATAATGTCAAAGGTGTTTCATCTGGTCAGGATAGATTCAACTAGTCCCCTAACGAGAAGGAGTAGTTAACGACTATAATAGTACCTATTAGAGATAGTCAGGGAAAAGATCCAAACAAGTAAGAACAATGCATGAGAGAGCACTTTAATTATAATGTCCATATAAATGTAAAGTCATTCTGCATGATTCTTCAAATTGAAAGACACGTAAGATTACAGTCACTGAAATGCTGCTTATTGTTTTAAAAAGAATTTTATAACATTTTCATTCTAAAAATGACACAAAATTGAATGCATATTATGAGTCCATGGAATTCAACAGACTAGAAAGAAAAACATTTAAAAAACACAGTAAAACATACGTTCCAGTGTTAAGATTTTAAATAATTTTTTTTTATTTTTCAAACTTTCTCTGATGTTGCTTTTGTAACTTAAAAACAAGATTTTATTAAAAAAAATTTTTAATGACCTGGTATAATGGGAAAAAAGTGCGTAAGGGAGAAGACATTTCTCAAGAAACAATCCTGTGCTAATTCCCAACGATCTTCTGGCCTAGATAAAGTTCTTCATGATACCTTGTCAACAGGATAATCAAAGACAGGCCCTTGGAGAAAACAGGGAGATTCTAAATTGTCTAACTGACCCTCCCAAGGGGGCTGAAGGCCAACACTGACGCTCATCTCTGGGGAACCTCCTGCTGGATGCACCAAGGGCTCTGCTCAAGTCTGTTCTGTTCAACATACACGTCAGGGAAGTGGACTCAGGCTTGAAAACACACTGAGTGCATTAGAAAGTGACAGAGCTAGAGACTGCAGCTATACTGAACACTGTATCACTGAATAAAGCTTTCAATTTGTTTAATCACTACAGACTGGAAAAATTTAACTTAGATCTATAAGATGGCAACTTAAAGCTGAAGCCCTCCAAGAGGTCCAAATATTAAATTATAAAAGTAGGGCAGAGGGAGGGCTTCCCTGGTGGCGCAGTGGTTGGGAGTCCGCCTGCCGATGCGGGGGACGCGGGTTCGTGCCCCGGTCCGGGAGGATCCCACATGCTGCGGAGCGGCTGGGCCCGTGAGCCATGGCCGCTGAGCCTGCGCGTCCGGAGCCTGTGCTCCGCAACGGGAGAGGCCACAACAGTGAGAGGCCCGTGTACCGCAAAAAAAAAAAAAAAAAAAAAAAAAAAGTAGGGCAGGGGGAGACACAGTTAATGGGCCAAACATCTGAGAGAAACTTGGGCATTTTAATTGTCACTCAATAGCACAGTACAACGGCCAATAAAGCAAGTAAGAGTTTAGTCTGCACAGAAGAGAAGATGGTGGCCCTGGGGTGCCATCCGCTTTACTAAATCCACACCTTACAAGGGACGTTAATGAAATTAGCACTCAGAGAAAACGGGGCAGATTTAAGGCTATATTCAACATTTTAAGCGTAAGTTATATAAGAAGAGGGGCAGACACCTCGGTGTAGTTTGGTGGTCTGGGCACAGCACGCACCAATGGCACAGAGGATGAAAGAAGCAGATTTGGGTTTAAGACAGTGACGTTTCTGACAAGCCTGCTGAAGACAATCGATCAGCTCAAGGCTGAGTGTCCAGACAGAAGCATACGGAGGAGCTCATACCAGTCAGGGAGGCGACAGCAAAGATTCCTGCACCACGCAAGAGACAAGAAGGACCACCTGTAAAATCCCATGATTCGTTAAGCCAGCTAAGGTACAGTACAGGCACAACTATGCCAACACTGAAGACAGATTTCTGCATGGAATTTTCTCATTAAAACTAAGACAATTGGTCATTTCCCCTGGTTTGGAATTCTGAAGCCGTGGACCAGCTGGCAATGCTCCCTCAAAGCACTGTACTCCAGCTTGACCAGCTTGACAAGGCAGCACGGACGGCCACACGTCGCACAGAGCACGCTTCACCCCGAGGTCCCTTCACCTCAGGCTGCACCTTTCAGGGGCCGCATCACACAGCCGCGGTGTCAGCGCCCTGACGCAAGCACACCTGGTCCTGGCCACACTGCCACCCTCCGTCAGACAGTGTGTACCACAGCGGGCATCACAGGTTCACCCAGCATGAAAACAAAAGTCATCGTACAAAGGAAAGAACTCAAATACCCAGCGGGCCACCAATTTGGCATCAACCTCAGCAGATACCGTCACAGGAAGAGTGTCTACAATTCCGTATTTCACTTCACTTAGATTTTGATATGTGCACAAGAGTAAAATACGACACAAACCTATGTCTCAACACATCTAAATGAACTTTTCAATAAGTAAAAAATAAAAGAATTTTAAGTGGTAGGAAAGAATTGTGTCATAGTTTTTAGTTAGAAAAGCTTAGCCTTTCCCAATGGTATGGTACATAAAATAAATAATAATGCCTCTGAAAGTCAGTGGTGTCTTGGATTCAATGAAATACAACGTGTTTCTAGCAAATTTGGTGTGTATTTTAGACTACATAGCCCTTTATTTTTACTCTATCTGTAACAGAATGGAATTCTAGAATTGTGGAGTTGGAAGGAACCTTGGCGGTCACTTGGTCTAACTCAATCTAGTATGTGAATCCTTTCAACAATATATAGTGGATGACAACTTCCAAAGAAGCTGAAAGATTCCCATCAATTGTGGAACCTATCAGAGAAAGCATGCAATCCACAAGAGGATTTCTCAAGCAAATCACATAAAGCACCCCCCAAAAAAGGTCTGACCTAAGAAAATTAAGATTTATGTTCAGTGAAGGACGCCACAAAGTTAGCACAGAAGTGACAAACTGGAATAATGTATTTGCAACATATTTAACTGATAAAAGATTTATAGGAATTCCTATAAATCAGCAATAAAAATGGTAGAAGAACTGAACGGACAAAGAATAGGAAAAGGCATTTCACAGAAAGGAACACCAGGATATCTAATGGCCACATAAAGAGTTCATCCCTGTTAGCAATCAGAGATACAGCTATGACATTATATAACTGTCCTCTAATTTACAGGATAAAAGTATAGATTTTAGTATTTAGTAAAGTGGCACAGAAAGTCTATTAAAAAGAATCCCACATGAATCATTTTATAAAGTAAATTTTCATTTTATAGTTTAAAGTGGTAATCCTATTTGTTTTCTAAATTAAGGTTTATACACATCAGCTTGTTTTGAAGCAGCATAATACCTTTACAGAGAAATAAAGTATATTTTATGATTTCCAAATAAATATACAAATATATCTCGTTTCTTTTACTACTAGAATTTCCTTATGTTTTAGAAAACACAACAAACTTGTAAACTTGAGCACAGTTTAAGCACAACCCAGTAGGGGAAATATTCACTGTCTGTTTCACAAATAAAAATCTTAATGTTAACTGATGCAGTGCAAATCACTACATCAATGGTTTGCCATTTTAAGGAAAATGACAGGTTGGGTGACAGGTATTACTAGGTCAAATGCAATTCAAATCACTAAGGACAACATATGGTTAGTTCTAGAAAATATTTCAGTAGGCTCTCACGCTATGAGGGTCGCGTATTGCTCACTGCTTCCAGGACTAAGCAAAAGAAAGGGGGGAAAATCATTCTCACCAGCCTGGGAAAAGTAAAAACATCTTCGACCTGCGTCAAACAAGGAGGTTCCCAATTCAAACAGATGGATATCAGTTCTGAAGTACAGTTATGTCATGAAAATCCCCAGCAAGTCACATGATACTGCCAAAAAAGCCAACACCCGCGTGTACTTTAGTTGTGTGTATACACACATCCAGAGACCACTTCAGTTAGCGAGTGTAGGTTTCATATTTTAAAATGTCCATATATTTAAGAGTCAAAGAGTAAGTTTTTTGTCTTTTTCCAAAAAGACAGCTTCTGAAGAAAGACATATATTGTGTGTATACTGACGGGCAATAGGAATCTCCTCCACAGGTTTCATCTTAATGTTACCACGCTGTGCACAATACACAGAAAATAATGCTATTTGAAAGGAAAAGGAAAAGGAAACATAAACTCTGCAAGTCTGCAAGCTGAAGGTACAAATGAGCGAAAGAACTGCAAGAACGTCCAGAAGCCCAGAGGCTGCCCCAGACCATGGGATGTTGGAGTCTGGAGACTTTGTGTTTTCCTACTTTAGTATCGTATGTAAGTGGACACACAACTCCCCAGAGAATAACGTCTGGCCTATTGTTTCTGAGGGCGAGCAAAACAGATGGTTCTAGTCAAAGTGCTTCCCTAGCCCCCGCCTCACCCGCTATCTGCTGAGGGTGGTGGCGGCGGTGGCCGGAGGGGGATGGACGCTGCTGGGGAGGGAAGGGGGGTTTAAATCAAAACGGACAGGTAGAGCAGTGAGGGGTGGATGGAATGTAAATTATGTTTGGCTTTAAATATCAGAGTTTTAATGTTTTATTAGTAATAAATCCACCTTCTCCCCCCTTAAACTGCTGTCACAACATGTATTAGTGGCCCCTGACAAATGCTTGAAATCTCTGCCATCATTACTACACAGGAAAGGCTTTGAAAGAATTCCAAGCAATCCATCCACGTCGTACTTTGACAAAGCAAGTGAAAGGCAATGGGTAGAGAAGATTTAGCTCTGGAGAAGGAGTAAGAAAGCCTTAACTCTAGCCCTGGTTCTGCCCCTCAAAACCTAGCGGGCGGACCCAAGTCAAGGAGCTGAATTTCTTTGAGATTCAGTTATCTGGTACGTAAAATGAAGGAATTAGATCCTCCAGTTATATAAGAAAGTAGCCAGCGGTCTAGATGGCTAGGGTGGCGACAACAAAAGAACTGTCAAATAGATACAATGTTGCCAATAATTACACTCCATAATTAATTTTCAAGTATTTTCTAATTAGTGCCACAACTTGAAAAGAAAAAAAATCCTTCAACAAGCTACCAAAAGATGAGAAAACACTGTATAAAGCTGATTAAATATTTTCTTATGTTAGTGAAACCAAATAAGCTAGGATGACATTTTTTAAATCACACATAAGCTATTTTAATAATTGCTCTTCAAATAATGAAAATTTAGTCACAAAGAAAGTAATCTATTTAAAAATTTTAAAGCTTTTATTGCAGCTAGCAAAAGACAAGGAACAATCTAAGAATTCGTATGTAATTTATAACTTCAACTAGAAACAAATTCTTAAATACTTATAGTAATTGCACAGAAGAAAGGTGGGGAAAAGTATTTACATGATTATTTGAGTTACACTTACAGAAATCCCTGCACAAAACTTTTAAGATTTCCACAAGTCATAGAAGGAAAAGCTCAGAGTAATTATTTTAGGAATGACCTAATTGGGGTTAAAATATTAATAAGACAGATAATAAGCTTCAAAAACCAACCTAAAAACAAGTTTGCCACCTCGAACACATGAAACGTCACTAAATGGAAAAGGAATCTGGATGACTTAAAAATAATTGAACCTCTGCTAGTTATAATGTTGGAATCTTTCACTTGGGAATACAATAAATACAATCACAGCTAAGAAGAAAAGACGTGTTTTTGTTAGTATGAGCTATCTTTCTCTGACATTTATAAACCCTAGGAATAAATGACAGTTCCTTTTCAAATAAAATATGAACAACAACAAAAAAATCTTGGAAATTAAAACATTTAATTTTGTTTTTTTCTGCCAGATGATGAATTCAGGCTGTGCTAGTAAAATTATAATGTTGGCTTTTAAAAATATATTTTCTAAACTTTCACTTTTTGTTTTCTAAAATCATTGTCTATATTTAACCACGACATTTCTCATTATAAACTCGCACTTAGCGTATATTTAGTAGAGTTGCCAATACGGATGTGACAAACTCATTATCCCACAAATCAAACATCTAGTTTCTACTCTTCTGCATTACATTTTTTAAAAGGTAGAAGTCTACTCTAGATTAGGATTTCAAATATTTCTTGAGAAAACCATTTATACTAAAATCTGTCCACTGATTCTTCCCTAAAAGTATGGTTTTGAAAAGAGACTGAACTTTTCATCCTTAGCTTTTATTACACTTACGTTTACATTAGATAAGACATACAATTTACATTGATAAGCATAACACTACTGCAAAAAACAAATCATATCATCATTGAATTTTAGGGTGGAAGAGATCTCAGAGAGCAGCTGACCTAACCCTTCCTTCCCAAAGCCTCACCCCCCATTTTACAGATGTGGAAACTGAGGCCCAGAGAAGCTGCACGTTTCATCCATGAGTTTTGCTTTGCAAGACTAAAAAGGCTCTGGCTAGTCTAATTCCTTCTATTTCTTCTCATGAAGAAAAAATATCCTGTGCTAGTATTTAGAATGCTTTACATTTCAATATACTGATCACACACACAAGATCAATGAGGCTTAAATCATAAAATAATTATATAATTAAAACTGGGTTAAATAAATACATATCTATTAATTTTTCAATATAGTGAAATCCTTAGTTATCTTTTAGATTTATCACAAATTTCTAAGAGATAAACAACTCACAAATTTTCAGACATTAGCCACATTTAAATACGTGTTTTCTTAATGTCTTAATTGTTCCAACAATCAATATTTTCATCATTATAGCGATGTTTCATGAACATATCTGTATACGCAACAAACTATCTTACTTAATTTTATGAAGCTCTGTTCATAAAGGTCTAAAACCACAATACAATTTAAGTAAAGTACAGACTATTCATAAGGGATCTGACAGGTGACAACACAACATATGTCTTTAGTTTAACACAGATGGAAGACTGCAAATAAGAAGTCAATAACAGCAACAAAATCTGCATAACCGAGAAATCATGATACTACAGAGCGCGTCAGGTCACAGAGCGAATATTAAACAAACAAACATGTGATTGGAACACTACACGAATGTCGTGTGCTAACATCTGGAATTAAGATCTACTGCAGTGGAGAAAATGAGGTGCCCCTGAAAGTAAAGGTAAGCATTAAATCTCTGCACTTCGTTGCTGTTTTACACGGAGAAGTGTAATTCTTATCTCATTAAAAATTCTCATTTGTATGAGTAATTGCAAGACAATGAGTAAGCTGAGTCAAAACTCTTTGTAAACTTATATTTTATTATTAAAGAAGACAAAATTAACCTGCAATGTTTCTATTAAATATTTCATGAGCATATGAGCTGACATTGAGGTTTTTTTTTACTGTGACACTGTTCGTGTCAAAATGTTACTGAAATGTTTTTACTGAAAGCACTAAATGTAATTTATGCTATATTGTAAAGAACGAATTTTCACGGTTTGCAATTTAAAATCTTTGACCAGATAACTGCGAAACCAAGATATTTATGTTGTCAGTTAAAATACATCTTTTCCCAAATGATATATCTATAAATTCCTTCAGAATTAGGATGGCAGAACACATAGGAAAAAAAGAAAAAGAAAATTCAACGAAGCTTGTCAAAAGAGAAAACTTGAGAAAAAAATGACAAGCTAATATTTCACACTTTAGAGACTTTTTCAACTGGGTTTTATGGACTAGAGTCTGGACCCTGTGCCAGTAAAGCTGCAGCACCAAGACTCATCAACACAGAAGATGCTCAGCTTGAGAAGCAGAATCCTCAAGAGGAAACCGAGAGAATGAAGCAGGCAGAGAGAGACACAGAGCTAGAGACACCGAATCCACGTGGAATCATTCCCCAAAGAATACAAGCGACCGGCAATACAATTACGAACGTAAGTAAGTGTTCAATCCAAAAATACAGATGCAACCTGTAAAAAAGAAAAAAGGAATTCTTAAAAGGATAAATTTGGGGCCAAAGTTGGACTTCAGGCATTTACAGGAAATTAACTAAATTTTCCACGGATTATTACTACTTCACGAAAAACAATGGTCACACGAGAAAGTAGGCTTTGGGGTCACAGTCCCTCCTGTCTAACATACAAATAATTTTAGAATATTTACATATTTTAAAACATTTTTATCAAATTTTTTTAAAGCACAATTTGGGCATAGTTAGAATGAAAAGCTAAGAATTAAAAGAACAAATTTTTTGACAGTATAATCCTAAATAATAGAGTGTACTCTAATTTACTGATCAACTAGAATGCTACCTAACTAATTACACGGAAGGTAACACAATTAAAAAAAAGAAATACTCAAGAGAAGCATTACATAAGCTATCATTATATTATAGTACAAATTTTCAAATATCTAAGATTTTGTAAGATTCATTTTACAAATGTAAAGCCATCGCAAATCACAATTAGTTACAAGATGCCAATAAGATCTTGACAGACCTCTATGACTCACATAAAATCTGTTTCTCAGGTTTAAAGTGCATCAAAAATTATTTATAAAGTGCATCCTTCCTAAAATCCATTTAAAAGGTTGTAAGCAAACTGAAAATGTTTTAATTATTCTACATTTAATTATTTATGTAAAATAGTCACAACATTTTATCAAGGAAAACTGATGTGCTGATGCTAACATGAAGAAAATCAGTAGATTAGTTTGAAAACAATGTCCTTCTGTGAAATTTGCCTACTCTAGACATGATTCTTTCAAATCAAGCAGTTGGAGGAAGTGGTGTTGCAATATTGTCCTTTTTTTTTGAAAAAGGTCACATAAATAATCTGCAACGTACTCTTCCACTAAGAAAAAGCGCATGGTCTAAATCTAATGATGACCAAAGAGGGACAAAAGGTATAAAAGAAAAAGTATACAGGCACCTGCAAAACATACTATGTTCTGGCTAAAAGTTGTTTTCAAACAGCACATGTCAACCTAAAACAAATGATATATATTTCATTCTAAATCTAAAACACATATAATTGATATTTTGATAATGCTGTATGAAGAAATTTATATATAATTGTCACTAATTCAAACAATATAGGCTTTGATTTTAAGAACTATATGATGGTGAAAGTTCATCTTATAAAATGCCGTTTAATTAATTAAATTGAAAGCTCACAAAATTATAAAATAATTACATGTTTAGGATCAAAGTCAAATTTGGATTATTTCAAACGTTTCTTAGTTCTTGTATTTACACAGCCCACACTACTAAAAAAATGAGAGTAACACAGACCTAGCTGTGCAGACAAACTGAGGTTAACGCAATAGCTTACTTAAACCAGAGAAACAGCACACGTGTAAGTATGTATCTTCTTTTCTACTGATCTGTGACAGGGCAGACCCACTCCATCACTAACAAGTAACCCACGGCAGCAGGGATATGTCTTCTGCCTCGTTAAGTGACACCGAGGCCCAGGGCAGCGGTGGGACTGGCCCTGGCAGCCCCGGCCCTTCCCGCGGTGCAGCAGCTACAGTCAAGTAAGCCTTTGTGAAGTCTGAGAAATAAATAATATTCGGTGTTATTTTTTGAACCCAGAAATGAGGTAAGGGGCTGTTAAGATATCAAATTTACTAAGAAAATAATTATGTGAGAAATAAGTTGCTGTCCCAGGAGAGACTTGCCAGGCGCTACATCTGAGCAAGTGGTTAGACACACCTTTGGAATCAGTTTTGTGACACAGAGGCTGGTCTGCGGTACTAAAGCGCGTGAGAGCAGATCGGAAGAAGCCGAAGAGCAGGGGAGCGTCTTCCTGAACAGCCGCAGCATCACCTCGAGGAAGTAAGAAGCCTTAGGAGGCTCCCAAGGAGTAGATGCTGACCTGATCCTCCGGTTCAGGACACGCTACAAACTGCTCTTGTATAACCTGCTTCCATACCTCACGTTTCTAATAAACATGACTTTACTTTATTAGATCCTCATGCCTGTGCTCTCACCAAATCCAAACCTGAAACTTGAAAACTACCTTGGATATTTGCGGGCAGCCACAGAAGGGCCCTCAGAAGCAGACGCATATTAAATATTAATTATAATGACGACTGCCACCTTTTATGGTGATGATGTCATTATCTAGGAATGCTAATTAAGACATTAAATGACTTGCTAATTGCAAACGCATTCTGAAGGAATCTCTTTGTCCTTGTACGTTGAATAGCAAATCCAGCGTGGGGACCAGACCATAACAGACCGCAGTTCTATTTTCTAAAATGCTGACATTTGAGCAAATGTTCCCATGGAATGTTTGCCTGCTTCGTGGACTGACATTTCCTCCTGGTAACTGGCTTAAGTGAGAAGGCGGCGTCCAGGCCAAGCCCCACAGCCTGCAGGCAGCGGGCCATCACTCGCCGCCGCAACTGTGTCCGGTTTCTCTTTTGCTTCCCCCTTGCCCCTCCGCCCCCCGGCCCTCTGTCGCCTCTGGATTTTGACACGCATATTATCTTAGCTGATTTCTATCATCTTACGGGACTGGGTGACATACCTTCAAAGATTAAGCTTTCCCACCTGGGATTTGTCCAGAAATTCAGTGTATTACAGCTTCTCACAGCCTTCTTCATTCTCCTACACTCTTGTGTTATCAACAGTGGCTTTCTTTCCTATTTTATGTTTAACTACAGGACACAGGCGGCCACGCTGATAGAAGTCGGTTTACACTGTCACTCATCTCTGTTCTAACTGCCAGGCTGACTTCCGCCGTCTGTAACGCTCTGCTGCCATCTATACGTAGAAAAGGGCACAACGCTCTTCCACCCCCCCCCCCACACCCCGAAACTCCCCCTGTTCCAAAAAGAATCCTGTCTCTGATGACAAGGGAAGCTTCAGGAGTAATTTGCTTCCCCACAAAAAAGCTTCCCTGGAAGCTTAGAAGGAATTTCTATTTATTTATCTGTGAAGCAACTTTCGGAAAAGTACTGAAGATGCGTTATTTAACATAAACCAAAACCAACAGTCCATCATTGCTGTTGATACATTTTAGCGAATATGGCCACTTCTACGGAGTTATGATTGAAAAAGAAGAGGCAACAAGAAGTTAAAGTTTTAAGTCACTTAAATAATTACAATAAAAATAATTTTGCAAAACTGCAATCTAAATATCTTGCCAAATATGATCAAATGATCACTTTCATAATATTTAATATAAAGTAAATGTAAAGAAACCAGATTAAAAAAAAATCTACTCACATTATTTAAACTACCAAAAACTCAAATACTGTGGTTTGATAATCACCTAGTCTCTGTCAAATGCCCAAATGCTGCCTTTCTAGGGAAGACAGAGAAACGTGTCAGAACCCTAGAGCCCTCAGCCTTCCCTGTGGTGCAGATTACGCTGAACCGTGCGGACAAATGTCAGCGTCAAAAAAGCACACAAACAAGAAAAACACTCCGGGGTGGGCCATACAGGAACCTTAAGCAAAACAAACCAAAACCACAGAAAACCTTTCCTCTTTCCTCTGCTAAAACCGCTGAAGAATAATTAATAATTAATCTACTTGGTAAAGGCAGAGATCGATATTTCCAATCTGGACTAATCAGGTGTGTCAACAGTCCTAGAGAACACTCCTTAAAGGTTTATTTTGTCAACACTACTAATTTCTAAAAGACTTTTTACTGTTAAAATAACTGGCACCAATGAGATGTACGGGGGTGGGAGGGGAAAGGACTCGGGAGAGGCTGTACCCTGATATAGCGAACAAAATGCAGAGTGCACCCTGGGTGTTCCCCTCCACCGACCCGCCATACACAGAAAGTTCAGGACTGCTATCAGTGCAACGCTTGCCACCCAGCAAACACCCTATTTTAATCATCGACACTATGACTGTATACAAGTTGAGCTCATCAATGAAAATTCAACATTTTCTAAGGAACTGTCAGTCCAAGTGATTCTAATGACAAACTTAACATAGTTTAACAAGCCAAACCAAGCCTTTATGCATATTTATTTATAAATAGAGCAAATTTAAATTCATCGTGAATGATTTTTTAATTAACATCCCTAAACAACATATACTTCATGTGAATATTACTAGAAGGCTATCATAATGAAACCTACTAATCTTTGATGCTAGACATTTTTCAAAACTGGAAATCTAAATTAAATAAATCTTCATACAATTTACTATTTGCTGGCACTGGTAAGGTATCCAATTAATGATTTACAGTAGAAATATATAAAAAAGATATTACACATTAAATTTCTTTGAAATAGAAAAGGTTCCACTTTATCTTACTATATGTACCAACTTCAAGGATCCAACTTTAACAAAGAGAATTCTATAAATTCCATTTGTACTAAAAGGATAAAGTAGAAATCTTGTTTGATACCAAGCTCTATGTGAGGTTTTAAAGGAACAGTTAAGTTTAAATTCTTAGTTTTACTACTCTTCTTTTTGGGGGGAGGGGGACAGATCCATTATCTATGGTATTAAACTAGGTATTATTTATGTCTACATCTTAATTTATGCAAATTATGTATTCTAATCTAATGGGGAATCCAAAAGCAGTTCTCCACTCATCAATAAAAGTCCAAAACAAAATGTTTCACTCATAGTACCTTCACTGACTTACTACCGGTTTACTATTTGTGTTTATAGATACGTCTAGAAATTAATGTTAAGATAAACATGTACATTTAGCTATTTGCATTAATTTTGGTTTAATTGTGCAAAGCTAAAATAATACTTTGGATTTTATTTAGTAAACAAGTCACTATTGTAAGCGAATTAAGAGTACCAAACCCAACAAACATATCTTTGTGTGGTCCACTAATTACAAGAAAAATTCCAAACACTATTAGCTGTTATTAAAATCACAATACCACCTAGAGCTAATAAAACAGAACAATCTGTTTGAACAGGAGAGGAGAGCTTTCATAGTGTTCTCTCTCATATAAATTCTTAATGGAGTAGGAAGGACTTTTAAGTGGCTTTAAATTTGAATTCGACTGCTCAAATCTGTAACAGGCTTCCAAGGAGAATCTGAGCGGATGACACACAGGGACCCGCCCGCAGTGTGCCCGTCTGGCTCGACCCTCATGAATAGAAGATAAAGACGCTCAGTGTCTTCCTAAGAACCACAGGAACCCATCAGCCATATTCACATTGGTGGGGTTCATGCACCACCAGCACAAAAATTAAATCGTAAAGTGAAAAAGGCTTTTTCTGTGTGCTGCAGCTTCACCTTGTAACAAACCAAAGAGGTTTGCAAATGTATTAAATATCACAGGGACTGAGCCGCACAGGTGACGGACAACAGGATCCATCAGAAAGGAATGAAGACTGGAGAACGAAGGCAGCAAAACACAACTTCACTGGAGCCCAGGGGTGCCCAGGCCACCGCTCTGCTCACCTGACCCTCCACCCCTGTCGAGGAGCTCATCACTTTGCCAGAAACACACCCTGCATGTAGTCCATGTGGACGCCAGGCCTACCTGCTAACACACCGCAACCATCCTCGGGTTCTAACAGCCACACTCACTGCTCTTTACCAAGTAAAGCCCTCCTGCCCGGGAGGTACCTTCACAACTTCAATGTTAACAAGTTGGTAACACACTAGAGTGATTTTATGTTGCTCTAAGCACACGTGAGAATTATATACGAATATATAAAAATTAATTTTAGACCTCATAAAATACATAAGGCTGTATCAATTTACACATCTACCAAGCAAAATAAGTTATCTTCAGAGACCCAATATGGAGTTATATTTTGCGTATGCTAAAATGTGGACAAAAATGTATTTGCAGTATTAAAGCAGAAGCATTTATTTTTCAATCTTAGAAAATAGGTTAATTGACAGTAAACTGATTTGGCAATTTTTTGTTTGTTTGATTTAGTATACTAATAAGAACAAATGACTTTTTCTAGTTATCAAGCTATTGGTTCTTCCGATCCCATAGGAGCAAGTGTCGTTGGCCTCCCGTAGCCTTTAGGGAAACGCACACAGTGGCACAGCGCTCAATATAAGAGCCACGCATCGAATTGAACTACCGTGACCGAAAAGACTGTGGTTATCCCTGAGGAGTCAGTCCTCTGGGTTTCGTTTTAGCATCGCTGACAGGCTACCATCA
Source organism: Lagenorhynchus albirostris (assembly GCF_949774975.1). NCBI lineage: Eukaryota > Metazoa > Chordata > Mammalia > Artiodactyla > Delphinidae > Lagenorhynchus > Lagenorhynchus albirostris. The sequence continues at coordinate 103,247,007 of NC_083104.1, read as the reverse complement.
CACCCTGCGGGGCTGGATTTGGGGGCCTTCCAGCTATGCAAACACTGGTCCTTTGGGTTCGTCCTAACCGGGTCCCTCCAGAAAGAAAACACAAAGCTCTTAACTCAGACCTCCTGCACTGTGGTCAGTGGCGGGAGTGACAAGAGAGGTGAGCCTGGGCCCACCAGGGTCCTGTGCTGCCTGCCCCGCTCTGCCCTGGTCTTCTCAGACCAGCCCTCTGACAGGTACAAGGCGCTGTCTGACAAGGTCCCGTCTGGCCTCCCCCATCACCAAATGCAGGTTCCGGGCGGCACTCTGTGAAACAGGGGCTGGGCAGGCTCATCGACCTCTTCCACCTCAGAATTCTGTGGCCCATTTAGTAAAAAACAAGGGTCTGAAACATCGTTTTTCTCTTCCTAATATGACATAACAAGTGAACATTTCAGCGGCAGGAACTACGGACATCTGAATGAGGAAGACATTCTTGCACAGAGTTCCCAGCAGCAGTGTGGCAAAGGGCAGGCCCCCCACGGGCAGCAGCAACGGTGCCCTGCAGCCACTCGCTGCCACCTTGGCCTCACGTCAGCCTCTGCGAGGAGCAGAGAGCACCTGGATCAGAGGGTAGAGCAGCCCACGTGCGCCCCTGACCCCCGGCGGCACTGCCGCCCTTGGGCTGGACCGGCCCCCTTCCCAGGGGGGTGACTGCTGTGCACAGGACGGTAGGAGGGCCTTACTGAGGAGCTGACACCTGAGCACAGGCAGGGAGCAGTTAGAGACCAAGATCATGAATATCAAGGACGGAGCAGCACCATGGAAGCAAGGGCAGAGGCCCACAGGGAAGCATGTCTTGGGACCCGCAAGACGAGGTGCCCACCCGTTTCACAGGTGACGAATGGGGCCTGCAGGTGACGCGAGCTGAAGCCAGCAGCGCGGGGCCTGGGCTCTGGGCTGGGCCTGGGTCTGCGTCCTGGGCATCCTGACGTGGGAGGTCCTGCCTGTGCTCCAGTGCCCACGGACACCTCCTTCCCTCTGGCCCCAGGACACAGGCTTCTGCTCTGAAGCTCTTGCACACAGCACTTTGCACACGTGAGCTGCCGCATAGAGTGCAGGGGGCACGACGGGCTCCGGTGCAACCAGGCGGGAAGGGCTGGGCCTGGCCCAGCCTGAGGTCGCCCTGACAGCCCCTCCCCGACGGCGAGAACCATGCCCCTGGCCCCTCCTCACTGCCCTGCTCTTCTCACACTCCCTGCTGGCTGGCCAGGCTCCGAAATAAATACGTGGGGGAGCAAGGCCCAGGAGAACAGCCCTCCATGCTGTCTGTGGGTCCCGACCCTCCCGCACCTGCACAGCAAAGGCTACACTGGTGCTCCTGTTCTGTTCCAGAACTGGGTGAGTCAGGCACGAAGTACACGTCCCCCCAGGCACCTGCCCCGCCCCGTAACGCAGTCGTCCCAGTGTACCCCGTCACCCCCTGGTTAGAGCAGCCCCAGGAGGTGTGGGCTTCCTCCCCATAAATAGGAGACAAATGGCGGGGGGGCTAGGAGCAGCCAGGAAAAGGCCACTGGAGAGGGCACTTCTGTCTCAGGAGATTACACTGCACGGTCCCCTCCCCGGGGCCCGTTTCTCCCCCAGCTTCACCCCCTGCACTGGCTTCTCTGACTCCCGGATGCTGAGGCGCTGCCTGGCCACCCCGCCAGCCACTTGGCTCACAATCAGCTCCGCTTCCTGCCCTGCCTCCTGGGCTGGAAGCCCCACCAGGAAGACAATTAGACTCGGCCCCTCTGCTCCCAATACTCAGATCCGCTAGCCGGTCCCGCACAGCTGGACAAGGAAATCCTGCCCCGCACGCCGCCTGCCCCAGGTACCTTCTGGGCACGTAGGCCTCCTGGCTGTCGTGAGACAAAATCAAACAAATGACCCACAGAGAGTCGAAAAGGAGATAATGAAGATAATTCAAGAGTTAGAAAACAAATGACACGGAGGGAGTTATTCAGTTTCAATGACAGAAAGTCAAAGAAAGACTTAATAACGGTCTTGAACACTGAGAAGGGATTTGAAAATCGTTCTCAAAACTAAAAAAAGAAGAGCAAATGACTTTCTGTCTCCACAAAAGACACAAGGAAAAGAAAAAAGCTTCAGGAGAAACTTAGGTATGTGGGGAAAGTTCTTAAGGTGAGGACTATTTTACATGAGAATTATTGCCAATGGAGACCATCATTTTCTTCAATGGTCCTTAGAACAAGCTGCCGAATACGCGGGTCTGAGTTTTGATCCTGGATCGGCCGGTCGCCCGACATGTGACTCAGAGCAGCAGGTGGCTTCACTCGTAAAATGAGAATCATATTAAATTATTTCTAAGGTTCCTTTTAGCTCTAACATTTCATGATTGCATCATTTTCATTTTTAAAAAATAATCAAGGCAATTCCAACATGACATTGTGAGACCAAAGGGTCATACTGGGCTAGATTTCCTGTAGACAGATCTCGTCCAACAGCATGACTTCAAGAATGAAGTATGATTATCAAAGAAGCTGTGAGGAATGGTGGAAAACTCCAAAGTCATGACAGTAATGAATGCTGAACAGATAAGAAATTTCAGACAGAAATTAATGAAAAATATTATTTACACAGTAAAAATTTTAAAAGAACAATAAAGCAGGCTCCTAAAACATTTCCTCATCAAAATGGGCAGGACTATGTATACTGGATAATTTGTTCCTACTTGGGTGATGTCACCACGCTAGGTTTAACTACTTTTAATAACTAGTACATTTCAGTCGTCTCTCACTTTCTCCTACATAAGATCAAATCAGCCTCTCAATGACCTACACTTCATGAGTCATAATTTTTCTGTTTATGATTCAGAAAAATGTCTTCAGTCAGTATTTCCCAGACTGCTGTGGGTTTATTCCAAGAACCAATTTCATCTTCATTGGTTTCCTACAGGAAACCAGACCAACTTCCTATTATTTTATTTTCCTTACTTTTAGCATACCATAGCCCACATCAAATTAACTGGAAGTGAGAGTGATAGAAGGCTCTATTCTGCACAAAGAGAGGCCAACACAAACAATGCCCGGTCTAGAAGTCACGGATTCAAAATGAAATGCAACGTGTGCTAATATTAGCGCTTTCTTTCAAAAGAGCTCCAAACCAAATAAGAAGAAACATATTTTAATTAACTTCTTACAAACATTCCACTGTCAGAAAGAACTTTTGTTTAAAAAGTACTGTCTATGAATACAATAAATGCTACAAAGCTGATTAATACGGAGAAATTAATTATAAGGAACAAAATACGTGTTTTCCATCCTAACCCCCTCACAAGCTGCTGGGAGAACAGGTAGGCAGCTGAAGGCCAACACACAGAGCTGTGGAGAGGTGGGCAGGGGCACAGCTACGCCCCCCGAGCCAGCCGCAGTCTGCTGTCACCAGCTGTCCTTCCCAGCCAGCCCCTCCCCACACCCACTCTTTCCACCGCTAAGAACCCATCTGACATCAGGCCGCACAGGAAGAGGGGCATGGGACACGGGCTTTCCAAAGACACTCTGACGGTGGCTTGCACTCACGCTGCTCCTCAAGAGCACTAGGAGTACCCGGGAAGTATGCGTTCTCACTGACTACACGCTGCTCGGAAAAAGAGTTCTGAATGTGGAGAATTCTGGTATAAACATGTATCAGATTCTTCTTAGATTCTTTCCACTCTCAGCTTTACAAGCTCACATAGTCATTAGCTGGCAAGGAATTTATACCAAATTCAAAAGCTGATGCATTGAAGGAAGAATGCATTTAAGGCGCATATTACACACAGATAAACAAGAAACCAGAAACATGAGCACAGCGGTTCTCAAACTGAAGCCCCCACACCAGGGTCAGCATCTCCTGGACACATCCTGGGAAAGGAAGACCTCACGAATCAGACAGGCTGCTGGGCAAGGCAGGACTTTCCCAGGAAAGAATCCACTCAATTTACAACCCTCCATAACCCTTGACTTCTACGCCCCTCGCCTTCCGGATAATTCCTCCACCGCATCGCTAAAGTGCTCTCCCTAAAAGCCCCAAACCACCCCCACCCTAACCACAGAGGCCACGACGCCCGCCTGCTCGTCACTCCTGCGCACGCCTCTGAAGCCCTAGCGCGGCAGACACACCTCCTGCCTGAACCGCCTGGTCTCTAGGCTCCCTCACACAATTCCACCCTCCTGCCTCTTTGACCCCACCTCCCTGTCACCCATGACGCCCCTCGCAAACGCTCCCAGGCCCCAAGGCTCCAGCTTCATCCACTCCTCTGTTTTCATCTGCTGCCTTGGCTTCGGCCTCTCAAGAACTCCCAGGACTGAACTCCAAATCTCTCTCAAACCTCACAGCATACCTTCAATTGCCTTTGACCTGCATTACCTGAATGTCCTTCCAGTACCACTGGTAGGACGAGTCCAAGAGGGAGCCTCTCACACACACCCCCAACTCAGCAGTCCCTCCTCGGACACCTGCTTCTAGCACCGGGACCATCAGTCATCTGGCCCCAGTGCCCTGGAGCAGCGCTTCCCTTCCTCCCCAGCCCCGTATCTTGTCGGCAGAGGGTCAGCCCTACAGGCCTCCTGTTCCATCCTCCTCATGCCCACTTCGACTGCCACCACCTTCACCCAACAACTTCTTACTCCTCTGAAGCCCCACCTGTAGACTCACCTCTGAATCTATTTGTCTCCTGTTCAAAAACAAGACCAGGATGCCCACCCTCACCACTTTCATTCAACGTAAGTCCCATAAGCCACAGCAATCAAAGAAGGAAAAGAAATAAAAGGAATCCGAATTGGAAATGAACAAGTAAAACAATCACTGTCTGCCAATGTCATGATGCTATACCTAGAAAATCCTAAAGATGCTACCAGAAAACTACCAGAGCTTGTCAATGAATTCAGTGAAGTTGCTGGATACAAAATTACTACACAGAAATCTGTTGCATTTCTGTACACGAACAATGAAAGATCAGAAAGAGAAATTAAGGAAACAATCCCATTTACTATCACACCAAAAAAATACCTAGGAATGAACCTACCTAAGGAGGCAAAAGACCTGTACTCTGAAAACTATATGATAGTGGTGAAAGAAACCGAAGACGACACAAACAAATGGAAAGATATACCATGTTCTTGGATTGGAAGAAACAATATTGTCAAAATGGCTATACTACCCAAGGCAATCTACACATTCAATGCAATCCCTAACAAATTACCAATGGCATTTTTCAAAGAACTGAAAAAAAATTTTTTTAATTTGTATGGAAACACAAAAGACCCCGAATAGCCACAGCAATCTTGAGAAACAAGAACAGAGCTGGAAGAATCTCATTGAGCAAAAGATGCTAAACATCACTAAATATTAGAGATGCAAACACCCGTCAGAATGGCCATCATCAAAAAGTCTACAAATAATAAACGCTGGAGAGGGTGTGGAGAAAAAGGAACCCTCCTACACTGTCATGGGAATGTAAACTGGTGCAGCCACTATGCAGAACAGTATGGAGGTTCCTTAAAAAACTAAAAAGAGGGTTATCACATGATCCAGCAATCCCACTCCTGGACATATAACCGGAAAAGACAAAAACTCTAATTTGAAAAGATACATGCAACCCCGATGTTCGCTGCAGCACTATTTGCAATAGTCAAGACATGGAATCAACCTAAGTGTCCATCGACAGATAAATGGATAACGAAGATGTGGTACATATATACAATGGAATATCACTTAGCCATAAAAGAGAGAAATAATGCCATCTGCAGCAACATGGATGGTCCTAGAGATTACCATATTAAGTGAAGATGGCCAAAGACAAATATCATATGATATCACTTATACGTGGAATCTAAAAAAATGATACAAATAAACTTATTTACAAAAAAATAGACTCACAGACACAGAAAACAAATGTATGGCTACGAAAGGGGATAGCAGGGCGGCAGGGGGAAAGATAAATTAGGAGTTAGGGATTAACATACACACACTACTATATATAAAAATAGATAAACAGGAAGAAACTGCTGTATAGCACAGGGAACCATATGTCTTACAGTAACCTATAATGGAAAAGAATCTGAAAAAGAATATATATACAATTGAATCACTTTGCTATACACCTGAAACTAACACAACATTGTAAATTAACTACTTCACTTAAAAAAATGGCTAATTAAAAAAGAAACACGTAGAGACTGCCCAAACACAGCCCACCTCCCTAGCTGCCCACCTCCCATTTCTCCCACCAGACTTCTTGCTTAGGACCTAGGCAAGACCTAAGCAACCTAGGACGCTCATCATGTTGCAAACACATCCCAAGTCTTCTCTCTTCTGACTCTCAGCCTTGTATTGTCACCTCAATTTCAACTACCCGTTCCCACTAACGACGTCTGTAAGCTTCCACCCCAAACCTACTCCCTGACACCATGCACGATCTCGTGGGAGTGAAGTTCTCTCACCCCATCTCTAAAAACCCAAAGACATCAGCGCCAGCCTCTGTCACCCGTGGGAAAGGAGTCCCTCCACGACAGAGGTGGGTTTCACGCATCCCTGGGTCCTCCACTCCACCATGCACGCAAATATCGTTGAAGGGATAAATTATCTTATGAGCCAAAATTCATCTTCGATTAAGCACCATTTCTGCCAATTAACAGGCCTTTAGGCAAAGCTGGCATAACACAATAAAACCAGGTAAACTTCACATACAGAGCCACTCAGAAGGAATCGGCCCAACCTCCTGTGCTTTCTGTACTCACCACCCTAGGGTAATAACCAGACACAGTCAGCACCACTTCATGTACGGAAAGCGTATCAGACTTTTTGAACCACAGAACGATTTGGAAAAAGGAGAAGACTGACTCACTTAATACTAACACGTCAGGGCAAGGCCTTCTATACATAAATCTTTATAAAACTTCCTGCATCTTCCCACTATGCCGGTGTAGGACTTCTAGAGGCGATAACCTGTCTACCGTCACAAAGGAAACGTCTTAATCTAAAGGAAACTGAGTAACAGAGCACTCATTCCAAAGCATTCTATTTTGCCTGGAGATACCAAGAAGCAGTTAGATAAATTAAAACGTGGAAGATGACTAACTGCCTCAGCCCAGGATAAAGTCTCCACGCCTGGAGTGACAGTTACTGCTTCTCTACGTGAAAGGGGGGACGGCTGCTCAAGGCACGGCACGCAGGAAATACCCTTTCAGACGGAAAATACATCTAGAATCACTTCGAAAAATAGCCCTATTTTTCTAACCTAAAGCCCCTGACACCTTCCACAGCCCAAAGCTTAAGCCTGGATACAGAACAGAATCTTCGGAGATTAAGAAAGGAAAAAATTACCTTCCAAGACAGCAGAGACAGATAAGAAGTATCAGTATTGGCTGATCTGTCGCCATCCTCCAAAGTTACCATCTTAGAGAAAAATGTACTGTGAGGGTTCACGCTCAAATTTTAAATTTGGTATCAACTACAAGACTGAGCTTTCCACTTGCTTCTCTTACTATGTTCTACCTTTGGTTTCGTTTGATCTAGTTTATAATTTCTCCCTTAAACTAGCAGAGATATAAAACAGGCATATCGCTTCCATTCCACCCAAAGTTGGAGATGTGGAGAAATAGCCAATCACCTCAAATACTTTCTGCAGTAAGAGTGCTGAATTCACTCATTAAACAGCAAAAAATGCTGCTAGATTTTCTGTTCCTTGTTTTTTGGTGGCAGGGGGCAGGGGCTGTTTTAACTTAGAGTCATTTGCTTTTATTTCTATGCTCTACTAACTATCCTGATTGAGTAAGTATCTAAACAGAACTCATATCATCCCTGGCTTCAGTTCACTCACTAAGTTAGCACTATAATACAGCAACAAAAACTTGAATTAAGCAGATTGCCAGAACCCTGGGGATTGGCTTCTCAGGTTTACTGCGATTTGTTCTAGAAAGAAAAACCAAGGAGAGGTAGATGGACCCCCAGAGAATCTGTCTGAATAAAGGGAGAGAAATCAACATGAGCTGGGTCACACTGAGGCAAGAGGCTAAGAAGAGTCTTTCTTCCAATAACTTTTACTGCTCACAAGAAAACGTTAATTCCATTAATTTTGACATGTTGGCACGCAAAAATACTATTTTCTCATCACTACCAAAAATTAATACTAAAATAGAAGTTTCATTGACTTAATTTTCCAACATTTGAACAAAACACTTCATTCACAATGTGAGTTGAAATGGCAGAAAATACATCCAAGTGAGGTTCGTGACTGTAAGATCAACCCCAAACAAATAAATACTTTTACTCTAATGTCGGCAGTAAGATTTTACTACATTGTTCAATAACAGAAAATACACTTGAAAAAAATGTATTAGCATTTCTATAAGGACTCATTAATACCCAAACTAATACCAAGAATCAAACTCGAGGACCAGGATTAGTGGCTGCCGTACTGTGTGAAGAAGCAACAGACAAGGGTAAAATACAGAACTCAGGAACACAGCCAGAGGAACCACGATAAGGAAAACGGCTCACCTTGACGTGGCTCTGGGCCCCGAGGTTGTAGATCTCGGTCGGCTTCACTTCATTGATGATCTTCACGAGGCAGGTACTGTCGGTGAGGTCACCATAGTGCAGTTTCATGTCTTTAGGATTGAAACACATACCATTAGATAGAAGGAAACAACGTAGGCCCAATTTTTTAACACAGCAACACTGAAATGTATATCCTGAAAGTCTGAAAACCAGATTGGTTCTGGAGTAGCAGTCTGTAACTGTCATATGTAAAGAAACTAAATAGTAGAAAGAGATTCCCATTTGTTGCTATGTCTATAAAGGATTTGTAAAAACTCAGATGAGCTTTTTAAAAAAACATAATATCATGACAGATGTTACACAATCAGCGTATCTTACGGCGCCCCGGTGGCTGTAAGACATGTCACATGAGATTCAGACAAAGAAAATCTGGAAATAATGCGTATACCCTCGAACGAAACATGTTAACACGTTGACAGTAGTGAAGACAGCTCTACTCAGATACTTGTATGTAGCGATTTTTCAGTCCTTCGTAAACATTAGTCCTTAAACCATCCATGACGTGCCTGACGTATACATAACTGATTAAAGGACAGCTAGCTTGTTCTGACCCCAGATCTAAGCAGATCCTCACGCTGACTTCACTAGTGTAAGAAGGTGACACAGGCAGATGGGCATCCTGCTAACTGGATACTTTCATTAATTTTACATAAGACTGACCTACATCTAGGTCCAATGGCAGTACCATTCTACACTTTGCACAAAACGATGATAATTTTCACGGAGGATTCACTGACTGACCTAAATATTAAGGTGGAAAGTGTACTAGTAGGTCATCTTCCTGATGACATCACTACCTGCACAACTAGCCCAAACCTTCCAATGTTCAGGGCCCTGAGGTGAATACAAGCCACCTGGATCATCCCCGCTGGCGGGAAACACCCTGTGTCCTCGTCCCAGCTCTGTCTTTCGCGTGTTATGGAAGCTTGATAAAGTCACACCCTCTCTCTGCTTCCATCTGTAAAATGGTCTCATTCACAACCTCAGGAACTGCTGTCAAGGTCAAATGAGAAAGCACGGCAACTGTGTGATATACTCCCTGCAATTGTGTTACCAAAAATAACAAACGACTGCAAATACTGACAACCGCCTGTAAAGCAATTTAAATATATTTTTGACTGCCATCTGCTTTTGGACCTGTCTTCACCAATTATTTCTAAAATTAAATAAATGTACAAAGACTGCTTGACTTGATTAAATGAGACCAAACGTGAAGAGCAGAGGAGGGCTCTGAGTGTGGAGCTGATCTGACTCGAGGGCACAGGGACACCTGGAGACGGGTGATCAAAGGCTTGTCTGCTCTGGCCTCTCGAGCAGCCTCACCTGATGGTACCCTCGTGACGGCCTAATCGCGGTGACACCATGGCCCAGGGCAGCAGGCAGTGAAGGGTTTTCAAAGCGTGCAGATAGCATTCAATGCAGGTAACTCATGGGTAAATAACTGCAATTTGATGGGCTTTGAGAAAAATGACATTTGAAAATACCTTATCATAATATAGGAAGTTACACAGAAAGAGAGTTTAGAGAAAGAAAATGACTTACTTCCTTCAATATGAGCCTGGGGGTTCTTATACAGATGTTCAATTCGACCAGTATTGAATGAACTGGATCGCCGTACAATTCCATGGACCTGCATTTTTATCGTGTGGAAGGATGAGAATAAGTTATAAATATGCAGTGAGGATTCGTAAGCAACGTTATTCTGCTAATGTTTAGCTTCGTGAAAAATCATATAACTGTCATTTAAAGACCTTATTTTAAATAAGCAGGAGTTCTGCGGCTCACTCTCCCCCCACCCCGCCCCCGCCCACTGGCAGCTCCCTCCATCCCTCTCCAGTGTTTCTACTGCCAATCCCGACGAAAGTAATTAGATAATGACGTGACTTCACAGTGAGTGCTTAGTTGTAGATACTCAAATGTCTCCTTTTCCAAACACACACACACATACGGTCCTACTGCTGACAAAAATATCTCTTCAATTTGAAACCGAAGACAGACCAGGCGAGGCCGTATCGGTCACACAGCCTGGACCGCTCTTCAACCCAGAGCACGAGGAGAGGGCTCTGATGCCTCCAGCCCTGCCCAGTGCCCTCCGAGCTTTGCATCTGGCACCGATTCTCTAAATAAATACGTATCTGGGTCCACAAGAGAATCAGGGAGCCATTGCTTTTATGCAGCTGTGTGGAAAAGCTAAGAAAGCTAAATAGCATAGGTTAGGGCCAAGACTTACGTCCTATGAGATTTAAGGCACGAAGGAAACTCAAATGAAGGGAGGATTTTTTTTTTTAATTTTTATCTTTGACTTAACCATGACAAGTGTGAGGGAAAAAAGTCATTGGAACCAGAACACATACCTGCCCGATGCTGAAGAAAAGACTATTTGTGTCTGATACATTAGAGACATTGTTCAGGACCTGGTCTCACTCCCTTCTTTGTGCTGCCAGTGCTAATACCAGCTTATGTCACCGGCTGCCCACGTCCCCATGCTGCTGGTGGCAGTTTTAGTCCTTCTCTCATTTTAGAAGCGTTCCTTCTAAGGCTGGGTAGTTTCATTTGCAGCTGAATACACTTCCATATTTTAACTCAATCGTTTTCTGTCTATTTCGAACAAAAACTAATCCTTGGCATGACTCAAATATTCCAAGTGCAGGGGGGAAATTATAAGCACATAAGACTTTCTTTCAAATAGAAAGAAATGTCATCGTCACTTTACATGGCATACATGAGAAACTGACTTCTGCAAAGGATACAACACACCCACAATTAATAATTCTGTTGGTTAGATACTTTAACCAAAGAGCTAAAACCACATTATTTTCCAAAAGAACTAAACCGAAGAAAATTTTGTAAACATGAAAATATTTTAAGACAGGAACATCACAAACTTGGTTGACATTTCGGGAGGCAAACAGTAAAATCTAGGAAACATTAAATTGCAATTTGGGTTTACGTATCCATTACGTAATTTAAAAGTAGAGAGAATAATACTTACATTAAGCTTAGAATTAATTCAACTTCATGGTCTCCAGTTTTTCAAGTTGTTAATTATAAAGTTCAACTACTCTGTAAACTTAATAAACTTCGTTTAATAAAAACCAAGTTCACATATACACCTATACATATCAAAACTGGTGTTTACCACCAAAGTTATTTCTGAAATACAGAGATCTCAGATGTAAGCTGAGCTTGATTTCCTTGAATAGAGAGGAATTCATATGTTCTAAAAACAGATAATTTAGCTTTGACAATGAAAAAATAATCATATGATTGAGTCTATTTTTTTCTCTTGATTGCTGGCTTCTGGATAAGTCACACATCCCAACAGCCCAGAACAAAGAGAAATGCTATATACATATACATTTTATATCAACATAAAGGACTGATAAAAATATTCAATGACATTGATGGATGCAGTATGAAAATCAGACGATTACCCAAAGTCACAGCAAATAAATAACATAGGACTTTACTGTCACACTTATAACCAAACACATTAAGCACTAGTTTTGGGTCTTTTTTTTAATACAAAAAAAAAAAAAAAAAAACCTGTGTTTTAATTTCCCCTCACTCCCAAGTTTTGGTATGTGTATACAGGGAAAGAAAGACCTGCCAAATGCTTAATCCATGACAGCAAGTATTATTCTAAGAACTAATGAAAGCTGAGTCTGTCTACTTCTGACACAGGTGAAATACAAACTTTAAGACAAGCCAAAATGTGTGCAAACTGGATGATCTAGTTAAGAATGTGAGATTAGCGGCTTTTTCTTTACAGAAGGGAGGTAGGCAGGATTTTTTGTTTGTTTTTATACGGATTTTTGGAGAAAAAGAAACGAGTTAGGAAACCAAAGTGAAAAGATAAATGAGCTAAATTTGATTCCTGATAAAATTAATTAAAATCGTTATTAAATTATAGCAGTTCAAAAACAAAATTTCTGAAAAACTAAGGTGTTAAACAGAAGTGAGCATTTTTGACAAAAAAATTTCAAGTTCCATTTAACTAAGTGATGAAAAGGAAAATTTCAAGTTCTCACGATGTCAGAACAAAGTTGGTTTGACTTCAAAACCCAGAGTCAGATTAGGCAGTATAAATGCACAGAAATGCTGACTGATGGATTGATTGATTGATTACAGTCAAGAAAACAGAAAATTATTACCACTGGATTTTAAATTCTTCAGTGTCTAGATTTCTCTTGGAGGCAAGGATGCCTCTCAGGGATGTTTAATGCAACCTGCTTCTGAAAAGTCTAGATGACGTCGGTCACATCAGCACACACATGGCAGTGACCGTGCACAGACACTGTTCTCTGTGGACATTAAATCACTGAACCTTCACAACCACCTTCGTATCGTGACTCCCATCTTACAGGTGAGGACGCTACCTGAGACCACGCCACCAGCACGTGGTTCTGTTAAAGGTGGACGTAGCCCATCGTGCCAACACTCAGTATGGTTTCAGAGCGAAAGTCACAAAAAGCTTTGACTTTTTTGCACCCAGGCTTCTATCAATAGGATTACCAACAACTCAGAAAAAAGGATCCACAGATCAAGAACGGAATCACAGGAACTCCAGTTCTAACAAACAGTCTCCCAGGGATGACTGCACAGTCCGTACACCCCATTTCTTTTCTGCTCTCCTGAGGCCCCCTGGTTACAGTTCCTCTCCTGGAAGGGAAACCCACGATTTACCTATTCTCTAATTTTACATTCTGATTTGCTGTGTTGTCATTGTTACCAAGTTAATTAATATAGATTTCTCACATATTCCCAGATACATTCTAGCTTTTAAAGGGTTTGACTTTGTCTTTCATTTTTCTGGTTTCTCTTTGTATTTTGCACAAAATAAGTACAAAAGTATATTGTTGGCTTATCTGCTAACAGTGATGCTAGGAAGGCACCTGAAACCAGAGGCACCTTCACAGGAAGCTTCACTCCTGTGGTCTTCCTCTTTCCCTGGCGACGGGAAGGAGCACGCGCAGAGCCGGGACCCGGGCAACGTCACACGCCCGCCCTTTCCTGATGCCAAGTAACAGACTGGACCGAGGGCCTGCTACAAAATCTGTGTCCCTCGGCCGGTCAGTGCACCAAGCACTGTGCCACCCGCCTGTCCTGTAAGACTAAGCTCCACAGGCCCACAGAGCTCCTCTGGACTGCTGTCCACGTGCGTCTCACCTGACCTTGGTGGCGACCTTGGGGACACGTGCACTCATCATCTAAGTCTCCGAGAGGCCGCGGAGCCAGCAAGTGGCGGGAAAGGATAAGGACGCAGTCCAGCAACCAGCTCAGGGGCTGCCTCGCCACCGCGAGCTGGATGGCCTCGCTCACCTCCCTGCTCCGAGCGGCCTGACACGGTACAAAGGAGAATTAACCCTCTGCATTTCAACAATGTGTAGAATTAAATCCATAAAGCCATAAAGATGGTTTTCTATAAACGCTGAGAATTCTTGGCTCTCCTCATCATGAGATGATACCTACAGACATTCTATAAATAATGAACACATGTTAGATCCATTCTCTTTATCTTTATGCCCCCCCCATGTTTAATCTGGAGCAAAATTCAAGAAACCAGCAGCATTAAAAACTTTAAACCTTGAAAGGGTCTCCCTTCTCAGTGAGGAGTGGACCCGGGATGAAGCAATCCATCTTTTTTACGTTACATTGTTCATTCAGTACATGATCAGACGGGACCTCCCTGACGGTCCAGTGGTTAAGGCTCGTGCTCCCCATGCAGGGGGCAAGGGTCCGATCCCTGGTCAGGGAGCTAAGATCCCGCATGTCGCATGGCATGGCCAAAAAATGAAGTAGTCCTATGCCTTGACGTGGAATGACGTTCATAATATATCGTGAATTGGAAAAAAAAAAAAGAACATGATCAGATGCACGGATTTCAGAGGACACATTAGGTGACCAGGCCCCGCAGCTTCAGAAATCTAAGGTGTGTGGTCAGACGAGGTATTTAAGCATAACTAGTTAATCTATAACATATGAGACTCCCTTTCAAGGCATACACAAACATCTCCCTCTGCTTCAAGGTTAGCCAGGCTTTTCGTACCTTTACTTTGCTGCTTTGACTAACTGTACTACGTCACCTCCACGCACAGGCGTGTGTTCACCTTCGCTGCCCCATCGTTCGTCACTCCCCAACCAACCTGGCTCTGCTCCTCAACCTGCTTCCCTCCAGCTGACTGTCCACGGGGTCCACGCCCCCACCCCACCCCACCCCGTGCTCATCACGAAGGCTGACCTCACCCCTGCCGGCCAGGGAAGCCTGCCCCTTTCTTATGCAGGAAGATCTCAGCCTCAGGGTCAAGCCTGCCCTCAGAATCTGCAGCTCTTCCTCCTAGTGTTCATTTGTTCCCAGCGACACTTTGCTGCCCCAAAGTATGTTGTTTCCAGTTATTTCTGGTCCACAAAGACTAGATCCAAAATAATATGAGAGCTCAGGGAACCAAGGTACCCCAAATTAAGATACCTTAAGAAATGCTGTTCAGCTTCACCTTGGCATTAAAAGAGTTCATTTGAACCTCTAGTTGCAGTGGTTCTCACATCATAGGACCCGGGAAAGCAGCCACCGCGACAGCTGGGGGCTGTTAGAAAGGCCGGTCTAAGGCCCCGGACTCAGCCACCTCGTCTTCGGTGGGGCCCGGGCGGCTCTGAGGCTGAACGCCGGGAAGCCCTGACTCAGAAGGAGGTGCTCGCCCAGAATTGCTGACGTTGGCCCTCTGGGTTCAGATGTGGACAGGGGCGTCCCCTCTCATCTCACGGGAGGCAATTTTCTAACCCTGTTATTTATTTTGCTCGTGTTCTGGAGCAACCAGGGGCTGATGGTGGTAATTGTGGAATTTGTGCAATGCAGCCTCTTCGAAAAATGACTCTCACATCTACTTTGACCTAAACGCCAAAAGATAAAAGCCTGTGCTATCATCAGATCCCAGTTAATAAACTGACCCTCCAATTACCTCAATCTCTTAAAAGTGAAGACAGCAGCCTAGGAAAACTGAAGACAGGACAGATAAACACCCTCTCACGGCCCCCATTCCTACAAAACTCACACTCCCCTGTGCTCCAAGGAGGAATCACTTCCGGTCATGCCATGCAGCTCCGAACCTTCCACCTGTACTGCAGGGAGTATTTCCTTCTGCCCTCTCCTCTCTTGCCAATCACTGTTTCAATGACTCATCCCTCCCACAAACTGTGATTTGCCGAGTGGGCCTTCTATGGTCTTTATCAGAATCCAACCTGCTCTTACAGTTTCAGATGCCAGCGGAAGAAAACAGCCGAAGCGCAGCTGGCTGGCCTAGATTCTGATTTATTCCTGAGTCTCTGGTCCACTCAGGAGCATGACGACCCGTCTTCAGGGGTCCGGCGATTCCTGAACAGGCCGCCTACATGGAGCTCTGCCTCCTGGGCACGCCATCCTCCGGGCCCTCCCCAGGAACACTGACATCGCCATCCTGATGCCTGAGGAAGCTGACCGCCTACCGCGTCCACACAGACCCCCGTCCCCATTCCTCCCGGGCGCCTCACACCTGCTCGCCGGCTCCCTCTCCCTTGGGGCCAGCCACATCCGCATCCGATGCCTCAGTGCCCCGCGTCCACTTCGGAAGTGCATCTCAGGACCCACCCAGCTTGAGCACTCCTGCTGACACACCGCCCCTCTCTTCCCGAGCTGCGGGGACTGTGGGGGGCTCAGGACGCACCAGCCAGGGCATGTGTCTGGGCACACTGCATATTTTAAGCTGAACGAGTCTGCGAAAATGACAGAAGCGCGAAGGTCACCCTGACTTTCCCCTCACCCTTCTCCCCTGAAGCAGCCAGGTGGGAGGTGCCCTCCCCACACCTGGAGGAAAGGAGCATCTTCACGTCCCAAGACAAGGGGATGCTGGGAAGAATCCCACCCAACAGACCTGGCTGAGCCACGCCCAGTCCTACACTTACTGCAGACCCCTGGACCTCATTTCTCCACCACTGTCCCTCCTCACCTAACCTAACACACAAGTACTCGGGCTTACCCGCCTCTTCGGATCCTCATTTTCTCAGGAAGGCTCCCATATCACAGAAAACTTACATTAAATACATCTGTATGCTTTCAGTTTAATTTTCAGACCCAGCCAGGGACCCTTAAGAGGGTCGAGGAAAATGTTCTCCTCCTCTACACTAAACTAACAAAGACAAATAAACAGGAGAAACTTCTGCTATTTTTTCAAACTCCGTCAGCTTAAAATATTCACGTGCCAAGGGGCCGTGTTTGGGGGTCAGATGTCCTGACCCATCACCATTACTCAGGTAGCTCCTTCTCTTGGCTCGCTCGGTACACAGCCAAATCACTCACCCCGCTCCAGCCACCAAACGACTCTTAGCCTGTTCCAACATCTGAAACAAGATAAGTACGTCTCTCTCACAAACCTTTCCTTTTAGAATTATTAAAGCATCAAGTTAGTCCAGCCTGAATAAATATCAGTCTTCACCTAAAACCAATACTTCTATTCTACACATAACTCTAAAATCCTCTGCTCTGCAGAATATGAATTGATTGCTCAATTATTATAGGAATCTATGTATATGAACATATGTGTACATGCCTATTTCCATAGTTACATTTGCCTTTTTTTGATATCATTACAAGATGTAGAAGTAGCCATTATTAGATAAAGGCACAGAAGGTCTAATCATATCTGCTATTAATCAAAGTCTAAAAGTCAAAGTTCACAGAAAAGATCATGCATTACAGTAAGAAAACTAGGTTCCTGTCCTTCAAATCCTGTTGGTGCTTAAATGCCAAATTCCTTGCTATTGTTTTTGCATTTGTCCACGGTGCGCATTTTTTAAACAATGTACCTGCGACTGGAAAAAACATGGCGTCCAAAATTATTAAGGTAAACACCCCCCAAATCAGGCCAGAGAACATGTGCCACTGCGTAGGCTTCTGTCTTCTGAGGAGCACAGAGATTTCTAGAGATGTGCACATCCGAAAACAGTTCTTATAAAGTGTAAGATGTACATGCTAAGATACATCCATTTAATATGTAAAACCCTTGTTTCTTTCAAGGAAAGCAGAAAACGTGTAAGGAGGAGGACGAGAAGGAGAAAAGGACGACAAGGGCAAGAGCAGCAAACGCAGAAGCTCCAGCTTGCACGAAGTTCTGGCTGCCGACTGGAAAGCAAGCACCTCCAAGTGTCAACTTTGCACGCAGCCTTGCCAGGGCAGCTTAGTTTTTACTGCTCTGTGCAATTTCCGAATTAAGTGACTTCGCCGTGAGTGGGACTTTTTTATGTAACACATGACATCATAAATTAACCCTAAGGACGGTACAGCGTTCAGCCCACCTGGTTGCTGCTTTAGCTGAGAACGCGGGAAGCGTGCAAAGCAGGGAAACAGCAAGAATGGGGGGCGGGGGGCTGCCAGCGCGCCAGCAGATAAACAGCACAATGAGCTGGCGCTGTGACCAGCCGAGAGGCACATTCTCCCCGATCTGGGCTTGTTATCAGAGCTTCCGTGGAAACACACACAGAAGGACAGCAGAGCGGAAGCGGGAGGCCACGGTGTCCGCGGTATCCCGTCGGCCTGTGCCGGCTCATAGGGGACTCACCTCGTAGCCCTTCTCCAGCAGGAACTCGGCCAAGTAGGAGCCGTCCTGGAAGACAAGGAACATCAACAACGGTCAGACCCATCGTGGCCAAGACCAAGGGTTTTGAAAACAGCATTCAGAGGCTCTAGGAACTTAAATAAGGCTCATGGCAACCGACATGAAAATAATTCAGACAACATCCGACATAAACACGGAGTGGTGCTGTGCCGTCCACTAAGCCTCCCATAGACGGGCGTTCGTCTGTGCCCACAGGAGCGTGGGAAGGCGTTGGCATCACCACGTGCACAGGGAAAGAAACTGAAATCCAGGGACACATGGGGCAACAGGGAGAACAGGAAGCTTCAAAAGCTGATGGATCTGCTTTAGGTCTTACCGCTTACTAGCCCTGTGAAACACGCAACACGTGTGCGGCCAAGCAGAAGGGCTTGGTGCTCCTGGGACATAAAACAGGAATCTATTTCTGGGGGTGCTGTACAGAAGGAGACGCTGGAGCAGGGATGAGACAGGAGCTGTGGCGCCTGGGGAGAAGGCAGGGCGAGTGCGGGGAGGAGGCTGAGAGCACAGCGGTGTTGACACCACTGGAAAGAGCTGCCATGGGGAGAGGAGGAGGTGTGGGCCCTCAGGGGAGGCCCTCCAGGCACTGGTGGCCTTGGCTTCGAGCCCAAGGGTCTGGAAAGTCACCTCAGAAAGGGTTTGGGGTTTGAAGGTGGGTCGGGGGCGGGCCGTAGACATGATGGCGTTGGTGTTAGCCCTGAATACACGTGCAAGCGCATGCGCACGTGGAGTTCAGTAAAAGCGAGGTGCTTACTTTTTATGAAATAATGGGAACTTCATTTGTACGCATCTTAAATCATGCAGTTAATCTCTACGTTAAGATGACGGTGTCTGACTAAACACAGAGATTCTCAGCTCATTTTTAAAAATTCTTTAAAAATGTCTAGGTGAGGGTGGAGGTTCTAGGTAAAATACCTCATGCTCCACTTTTAGGGAAAGAAAGTGTGAGAGCCATCTAATTAAACTGTTAAGAGGCCATGAGGCACAAAATCAGGGTTCTAGAGATACGGCAGAACATCACCAGCCCTGCTCAGAAAATGAGCTGGGTGGCTATTTCACGATCAATCCTGTAGCTGCCCTTCCGCTTTCAGCCTGGGCAAGTCCCCTCCATCCCATCCAGACTTCACATAAAAACGAGAGGCTCCAACTACTGGAAACTTGTGTGCTCAAAACTGGTTGGGAATATTTGGATTTTCTTCGGTTTCCTCAGTTTGTAAAAGCTTAAAATATCCCTTTGAGCTCCAAACGTTCCTACCAGATATTCCGGGAAAAAGAAAAAGAAAGCAGGTTTTATTCCTATCATTGCCTGACTCAGAGCTGGAACTGGAGACACCCTATGGGTCCTGAAGATGAGAGGGCTGCCGCGAGGGCACTTGCTGCGCTAACGCAGAAGTCACGCGTGAATCCAGGCAGGATGACAAGGCGAGGGCAACAAGGGATACGTTTTGTGGTTCATTAAAACCCCCGTGAAATTTTCTTCTGGCGTGTTGGCATAACCATTCTGGTTTGCAGACTCACGCGGAGAAGAAGAGAAATGGTCTGGTACACCCCTTTTCCTCTCAGTCTCAGGATACATGCACAACCGTGTGGCTTCACACACCCAACATGCAAAGTAAGCCCGATAAGAGAGCTGAACAGCTCACACCCCGACAAGCCAGGTCAATCTACAGGACCATCAGAAACCTGAGGATAATCAATAGTCCTGTAATTAATTCTGAAAACAGCTTAACAGAAAAAGCATTTACAACAATAATAATAACTTTACAGTAGGTCGGACAGCCCTAGAAAGTACATTTTGCTTTGCTCTTGGTGGTGGTGGTGTCATTTTGAAGCAGGCAACACTGCACTTTTCACAGTTTTACTTTTTCTCTTGGAATAAAAAGTTAAAATGCTCTGTGCTCCACCACGGTTGCCGAGAATGTTTAAAAACAAGAAGGCAGAGGTGAGACCGTGGGGAGGGGCTGTGACTATTCAGAGGCTGATGTGAAACAGGCCTGCCCAGGGCTGAGCCCTGTCAATAGGTCTTGCTCTTCTCACCCAGGCCCTCCTCAAACTTTCCAGCCAGGCTGGAACATTCTGCCCCAGCAGTGGCACCTGCTTCCTCCTCACTTCCTTGCCAGGTCTCCCAAGTGATAGGGCCGGCCGCACAATGTGGGAACCGCGGCAGCGCGAGGCCCCTGGCCCCCCCGCCCCCGGCCCCCAGACCCCTGCACCGAAGCCCCTCTAGGAGGACGGGCCGGTCGCACAGCACCTCCCCCAGATGGAAAACCACAACGTCACGGCAGCTGAGAGCCACAGCCAACACGACATCTGACTCTCGACTCCTGGAACCCGAGGAGCTGACGGCCTAAATGTCCGACTCACGACGAACACAACTCATCTGGGACCGACTCCAGCCTGGGCTCAGGCCTCGTGACAGGGGACGCCTTCACTGGAGAGCCAGCACCCCAACCGGGACTCTTTTCAATTCGGTTTTGCAATGGTTATGAAGACAGTCTCCATTTCACATTAAACGTTGTACAGCTGGAAGTAAGCACCACAGCTTTAACATTTTCAAGACACAGAAATATTTTCTGTCTTATTCTTCCAGGAACTCACCGGGAAGGCAGGCAGCCCCTTGGCACGGGAGTTAGGGAGGCCCGTGGAGGTTAGGGGCCCGCCTGGTGGCACCCACGAGAGGGGAAGCCAGGACTAGAACCCGGGGCTCCCACGACTGTGCCCTGGGAAACCACTTCCTCCACCTGGGGCCCACCAGCGCGTGTCAGAGCCCAACAAAGCAATAAAAAGACCATAACAGACTCATTTTTAAACCAAACTGATTTAGTCACTTTGCATGACAGGGTATCTCACAGATTAAACAGTCCTTCTAGTTTTAACCAAGTGACCCAAATGCAGAAGGTCCTGTAACTTTAGGACAGCCCAGAGCTCGGGGGGGGGGAGGCAGGACACAGGGCCGGGGCCTTCTCCAGCCTCATGTGGGCACCGCTGCCTCTTGGAAGTGGTGTCTGGAGGTGGACTTGGGATGTAGGTTTCAGGCTGTCGAGCCAGGCGGCAGGGCCACTGCCAAGGGTCCCAAACGGGAGGATTCCGGCGTGCCTGGTGCCTGCAGCCCCCGTCCTTGTGCTTCACCTCTCATGTAATGTTCCAGATACACACCTATACAATTCACAGTAATTCCAGAAGCTGAATCCTATCTTGACTACAAGATAAAAATTACCTAAAATTTCACATCTATAAAAAGCTGAAGGGAGTGCAGAAAGTTTCCCCCTTCTCCCGAAGGCCACAGAAGGCTGAAACAGCCCTGACCGAGCCTCATACCCACCCATGTCCACACACGTATGGCCTCATACCCACCCATGTCCTCAAACGTATGGCCACCTACCTTCCTGCAGAGAGGAGAGAGCATTCCTCTTCTCTCTCCAAACATGGACTCACTGCTAGCCCACAGGACAAGTGAAAAGGACAGCTTCTCAGATGCAGCTTGAGAACCCGGCCCCTCTGAGCTGCGCCTAAATCAGACTATGTTTCTGCCGAAGCACCGTTGGGCAGCTTCTTTGAAGAGGGTAAGATAATGAGCAGTGCTGGGCTGAAGAGACCAGGCCTCTAGTAAAACGAATTCCCTTGTTTAGATCACCTCAAGCACTGGGAAGTACAATACCACCCCTGTAAGGAGAGAAAGCACTCGTCCACACTGCCTGCCACACGCTTTAAGTCTATGCGCCCTAATTACTCTAAAATAAGCATTTTCACCTAATTGCAATTACAATATCAAAGTAATCTGTACCTCCAATGAGAGAAGTACAGACACCTCAAAGATTAACAGAAGATGCTGCTTTGAATTAGAATGAAGACTTCAGATGGGAAGATTAGCCACCGCAGTGCCAAGATTCCAGAGGCAGAATGCACGGGAAAAGTATTTTCACCTGGCTCACACTTGTAGCACAAAGCACTGGATAAAATCTCTGTCACACTCACAGAACTCAAAAGACCACAAGGATTATTAATCCCACTGTCTCATTTTGCAGCTCAGGAAACTGAGACTAAAAACATTAAATGTTTAGTGTCCAGTCACACAGTTAGGAGGTAGCAGAATGTGGAAAAAAAAAAAAAAAAAGGAAAGAAAGTAAGAAAAGTGAAAACAGATCTCTCGGGCTTCCCTGGTGGCGCAGTGGTTGAAGAGTCCGCCTGCCGATGCAGGGGACACGGGTTCGTGCCCCGGTCCGGGAAGATCCCACATGCCGCGGAGCAGCTAGGCCCGTGAGCCATGGCCACTGAGCCTGCGCGTCCGGAGCCCGTGCTCCGCAATGGGAGAGGCCACAACAGTGAGAGGCCCGCATAACGCAAAAAAACAAACAAACAAACAAAAAACCCCAGACCTCTCAGATCTCAGAATTTTTAACTAAAAACTACTGTGAAAAGAGCTAAAACGAATAGACTGGACTCATGTGTACAGTTGCGAACCAGAGGGAAGAACGAGAACAGAGCCAGCAAGTGTCAGGAGAGGGAGCAGTAACTGGCTGGCTGGACACAAGGACGCCATCCATGTGCAAAACATATAAATAACCTCGCCTCCTGTAGTCTTTAAAGCTGAAGATTATTTCCCCATAAAAGTTGAGGTCGCCCCCAACCCCCAAGAACTGCCTTTCACTCCCTTTGATTTACCTCCCGGTAGAAGGAGTGATCAACAACCCCTGCATAGCAAAGACTGATGGATACTCCTTTCTAACCACCCCTTCCTGCAGACCCCCTGCTGGGGAAAGAGCCCCCAAGGAGGTGCTCAGCGGCTGCACACACACCTCACACGCGCACATGGCACATGGATAAGTGACACTGGCTCTGCTGCAAACCAGGACCTCCCAGGAAATTGTGATGAGCTGAAGCTTAAAGGCAACATTTTAGAAAGAGGCTGGATACCCCCCATCAGACTACACATTGCTCTACCATTGCCCTGATATCTTTCCCCAAAGTATTTTCAAAATGTTTCTAATGTTAATTTCAAATTAACATTCAATTTCAAAAGATTCTAATGTTAAGTCTTATGGCCAACTGTAAACTAAAAATAAAATATCATAGAGAGAAGAAATGAACTAAAAGGTTAATTTTAGAAAATACTTTTTTTCAGTTTGCTAGGTTAAAAAATGCTGGTTTTCTTTTCATTTTTTGATTAGTATAAAGACTGAAAAGGTTTTTGTGTTTATGACTGTGTGTACTATTTCTTCCGGGAATTACTTATTCTTATCTTTTGTATTTCTTATACATTTTTCTAGTAGGCTGTACTTCTCCAATTGGTTTTTTCTTCTAAGCATCTAGAACATATATAAAATTGACTCATTTTTATCTCCTAAAAGCCACTCAGAAACTATTTGGAAACAGGTTAGCAGATTTTTAGTGGTAGAACTCCCATGATAACCTGGTTTAAAATCCACGTTCCTTTCAAACTGCAAATGATTATTGTAAACTCTTAGTTTAATGAGCAAAGAAGAACGAAAACACCAAAACCTGAACTCCAGGGACATCTGCACAACCCAGCACTTGTAGCACCACCGACCTCATCACAGCAAAACACATTTCTGTGATTTAGGCAAGTGCTGTAAGAAAAGTGGGATTAGAGGGAAGAGCTGCTAATAAGGTATACAAAGATAATTTCTAATTACACTCTTAGAAGAAGGACAACACACACATTCCAACACCGTCCCAGAGACGTTTAAAAACCCTCAAAAGTAAATCCTAAGGCATTTATCAAGCGCATGCGTGTGTGCGGGTGTACGTAACGCAGCTGCATCAAGCGTGAGCTAGCCTGGCCATCTCCACACGGATACAAGTGCCCCCAGGGAACGGCCTCCTGCCCACATTCTCGCCTCTTTAAAACGGAAGCTCCTTCAGTTGGAACCCCTGTGCTTTTTCTCTCTCCCACTCTCCCTTTCTTGACACTCATGCTAAAATTTCTACCCTTCAGAGAGAAACAAAAGTCCTCACGTGACCTGGAATTACTACAAATGATGATGATAATAGTATTAAAAACAAGAGTAAGCACTTATTTAGTGCTCAGGCTATGTCAGCCACGCTCTCAGTGCTTCGCGATCATTAACTTTTCAGTCTTCACAGTAACCCTATGTAGCTAGCACTATTATCTCTATTTCACAAAAGAGCAAACTGAAGTGAACTGAGACCAAGTAACCTGCCCGATATCCCAGCTAGTAAACAGAGCAAGGATCTGCACCACATATATATTTCTAATGATTTATATGGCAATCTGCTCCACTAATAGGATCAATCACTCCATAATGATGGGCCTACAGATGTTTTAACATAAAATTTGGTCTCTATAGAATTTATTAACAAAGCAAAGTGTCACAGATTAGTGAGTTTCAAACATTCCCTTGGCCATAGGTGTCAGGGAATAGAGGGCAGAAAGGAAGGAAGAGATTTAGCCCCTGCACTCTTGCTCTGAGAATATCTGGGAAGCCAGGCACTTCCTGGCCGAGATAGGCTTAGACTTCGACGCTGGTTTCACACGGATCAGCATACCCACATGTGGACAGGACGAGAAGAGCAGCCAGGTAACCCGCACAGCTAAGCAAAGTGCTCTGCTGCCAGGGAGCACCGGCAGATGCATGAGCCACGGACAGAGGCAGGGCTGGGGGAGAAAAGGAAAGCGAGGAACTACTTCCCCAGCACCTCGTCCACACTGGATGGCACGGCGCCCTGGGGAAATCAATCACCACCCTCGCGCATGAAATCAAGGTGGGAAAAACAGAGGAAATACAAGAAGCATATCCCTGTCAAAACCCTTTTAAAGATCTGCTAACTGACCAGTCCAGTGCTGCTGTGAATGACTCCTTTCAAGTTTAGAACAATATACTCACTGAAAGTTTGTATAACTCAGGGCTCCGAATACATTGATAAAGACTTGTTCAGATCTAGAGAGAAGTTAATAATAAATTACCAGTAAACTTCGTGCTTAAAATAATCTCTTTGTAGTAAATACACACATGAATTAAAACTGTCCAAAAATGGAAAATAGAGCTTCTCTTTCTTTTTCCCTTTCCCATTATCTCTCAAAGTGACAGTCCACACAATTAATTAAAGGCTGTTTCTTTGCAAAGTACATACTTGCATAGTTCTAATCGTCCAAATGATGCATAGAGGAAATGACTTTTTGCAGGTACTCTAAAACAGAGCTGCACTTTCTCCAGGGTTCAAGGCCATGCTTAATGAAAAACTTTAAACCTGGAAGAAAAGAATGCAGTACTGAAAAGAGAAGAAATATTAAATTTTAGTATTTACCTGATTTATTAGCATTTCCTTGTGCCTTTCTTTGTAGAGTTTGTGCCCTGGCTAATGGAGAAAGACAAAGCAAATGCTCTTTTGTTGACCGACTTTAAAAAGGTCCTAAGAATAACAAAAAGACACACAGATACTGATGACTATATCTTTCTCCATTCTACTGCACATTCGGTTGTTACTTCAGTTCACTGTTGGTGACAAGTAGAGCCTAACTATTTGCAAATATTCTTGCTCTTTTTAACCCAATTTCTTTCAGGGATATAAACAGTTAAGACCATTCCTATCACAGGCACACGCCATGACAGAAATGTCAGTTATGGGCACCCTGAGCCATTTCAGACCTGATCTGCAACAATGGAGTCCCCACCAAGCTGGAGACATTGTAAATCACAGAAGAAAGATACAAAATGAGAGCTGTGATTTGTATAAGTTAAAGTCACTGGAAGACAGATGAAATTCAAGCATATGCACACAGGTGTCCATGGAGAAGTCTGTAAGCATCTACCCAGAAAGCTGCGTATCATCAAACTAATAAAGCTGGCGCTCAGAGCAGGGGACAGGTAAAGAATGGAGTTTCTGCAGGCAGGTTCACCCGCAAAACACGATTCTGGGGCCCAGGGAATCGCGGTGTTTATTGTTGGGTTGTGCTGTGTTATGCACGAAGGTTCTGCCACTCAGAGAAGGTATCGAAAAACACTTTGGGGGAAAATCCCACATCGAAGAGCATGGGCCGCCACCTTGCTGACAGCAGCCTCTCCAGTCCCTGCCCCATAGGCCGCACAGCCTGGGCGCGTTCCCACCAGCTTAGCGCAGCACAGCGCCTATGACAGCGGAACTTCTGCAGGCTCACCCTTTTGGCTGTTTTCATCTCCTCATTGTGCCCTCTTTCACCAACAGCAATGGGGCTTAGCTCCTACTCAACCATGACCTTTTGTCTTCAAGGAGCTTCAAAGTTGTATTTTTTAATGTGCATGCAGTATAAGGACATGCCAACCATGTACTTCTTCAATCTCGACTTAACAGGACAGCAGGAAAACAGGATCCACACTCGACTCTACTGAAGACCAGAGTCTTGTAAGGGTGTTGACGGGTGGGGGTGGTCCTTCAGGTGAGAAATGATGTCCACGTCCATAGGGACTGTATAGTACTCCCCATCCTGGTCTCAGGAGCACCCAGCTCCAAATTCCCAACCTTGCCAGGGGCTCAGACTGAAAGCCCGGTGTCCCTAATTCTGTCCAACCAGATCCATCCACCTGTGGTCTAGGCTTGTAATACTGACAAGCCACACAGTGGTTTGCTTCTCAGCTATTCCCTCCCCTAATACGCATGACTTAGTCAGGATACTTGACTACGTTTGGTAGATCCGGATCATCCATTTAGAAAAACTGAGTATTTTTTTTTTTCTATCAAAACACCAGGCTTAAAATTCAGGTAAGTTATCACCTTACACTACACCTTTTAGTAGATATAGCTAACGCAATCTTACTTACTGCACATATGTTCCTCAAAGTATTTATTATTTCTATCAAATGAATAACATCTTACATTTCTCTAATTCTTTATGGTTGCTAAGTTCTCTAAGATATTTCTCCCATTTATATCCCACAACATCCTGGTGAGATAGCTGATATTATCCCCATTTTTCCAGATCAGATCACAGATTAGAAAGCTTAAATCCTTTACTCAAGGTCATAGAGCTAGTGAGAACTTGGCAGAAGATGAAACCAATTTGTCTAGTCCTAACTACAGTGTTATTTCCATATTACTTCTCCTTCAATCAAAATAAAAATGTTTCAATCAAAACAAGATACCACAGAAGTTTTTTAAAGCTTTTCAATTAACTAATAAATGTATATAAAAACTAATATAAAGTTTAGTAAAAAAATTTTTTTAAATAAGTATCATCAATTACTTTTGTAATAATCCATTATTAAGAATGATTGCGGGCTTCCCTGGTGGCGCAGTGGTTGAGAGTCCGCCTGCCGATGCAGGGGACACGGGTTCGTGCCCCGGTCCGGGAGGATCCCACATGCCGCGGAGCGGCTGGGCCCGTGAGCCACGGCCGCTGAGCCTGCGCGTCAGGAGCCTGTGCTCCGCAACGGGAGAGGCCACAACAGTGAGAGGCCTGCGTACCGCAAAAAAAAAAAAAAACAAAAAAACAAAAAAACACTGCTCTTGATATATAGGATAGTTGTTAAAGAGAACAGAACCTAAGAGTTCTTACCACAAAGGAAAAAAAATTTTTTTGTATGTATATGAAATGATGGATGTTCACTAAACTTACTCTGGCAATCATTTCACAACATACGTGAGTCAAGCCATTCTGCCGCACACCTAAAACTTACACAGTGCTGTGTGTCAATTATATCTCAATAAAACTGGAAAAAAATCAGATGTTTTGTAATCTTTTATCTCATAAAAGTCTGTTAGGTGCGGACACAATATGCACTATGATATGGTTTTTATAAACTAAGAAACACAAAAAACTACACAGCATAGTGTTTAGTAACTATTCGTGTATGATGACACTATACAGAAAAGCAAGAGAACACGCAAATGTCATGATGCTGGTCACCTCTGGACTTTGGCAGGTAGAACACTCAGAGAGCTTTCACCATGATTCTACCATTTTTTTAAGTTGGGGGTAGATTAACCCAAGTTTTCATTTTATCATTATGCTCCATAAATTACACAGATATCACATATTAATGTTCATATATCAAATATTTTCTAATTAAAAATAAAGTGCATGGCATGAAACAGGCCCTTAATAAATGGTGAAAATTATTCCTCAAAGTGGAAGGGATTAGAGCATGTCAACAGGCTGGGGAGGGGAGCCAAGGGAAGAGCTGGACGGACAGACAGACAGGAAGAGTAGCTGCCGCGACCGGGAAGGGAACGGGCTCAAGAGAAAAGGGAAAAGGCCTGGTCTGAGCAGGACGGACCAGGTCTCCCCAGAGCCGGGAGAAGGACGCGTGTAGATGGAGACAACTTGGCAGTGGGAAGAGAGGAGGCGGCATGTTTCAAGAACTGAAACGCCAAGATTATTTGCTCAGGACCAGAAGCTCAAGACTGGCTAGGGAGCCTGAGCAAAGAGGCTGACTTAGAATATTTACCGTCAGGAAAGTGGAAGGAGACGCACCACGGAAGGTGACCACTGGGAACCCAAAGAGACTGAAGACTATGAGTAAAAAGGGGACCATGTATGTATTTGCGTTATTTTTTTTCATTTCGGCACAAGCACAGGTTAAAAAAAAGAATACTCCAAGACTGATGCAGGGTTGGGAGTTTGCAGAGACGTAAAAAAGAGAGACCAGGACCAAGGAGTTAAGAGTTCTCTTCCAAGAATAATTCAAGTCCTTGGCCATTGGATGCAGACCTGGGGAGGGCAGAATGGAGCCCAGACAGGATGGTGACCAAGGGGAAAACGGAGCATGTGGAGGTGCAGCCGCTTCCGAACCTCGAGAACAGTTACAGGAGGAAATAGTGCAGATGAGCCCGGCGTGCCCAAGCTGCCCACGGGCAAGGAAGAAGGGTCCCCAGTCGTAGGTCGGAGGTGCCAGCATCTGTGCACAATCACCGTGCCACCTCCCGCCACCCGGAGGTGCCCCCGGGCACACCACCTCTCTCCATAAAGCTCTCGGTGGTCACCGCCAATCCACAGGTGCCGTCACCTGGCCTGAAACTGGCCTCTAGTCGCTGCAGCAAGCACTAAGATATTCCCCCAACTTTTAATCCTGAGAAGTTTTAGATCTACATGATAGTTGATGGAACACCGATAATCTTTCACCTAGATTCACCGGTTAAGAGTCTTTCACGTTTGCCTCGTCTCGCTCCGTGTTTATACACACCTGCACTCACTTTTGCTGTGGCTGTTACTGTCATTGGCTGGAGAACCATATGCAAGTAAGCTGCAGACATGATGATCCTTCACCCTTAGTGACGCTTCCTTGGCATGCAGTTTCTCAGGATCCGGAAATTCTCCTGTGACCTCGGTACCATTAATATAGTCAATTTTTAAGTTTCCCAACTTCCCTCGAAGTGTTTTAATAACTGCTTATTTTCTAATCCAAGACCCAGTCATGGTCTGTACATTGCATAAAATTGTTAAATGAGTAAATTTTACAGCTGTGGAAAAGCAGTGCTTCAGCGTCTGCAGCGGTGAGCAGGACCGACCGGAAGCCAGAGGAGCAGAAAAGGAGGGACAGAAAGCAGCAAACTCCCTTGGGAGTCCAGAAAAGGTGGGGGGAGCGTGAGTTCCCAAATGAGGGTGGTGATAATGAACATGCAAAAGATGGGCAAGGTCAGCAGTTACAGGGCAGAAGAAAGGAAGAGTCAAGTTAACTGGGAGAACGGTGCATATTGGGTGGGGTGGGGTGGTGGGAAAAGATGATTTCGTTTTAGGCATTTTGAGTTTCAGGCAATAACAAAATATTCAAATGGACACATCCAGCAGGCAACCTATGGTTATGTAATACTGGAATTTAATTAAATTACATAATCTCTAATAGTCCTTGTAGCTCTTAAAGAGCTAGGATTCTATGACAGTATCAGAAAAAGCCAGGCTTCATGGCTCCTTCAGGTATTCGACTGTAAGTAACTTCTTCTCCCGCTCTGGCATTCTTGCGCACTCAAACCTGCTGTTTAACCACCCCCCGCAAGAGGGGAAAAAACTGTCTTTACGATGTGGATGTCCAATTTTTTTTTCTTGCTTCTTCAACTAGACAGTAGGTTCCTACAAGGGAACCGAAGCTGCAGGACCAAAAGGCAAAAGCAAATAGGGTTCTATTTTGACTGACGCTTATCCAGTTCATTCTTAAATTTAGAATGCCTACATTCTTTTGATGTTAGTCAAAGACAGTATTTTGGAGCAAAAAGAAAAATACAACATTCAGAAAACTATTCAGTTTCGATGAAACCTAAAAAACGTTACCAGTTGGGCAAATTGCAAAAGTGATGCTCTGAAACAAATCACGAGGATAATTGAGACAGAAATCCTTAACTTCCGGCCCAGCAGACTCTGCTGAGTCTTGAAAACCAACCTCACACACACGTTCAAAGCCCTTCATTTCAGTTCTATGTGACACGGGCTGTTAGCCGAGATGCATGCATGAGATTCTGAACCTAAACTTTCCAGCAACTTACTCCAAGAGCATAGGATATTTTGATAATATTCCAAAGGGGGAGTAAAGACCTAGACTCAGATTGCTACAACTTTGAAGCCCTGGAATGAAATATCTCTCATCTGGCGTTAGGACACTGGAAACCTCTGCATCATTCTGGTTCCTGCTCTGGTGTCCCTATGTTTAGCAACGTAGCCCAGCCCTGGCCACATCTATGCATGCCACCACCACCTACCACGGAGAATAGCAACTGTCTCGCACGTTTCACAGAGATTCAGTTCTTAATGAGATGCTTACAAAGCAGATCATGCTACAAATCAGGACTTCTTCTACGATTCTCAAAAAAATATAAAGATGTCTCCAAGCCTAGAAAAATGCTTTAGAGAAATTCCCCTGAGCATACTAGATAATTCAGCAGCTTAGAAACTAAAAGTAGTTAGATTTTATGCATAACGAAACAGATGTGTTGCTGACAAGATGTCTTAACAAAATATTTATATATTGACTCACGTTTAAAATATGCGAGGAGTATCCCTATTTAACAGACTCCTGTGTAGAAGCCTCTCTAAAGGTGGCATATTAGACATTCTCAAAGTGGGGCACCCACACCCTAGAACTAAGCCCCCTGTTTCAGTCCAGTGTTTTGAAACACATTTTTACTATTCCTGGAAGCACTTTCACATTTTTTTCAGACGTTGAGTGAGCAACAGGGTAAATAACATTTCAAAAGCATTTTTAGGGCAGTAAAACCTTAAGTTCCCTGCTAAAGGGGCTGATCCAAAATAAATTAAATGCTGGTGTGACTCAGCCGAGTGTGGTCAGCTCTGATGCGTAGTGTGAAAACCTCCAGTTAATAGATCTATTCAGGGACTCAACACGCACTTGGGAGTCATAAACTGGACAGCCGAGCGTAAACACCAGCCTGGGCGCCTGCCCACATCTGAAGCATTGGCAGTGGAGAGCAGGGATCCTCAGGGACCTGCTGTCACCCTGTGCTGTGTCCTATCAGTTCTGCGAAAGCGGTGGAGTCGAGGGGGCGGGGCCTCATGAAAAACCCAAGGCCGAGGGTGTCCGAGGCTTGGAAACCAGGAAGGAGAGAGGAGAAGAAACTGCTCCTGTGGATTCTACTGGAAGTCCTCAGACGCAACCCAAAGGTACTGCTGGCTTGCTGGGCTCCCAAAGCACCATCAAAACAGTTATCAATCACAAATCAGACTTGGAGGGGGCCTCAGAGGTCAATTAAATCTAATTACTCCACCAGGGAGGAAACCAAGACCTTGACAATAAAAAATACAGAAAGATTAAAAAAAACAGAAACTTTTTTTGCTTGCCCAAGGTTGCCTCAGACAGCTTAAGGAGGTTACAGGTTTTATCTCAGAGTAATTAACTAACAGGGAAAAGGCAGACAATGATTTTTTTATTAATTGGGAAAGATCATTGAAGAGCCAGTAGTCAGGTTTGAAAAGACAATCAGTTCAGTGGATGCCACTAAAAGGGATGTAAGGACAACAAGATGGGCTACCTTCTGATCCATTAACCAGACTGCTACCGATACGGGGTCATTTATGTGTTTCCTTCTCTTTGGAAACCTAACAGGTGGACAACATAAAACTCTGACGAACAGGCATATTCGATGAACGTGCACGTAAGGATTATACAAGGTGTGTATCAAAGATTGGCTTTTCAGGCACTTGAATGCAGGTCCATTAAAAAAAAATTTTAAATGTGCAGAGCAGAGTAGAGCAGCTGTCCCAACACAAGCAGCCCCAGAGCTGAAAACATTCCCACGCCAGTTCCCCTGAATCCAGTCTGTTTTATGGTCTTGCGTGGATTCAAGGAAACAGAACTACTATTTAAAAGTGCCTTGACAAAGAAGCCTTTAAGAAGCGTCAAAATAAGTTACTTTGAAGTGTTTTTCACCAACACGCCTCCAGCTTTCCCTTCTTTTCCTATTTGCTGTTCCACAGAACCCAACTGTGGCTATATTTACTGACTTTAC
Source organism: Lagenorhynchus albirostris (assembly GCF_949774975.1). NCBI lineage: Eukaryota > Metazoa > Chordata > Mammalia > Artiodactyla > Delphinidae > Lagenorhynchus > Lagenorhynchus albirostris. Next base: position 103,214,386 of record NC_083104.1, on the reverse strand, counting down.
AAGCTGTGGGCAGACTGAGCTCAAGCACATCCCAACCCAAGCTGTGTGCATTCACTGAGCCCCAGGCTCTTCGGTTTAGGAGTTTTCTTTTTCTTTTTTCCTTCTTCTTTTTTTTTTTTTTTAAAGTGTCTTAAAAGTACCTTACATATCCTGGAAACAAGAAAAAATACTTAGAAGACCCTCCATGTCAGTTTGCTATGTAGGTTGGCCCTGAAATTTATTTTTCATCAATAACAACACGGTCTCAAGGCTAATACTGCCATGATACAGGATTCTTGGTTACAGTTTGTACTTTATTATTTCTGCTAGAAAATGCTCATTCCACCTAGGACATATTACTGGGGAAGAATCAACACTTGTCAATGATTTTCTTTCAGGGATAGGTATATAGAGGTTAACAGTATTAGGAACTGACTACAATGGCAACAAAATCAAAACTTCCTACAGAGGTGAAATAAATTCCTGCCCTCACTGAGTGGGACCCATCTGGCTCTGAAGCCTGCTTCTGCCACTAACACAAAACTATCTCCCTGGAATTCTAGGGCATGGATTCCAACATCCAACTGGCTTTGTCGTTTATTATGTGGTCCTGTGGGAAAATCACTGCTTTGGGCTTTAGTTTTCTCATCTATAAATTAGAACTTGAACTCTAAAATAATCTCTGAAATTATTTCTACCTATAAGAAGCAATTGTTTCAGATTAATAAAATGCACAATAATTAAAATAAAATAACATTCAATAGACCGGATTTTTCTGCAAACTTTGATACTGGCCATATATTGACTTCTAATCACTCAATAAATTTAAAAGTATTACGGTTAGCTCATATTTCGAAGTGTATCAATACTTTTAATTGTTACGTGATACCAAATATAAGTTACCTCTTTCCATTCGACAAAAAATTATACAGACCACAGTTAAAGTTCACAGTTTCCAACTAGTTTGAATATTTAGCAATTTTGAATATAAATGATTGAACTGCTTTTACACTGGCAAATTTCCCTTAGAGATGCCTGAATTATTAGTGATATACTAGGATGTACCACAAAATGTATTTTTATGTTTTTTGTCTACAAGGTAAATTCGCCTAAAAATATTTAAGCTTATTTTTAAGAGTAAATGAAGATTCTTAAATTCAAAGAATCTTAAATTAAAATTGAAGATTCCCCAAAGGGACGTATAATTTTCAAAAGTAACTGTGACATAAATATGAATGAGCCAGAGTGGATTCAGTAAAGGTCACAGCAAACGTGTGAGCCCGCCACTTGCTAGCTATATAATCCTGGGCCAGTAAGCTGCCTCCTTTCCCTGAGACTATGAAACTAGGAAGAGAAATTCTCACAGTCAGTATATGATAATGTACAAAAGCTTAGTGTAACCTCCGGCTCACAATAATATTCAGTACTATTACCCTTATTATTATTATTTATTAAGCACTGCTACCAACAAAATGCAGAGAAAACTGCTCTTGATCTCTAAAAAGGTATGTACAATATTATTAACCTAAAATTCAATTTTCCAAATTTCAACCTCTCTCACCCTTTAAGAGCTTTTTGACATTTATGTACTATTTTACTTTTTCTCTAGATCATTTTGCTTTGTCTTTAACGTCATTCTAAGCAAATGTCAACCATGAAAACACACGTTACAAATGGAGTAAATACTTCTTTCCTAAGATAAAATAATTATCTGATTATTAATTTAAAATGTACTCCTTAAAATATTTCATGTTATCTTACCAACAGTATTCAGAAACACTGATCTAAACTGGCATTTGCTCATCTGTGCTGGTTTCCAAATTAAAGTTTGCATCTTCTGGTACAAAGTCCACCATACTTATAGGCCATACACAAGCTGACAGGTCTATGTCAGAAACACAGACATTTCTCTAATATGAAAATATTAATGTTGTAAACAAATACCTAAGTCCATATTTTTATCTCCTTATAATTTGGCTTTATTTCTTTATAAATAGTATTTAAATTTCCTTTATTAAACAGAAAACTAAATTCAAGAGTACCTTCCTTAAAAGGCTATTCATAAGCAAACTAAATTCACTCCAAGTATTTTATTGGTCAATTTGGAAAGTATTTAAAAGAATAAGAATTTCTTCCTGCTACTAGTGACTGCAATTAGATGAGAAAGAACTTAAAAATTATCATTTTACAGATCATGCAATTGTATACCTAAAAAACAAGAATCTATTCAATTGGCTGGTTACAAAATTATTCAAAATCAAGAGTCTTCCAATTTATAAACAATAAAGTTATACTGGAGGAAAATATCCTACTTATACTAACAAGAAAATTTGAATACCTAAAAATGGAGTTAACAAGATATTAACAGGAATCATATAAAGAAAACTTTAAACTCTTCAAAGATGTATAAATAGCGGTATTTAAAAATATTCAAGGACAATCTTTGTTCTTGGATTAGAAGATTCAACATTACAAAGATATACACTGCACCCCAATTAACCTTAAATTTGATTCAATGCCAGATTATACGGTTTGGGACATAAAGTGGCAAAATTATATGCTAGAGGCAAATAAACATGCAAGAATAACCTGGAAATCCTGAAAAAGATTAGCAGGAGGGCTAGACTCCTGTTAGTCATGAAAATTATGTATTATGAAAACATAATAAAGGTGACAGCCGTCAATGATGCAATCAAAACCTAGATTCAGTCCCAAACGCATACAAGGATGTGGTATAAGATACACGTAGCATATTTCAACCAATGGAGAAAAGATGGATTATTAAACAAATGATGCTGGGAAACAGCAGTATTTTAGGAAAAAAATAAAGTTACAGCCCTACCCCAGTCCTTACACTGAACTATATTTCAGGCACAACAAAGCTTAAAAACGAAATCATAAAAATACTAGAATGGATAAATGTATTTATAACCCTAGAGCAAGGAACATGTGAAGCAGGACACTATCCAGATCATGAAGGAAAAGACTGATGACTGACTACAGAAGAATTAAAAATTTCTTCAGGGCCAAAAAATACCAAATAGTTAAAAAGCAAATGAGAAAATGGAGGGGAAAATTTATCTTCAATATGATACAGAGAGCTAAAGTCCACATAGAAAAAGCATGTCTAAGAAGAAAAACAAATAGCTCAGTAGGAAAAAAAGACATAGCTATGAACAGGCAGTTAACAGAAAACATACATATAAATAGATAATACATGCATATGCAAAGATATTGACCCCTACTCAAAATGAAATACATATAAACCAAAACGAGATATCAACATCATACTTTTTACCCAGTTTTATACATGTGTATGAACAAGAATGTTTAGTCCAGCAAGGGGCAGATTTCTATGTAGAATATGACATTTATGCAAATTTTCAAGGATGCGTACTGGTATATGCCTCAATATATTTCTGAAAAGATGTGCCTAACCCTGAGTTCTGAGGGGAGAAGAATGCACTGGGGATGGATGTGATGACAGAGACTTTCGACAGTTTGATTTCTGCCTCATCCATACAATACTTCTGTATAAAAGGTAAGAAAAGTATTTATTAAGGCTGCTTTTATGTTCTCGTATGTAAGTGTTCTCTGTTCTTCCCAATGACACAGACAAATCCAAGTCATAATCACATTTACTAAAAATGCAAATAAAAAGATTTGATATTTCATGGTAGATTTTAGACACAAAAGTGGAAATTGAAACATACAGGATATTTAGTCTTTCCTCTTGAGATGCTGGCCCAGTCCACATTTCTCTGGACTTAAAAGGGAAATGGTTGTGAATACACACAATGATCCTATTTGGGAAATCTTTTACTTCTATTTCAGAAATTCTATTCAATATCAAAATGGCATATTAAATAAATTTTCTGTTCTGTTCAGATTTCTGTTAATGATTTTCATTAACTAACACACAAAAACAAGGCTTGAAAAGCACTCTTATACTCAAAATTAAATTAAGATACTAGGAAGTGGTTAGAATCTATAATTCTGATTTTGGCACATAAAATAGGGAAGAAAGTCAAGGACCGCAAGTATGTACCAACTCTTTTCCAACTCAAATTCAGTAAAAGACTTTTTTCCACCTAAACTTAGGCCACTCAACATCCATGTCACTTAAAACTTGTTCTTTCAACTAATTCTAAGTTTATAGTATTAGACAAATAGCATATCAATAAATGCATGCATTAACATGTAATTACATGAATGAAGAGGGTAAAAACTGAATTTTTCAAACTATTTATCACTAAGGACCTGAACTTCTGGCCATACCCAACCCTGAGTTGCATTTTATCTGGCTAAAGGCAAGTTCAATAAAAGCCTCTTATTGAGGAGATGCAAAAATAAAATTTTTTTTAATTCTCTTTAAAGTTTCGCTTCGACCAAACCAGGCAATTCCAAAGAGCACTGTAATAAGTTGAACCATATGAAATGTATTCAACAGTTTACCTACAGTTTTTTACCGACTTCATGTGGCTCAACCTCATAGTAAACCTTAAAGAGACTGATTATTTTAATCGATTCTCATAACATTTCTTTATTTTTTTTCAACTCATAAAGTATGTAACCATACTTCATTTTTTAAATACTTTCCCAAACAAGAGGTGAGGCTCTTCCTCAAGAGATGCTCATTCTCTGGTCCTCCCACGATACTGGCAGAAGTACTCCATAAATGCTGACAAAGAAACAAACTTCTTTAACTGAGGCTTTACGTGCCCAACGTGATATAATGCAGACGATTCAAATCACAGGGATATGTTATCACAATCATAGGGATATGTTATCACCCATTAAAAGTTTATGTATAACCAGGTTTATCTCTACTATTTCTTAGTAATTATACTTAACAGACAAAACACAAAAGGAGACGAGAAAGTACAAAAAACACGTTTTTCTTTCCTCTTAGTTTTGACAATTGAGAAATCAAAAACTTGGACAGGTTCCAAAAAGTAAGCAGATTCACAGACTGACTTGAGAGGTAATTACCCTCTGGGTGTATATCTTTTGTGGCCAAACCTTGTGACCAAATGCCCCAAATTGATTCTGGACATCTCTCATGTAAAAGGAAGCATTTCGCTTCCTTACCACCAATAGATGACAGCTCAGCATTTCAGCCTAATTGCATCTGACCAACAGGAGAAGACTAGTGTGTCCCAAGCAGAAGATAAGAAGAACATAATTGCTTTAAATTTTTCAAATTCAGGCACCATGTGCACAGGAGTTTCTATTAATGGAGTACTTGGGAAACCCATATCCTGAAGAAAAATGAAGTGTGAGGAAGAGCCCTGATGCCCGTTTCCTCCTAAGCGACAGCTCCATCCAACGGCTCTCTCCCACAGTGGAGGGTGAGGATCTATTTCTGCTGAAAGGTGTTTTTGTGAAGATTTTACAAATGTGAGTTGAAACTGAGGTATACGAAACCAAATGCAACAGACCAACCTACTTACAAAATCAAAGAGCTATAAAGAAAAAACCAATCACAAAAGAAAATTTAAAGTTTTTTGGCATTTATTAGAAGTGAGTATTAGGATTACTTCTTTTTAAGATTCAAGGAAGGTAAGATACTTACAAGTTGTTGCTAAATGTTAAGAAAAAGCTAAATAGATGGTATAGTGTTTTTTCTTTAAACCTTCTCAGTTGCTACTACTTTCTGCCAGAGGGCTTAGAAAATCAAATATATGGTTCAGTACCTTAAAAACTGCTTACCCCATAACACAACATATAGTTGTGTTACAACTCACAGTTTTAAGGCAAAGTGTGAAAGATAAATACTAGGGGCAGAGAAATCACTCAAAATGAATTCTGAGGTAATTTATTTATATGTATGTTCCTATTACTGCAACCTGAAAAAATGTTCTTACTAATAAAATGGCATTGACCTTTTTTTACTAAGAAACTGTGATGAAGACTTCGAAGTCCTAGAAGACAGAGGGCCATGCCTCGCAGCGTTATCCCACGGCATATGCCCAATAAATAAATGATGAAATAAACATATGAACTAATAAGAATTAGGCACACAACCAAAACTGGTCTTCACAATAAAATAAAAAGTCTTTAGTTTTTTAAAACATACTCTTAGAACATGTCTTTGATAACTATTAAAATAAGATTGTATTGATACTTTGGTTTTTTCTTAATCAAAAAATTTTAAGTTTCATAATGTGACCAGCAAAATAAATCACCTTCTTCTTATCCTAAAGTCAGGTAAGGAACAGAGAATATGATTCAAAACATCACTGTTAAAAAACAAAAAGATAGATAGATTTAGGAGTAGATATTATTTTGTCTCTCTGCATGAGAGCTTTCTAATTTCTACACCAAATATGCTTCTGTCTTCCTTTCACACACCAAAGAGCAACCCATACTTTCTTCAATGTCCTATTAAAATGAGAAGAAAGCAAAAAGCACTCAGAGTTTTAAGTAAGAGCCAAACGCCAGAGCTTTGCCCACGTTGCTAAACTTGCCAAAGAGAACATAAAACTATCCCCGAATTGTTATTATTAAAGAAAAACACAGAACTAATTCAGATTTTTTCCCTACCTATGCACACAATAGCCCTTTATTCCTTTGTATTTCAGAGGGATTTCGCTGTTGTGTAAAGTGCAGAAATGAGTGATGAACCACTAACAACTCTATCTGTAAGAGCAGTAGAGCACAGGTTGTCTTCAGAGCCTCAAGACGTTCCAGAGCAGAGCTTCTCAAAGTTTACTGTGCATCCAAATAATATGACATCTTGTTCAAAAGCCAGTTCTGATCCCACGGGGCTGGGCGGGGCCGAGACTCTGCACAGCTGTGAACCAGCCTTCGGGCAGCAAGGTTCTGGAGAGAACTCCCCTAAGACGAAGTGCTCAGGGGCGCAAGCATGTTTACGTTCTTTGCCTTCTTTCTGAACAAGGACACTATGGTACGGTCATTTCTGTGGTGGAATGGGAGCTGCCAGTCTCAGGTTCGTTTCAAGTGAGCCAAGAAACAAGCACGTGGTCAAACTCCACGTCTCAGCCCACTGACCGAGGACGGCTGAGCCGGTGCCCTAGATACTAAAGATCACCCGTCCCCGGTGAATCTCAGCACACAAACGCTGGCTCGACCCAAGGCGCCGGCGCTCATCTTGTCATGTGAGCAAATCTTTCTGCGGCCAAAAGGAAATCTACAGACTGAGGACAGACTTGCCAAAGAAATTAGGGCTTCAGTGATTAGGAAACCACAAGCCACTACGCATCTTGCTTCAGTCAGAGATGAACGGGAACGCTTGCAAAAGTATTTCACCACTAGCCTGCTTTGTGAAAGAGAGCCACAGGGGAAAAAAGGAATTTTTAAATTCCTCTATCACCCAGTACAGTTATGTGTTTCAGCCTAAACCAATGCTGGCACCGGCCGGCAGGGGTAAAATGAGAAGCAGAACAAACAGACCGCCTGTGCTGGCCTGGCCCTGTGTATCTAGGAGAGACATCTCTGTTTGGAAATGCACATTGAAACCTGCCTGCCTCATACAGTTCTGATTCACTATTGTCTCTAAAATGATCACTGAAGCGAAAACAAACCCCAGCCCCCAAACCACATCCACGCCTCCGTCCTCCTGAAGGCACCTTCTTTCAAGCTCAGCTCCCCCAGTGGCCTCTTCATCACCTTGCTGGTTCTAAATCCTTTTTGCCCTTCATAGTACTAGGAATGTTAAAAAACAGACAAGAAACATACATGACTTAGATGGAAACAGAAACCAAAAGGCTGTCTCAGTTCACATTCAAATAACTCGTGAGAGGGAGCCTTAATTTATACGCAGAAAACATTTTCTAGGGTCCGGTGAGAACAGAACACAAAAGCGAAGCACAAATGTCCTTGTGACAATTGTTTGGGTTTTTTTCTTCCCCTGAAAAATGAAGAAGAAATATGAAGCAAAATTTCCAACCAACCTCAGATCCATACCACCTTGATAGCAAAATAAAATGGTGCTCCCCATGTGGTAACGCCTCAGAGGACCTCGACGCAGGAAACTGCAGCCTCGGGAAACATCCCAGATCACAGCTGGTCACGCTTTAGCAAAAATCCCCATTGGCCACCTGCTGACCATCTGACTGTACTAAGACCACTGCCCTGCCTTTCCTTCACTGGGAGGGGGAAAACGGCGAGGCTGAGGGCTTGGCAGGATGCCTTCCGATGACTCCCTAACCTTCCCTCAAACCAGTGCATCCAGATTCGGTCACTGCGGCTCTCCCTTCTCCAACTGGCACCAATGGACACGTCCTTCCCTCAGTGTGTCCGCCTTAATCAGCTCCCTAGACTGCCCAGGGAGTGAGGTGGTCCTTCCCAAGTCCTTAGTTATTTATGACAAACCCAGCCACTTATATCAAGAATCTTCTCAGTTAACCCTACAGGAAAAGAAGTCATCGAAAACAAGAGTAGGGACAGAGAGAGGCTCAATAATTAAATGCTCTGGAAAAGCAATCACAAACAAAGGTACTTGGCCACATACTAAAATAAACTGATTGCACTTTCCCTCAATATTTTAGAATTTTGACACTTTACAAAATACAACCAAAATCTCTCTACCATCTGTTAAGTTAAACAAAGCCCAACTTTGAGGATATATATATTAAATGTAGGCCAAAAAGTTATTTTTTAAAAGTCTTTGTAAGTAATATGTACAAACATGCAGTTTTACAGTCACAGTATATTAGCACCACACGTAGGAGCGTAAATGAACAAGGAAGCCAACAAAAATGATTTAACCACAAATACAATTCAATCCTTTTAGAGTTAATAGGAGGCAACTATGATCTATTTAAGCCTAAAATTAACGTATTTTAAAATAAATTTTAAAAGACAAATGTAAATTTCTCTACCTATTAAAAAACAGGTAGTACTGTATTTTCTGAAAGATTTTTACAGTAGTTTTTATCCTTATAAATTGCAACTTATGCCACATACCACCTCTGAACTATGAGAAGGGTAAATTGTGGACAGTGACTCTTCACCAGGAGGAGAATGACGCCAGTGGCTGACACTGACGGCCGGCGTCCAGCTGCTGCTCGTGTGTCACCACAGTTTCCCTCCTTAACCTTCAGGAAGCCCTGAGGGTGACCACCATGATGACCCCACTTGATTTGCATGGAAACCATCTCGGATAGAAGGAGCCCAACTCCAGATTAACTAATTTAGATATGTACTTTTAAATTAATTCTGTAAAGACAGCTCAGTTTACTAAGCCAACACAGATAACAAATATTCTAATAAGTGTCACTTCCCTAAATCTCTACTGTGATTCTTGCAAACACACTCCACACCTCTCTGAGACATTTTTAATAAACTTTGTCCAAAACATTATGCTAAGATAATTTTAGAGTACAGTCTCTAATTCTACGTATGAGTTTCACTCATCGACTGAAGCAAGCTATTTACACAGCGATGAACAACATGAGTGACAGCAGGTGTTCACAGAGCACCTACTGTGGCCACCAGCCTGAACGTTCCCAGCACTGGGACAGGATTTACCGACCGGGCAGAGGACAGGATCCAGGAAAGCTGCAGGGAGCTTCCACATGTTTCTTTGAGGATTTTGTTTCCATTTAGGTGTACTTGAGGATCTGGAAATTCAGTTTCAACATCATAACAAAGCTGTGCCGTGAAGTGCTGACCCAGAGGAGGCTGGGGAGACCCCGGGTCCCCCCCATGCCCTGTGGACAACTTCTCTTGGACAAAACAAGATCTCACATCAGGCGAGTGAAAAAATGAAGGATCTCGACTGAGAAACCAAAGCACCCTTTTAAGCAGAGTTACCATTTCCCGAACTCTCCCTGAAACACAAATAAGGGTTTGGTTTCAAAGGACTTCCTGGCTGTGACTCAGGCTGCAAAAAAAGGCAGAATAAAAAGAAAGCCAAGACCTCAACCAAGCAAGTCACTAATGACAGGAGTCACTGTCAATAAACTTAAAAGCGAGATCTGCCACAGATAAGCTACAATACCGCTAATTCACTCAGGAAAGCAGAGCGCTGGCTCTGTGTGCGTGTTCTACACCACAATATATGCACCAAGAAAAATAATATACTGCCAAGGAACATCTTAATGACACAGGAAATTGTCTATGCCTGATAAGGTCACTGCTTTCAGAGGCAAAGCCTCTTGAGACTATACTGGCCCCAGAGCCACACCAGGATATATGTTCTAGTGCTGATTTTAAAAAGAAAAAAGAAAAGAAGCCCATTTTCCAAAGACGGAAAGCACACCTGACAGTGTGGGCATCTGAGCTCTACTCATGGTTCTGCCTGCAGCTACGTGACCTTTAAATCTTGAGTAAGACACCGTGTAGAGGCCAAGTTTTGCTCTGGTGAAAAGGAACCGATCAGACAAGTTTTTAGTGGTTCTCAAATTCTCCTCCCACGGAACACCAGTGTTCCACAAATGAAGACTGTGGTTTTCTGCAGCCAAAATCAAATAACAGACATCTGTTCACAAAGTTCTTTCCCATAATTTTTTTTCTTATACCTCTGGGGCTTAAAACTATGTGTCTTCCATGAGCAAGCAGAAACTGACTGCTTCACAGAAAAGAGTAAATTTGTTTTTATGTTTCTGTGTTAGAAGAGCTTTAAACTTCATACTTAAAATAGTCACATGTATTGCTAGTAAAATTATTCCTGGTACAACTGACAGAACCAAAGGTACTAGGTTTTCATGTTACACACACACACACACACACACACACACAGAGCCCTTCCAGGTGCTTTGCGACGTGGCAAGCTTTGAGACCCACTGGATCAGTTACGTCTGAAACGTGGCCCTGGGCTGAGGAGGCGACGCACACGCCCCCCTCGCTTCCCAGGAGCACGGAACTCCGCCCTAGTGTCTGGGTTCTGGGGCCCCTGCAGTCTCACCCCATCCCTGCCACTCTGTGTGCCCAGGGCCACCTTCTCTACCACCCTACCTGCTCTGTGACCATCTAAGAAGAAAGATTAGATGAGCAACAGCCCGTCGACTGAGAAGACGCTCTTTCTCACGTGTCTCCAGCACTACAGCGCTGATGTGAAGCTGTCGTGAGGAGAATTTGGGAAAGCCCTTAAGGTGTCCAGTCAAGACTGATGTCATGCCTCGGAGGCTCGGGCGGTGATACTGAATGATGGTGACACTGATGTGTGGCTCACAGGACAACAAGAAACTCTCCCAACAATGAACAGGGACTAGAAAGACGCCAGGGGAAGGGTGTAAAGTCATGTATCTGCCTTCTCAGATGATACCTGAGAAAACATCCGATGCCTGACATTCCAGGGAGAAAAAGAATCACCAATGAAAAGTCAGAGGCCCAAACCAAGTCACGTCAGACAGGATTCTCAAGCACAGGACAGGCAGGAACTAGACAGCCTGTGTCAGCCAGAGTGCTCCAGAGAAACGGAACCAGCTGGAGGGGTGTGTGAGTGTGTGTGTGTCTGTGTGAATGGAGAGATTTATTACAAGGAAACAGCTCATGTAATTAAGGAGGCTGAGAAGTTCCAAGGTGGGCAGCCCGAAAGCTGGAGGCCCAGGAGGGCCGATGGGTAGCTCCAGTCCAAAAGCCACTAGGCTTGAGACCCAGGAAGAGCCCACGCTTCAGGCTGAGTGTGAAGTTAGGAAAAGACTGCTGTCCCAGCTCAAGGCCACCTGACAGGAGGGGTTCCCTCTGACTTGCAGGAGGGTCAGCCTTTTTGTTCTACTCAGTCCTTCCACTGATGGGACGGGACCCACCACGTTGGGGAGGGTCACCTGCTTTCCTCAGCCTACACGGTCCATGTTCACCTCATCCAGAAACACCCAGAATCACGTTTGACCAAGTGTCGGAGCACCCTTGGTCCAGTCAAGTGGACACACAGGATTCACCATCACAAGTGCAGGCTTTGTGAAGATGGGGCCCATAGGCATCACCTCTCCTTAAACCAGAATTAACCTCCTAATACAGATAATAATACAGTCACAATCCAGCCTAACGTGATACAACTGTCCTACGTACAACTGAAAATGATCTAGCCTTTCCCCAGGAGAGGAGGTAAAGTACTTGAGTGACGTTCTCCTCCTTGATGTCCCATAAAATAAATACTATGATATAAAACTAATAACCCTTAACTACTATGATATCAAGTCAGCACATCTTAAGCTACAAGATAAGGGAATCAGAAAGGGAAGGAAAGACAGACAGACGATAGTAAGGAGGAAACGCTCATGACAGTTACAGCCCTTGTCCTGTGACTGGTCACAGGGCTGCACTTATAACTATCTTCTCTCACTGCCCATCCGTATTCCTTTGTCTTCAACAAGCACCTCAGCCTGTCGTGGTTCTCCACCTGGTGGGGTGGCCCAAACCTTCGCTCCTGAAGGGTCTGGGACGTGAACAGTCCTGCCTGCGTGGCTCTGCTGTGGCTTTCCACTGGTTTCCACTCTTCCACTGCAGCGCAGCTGTCCAGCCCGGTGGTCAGGACCGATCACTCCGCCAACCCCGTGACTCCCTTCTTGGCCTGTTGACTCAGAGGCCTGAGGAGCCCAGAGTGGCCGGTGAGTCTTAACTTCAGTTCAGTGGGGTCACTGCTGTGTCTCCTGCTGGAAGCACCCCTCTCTCTGGCACTGAGACCTCTAGGCTGCAAAGCGTAAGATCACAGGAAGAGAAAAAAAAATTTTGCTGATGGGTCACCAGGGGTAACAGTGAGGGGTGCCACTGCCATTTCTACCCCTTGATTCCTGGACCCAGGAATCCTCACCGTGGAATAAACAGCACCACAAGGTGGAGCAGATTCAGGGCAGACAGGGCGTCCTGGGGAACCGAGCCCCAGCTCCGCAGGGGACAGCCGGCTCTGTGACCAAGCCTCGGACAGGCCATTCCACTGTTCTGTCAAGTCGGCTGCTCAGGAGGGTGGGGAACATGGTGAGACCAGTGGCGTCCACGAGCCTGGCCACCGCGGCACCTCATGTGCTGTGAACGGGCTGCCCTGAGCAGAAGCGATGCCGCAGGGAAAGCCGTGACAGGAGAGAGGAACTCTGTACGTCCATGGACAGCGGCGCGGGCTCGGAGGGAAGGCAACTCTGTATCCCGAGCAAGCGTCTAGTGCAGTAACTGCTGCCCTGCCATGAGGGAAGTGGTCCGGAGCACTCACAGTGCTGCCAGGGAGCTGCCTGGCCACCCGGGGGACGGTGCCGCATCAGGGGCCCAGTACGGTCCCTGCTGCCGGCAGGCCGGGCTCTCAGCCTTCGTGAGCACAGACCCACGTTGCTGGGCCCACACATCTCCCCCATCCCTGCCACCATGGCCACTTCGCTCATGAGCCCGTCGGGCGAGGACAGGGTGGCTGGGAAAGAGGCTGACCAGGAGCCACAGGACGGATCACGTGTCCACCTGATCATGAAAATCCTCCTCTACTGAGATCACCCTTTGGTGGGCACTCAATGGACATAATACCTTCCTGGCTTTGCCCATTCAGAGAGGTCCATCCACATACCTCTTCCTCACATTGCCTTGTCACCAACTTTCCAATCATGTTCCTTCCAAGTCCCTGACCGTCAGGCCAAACCACTGGCCACAGAGGTAGGTCAGCACATAACTGCACACCTGGCCATTCTTCCTTCCAAGCACAGGGAACCGCCAGGCGCACAGCTCAAAGCTCTGCCAACCAGAGGGATGCCTTTCATCACTGCCCCTCCCAGAAAGGGCCAGAGTGCCGCTCGACCCACCATATGGTGGATTTACGGGCCCAAGTCTTCTCCTCTTCCATCATCTACCATCGGGGGCTCCTCATGAGGCCACAGACGGAAGACAGTGAGAGGGGCAGCGCAAGGAAGTGGACCGTGGGGACTCGGGCTCCTTCTTCACGTGACTTCTCTGTGCCCCACAGGCCTACTCGAGCCCACCTGCACATCCCACCTCCACCTGAGGACGGGGTGCTGTCGTGCACACCCAGCCTCACGGCCGACGGAGCAGATAACACCTGGCTCGGGCTGCATGGTTACCTGGTGGGCTGTGGTGAAGTGCTCAGCCTCGACTGAGGGCCAGGAGCAGACCAAGAGCTGCTTCGCGTGCTTCTCAAGAGGAGAGGAGTTTTCGGCGGGGCGTGGCGAGGCTCTGCTTGTCGGCGCCTGTGCTGCGACGCACCTGCAGTGTCCACCAACAGCTCCAAACTGCATCCCTACCCATCCCTGACACTTCACGGACGTGGCATCTGCTGGATCATACGGACCGACTGGCAGAGGAGCGTGCGGGGAAGCCTGGACCCTCTGCAGAGCCTTCTCCTGTTCTGGCCCTGCTCAAAACCAGCAACTTTCTCGATCGCTCAGGAAATGGGCCAGAGTGACACACACAGATGAAGAATCCATTACCTCCAGAGTCCAAAGGGGCTGCTAGGTGTTGTGTCTCTGCTGTGGCCGTAAGAGGGGTCAGACGCAACAGCCTATCCTTCACCTTAGGAGGGTATCCTGACGTGCCCACGCCGCGGGGCCCGAGGGATTTCACTGCGGTAGAGGCCTCCAAATTGTAGTCAGATTTCTCTCCCTCCCTGCGACGTGCAAACGTCTCACCACTTAAGTCCAGAGCACTGGACGGGCCCAGCAGCAGCTCATCCACGTAACAGACCAGCGTGGTGTCTCGTGAAGGGAAGAGGGATCAAGACCCCAGCCCACTGAGTTGCGCCCCGGGGCTGGAGAGCTGACACTCCCCCGCAGCGGGACCGCGGCAGGGAGCCACTGGCCTTGGCCCAGCCGCACGCTGCTTCTGGCGGTCCTCACGGACAGGTGTAAAGGAAAAGTTCCTGCCGGGGTCAGGGCTGAATCGCAGGGAAGGCGCTTATGAGCTCACGCCCTGTGCAGCAGCTGCGACCAGCCCCACTCGGCTGAGCTCACAGTAACGCCCTGGCGCCGCCAAGACCCTGCGGCTCTCTCCGCACAGGCTGAGCAGGTGCGGTGAACGGGGACTGACCGGAGTCACCTCCCCTGGTAGAGGCGCGAACTTCCACGGTCCCCCCAGGAAGGTGGTGTCCTCTTGGGTCACCATTTTCCTCAGGAGAGGTGGTTCTACTAGTTTCCACTTGGCCTTTCCCACCATCACAGCCCTCACTCTGCAGCTCAGGGAACCAACGTGGGGATTGTCTCAGCTGCTATGTCTATTCAATCAGGCATTCCAAAACGGGGGATATAACCCCAGGACGGGCTCAGGGATCCACTGGGCCCACCAGGAGAGGACGTAAGGTAAAATTCCATGATCATTTGACCTCCGTAAGCCCCTACTCTGACCAGTGACATTTCGGGTCTCCTGGAGTTAGTGTCAGTTCAGGGCCAGGGTCTCCTGGAATTAGGATCAATTTAGAGCCTGAAAAATCCAACTATCTCCTTTTCCCCAATACGCAATTACCCGAGTGAAAGGCCGCAGGTCCCTCTGGCAAAGTCTAGGGGAAAGACTAACGGCACCAATTTCGGGCAGAGTGCTGGGGCCCCTCCTCGAGAGGAGCTGGCCTCCCCTTCGTTGGAGGGCTCTGGGTCCATAAACTGGCTCCAGTCTGCGACCTGATTGAGGGATGTGACGCTGTTTTTAGGATTCAGGTCAGACTTCTGTCACATGACCTAGAACGTTTCTGCTCACACAGTGGCAGCCGAGGCTGGGCAGGAAGGGTCCACGACAACAGACAGCTCCCCTCCCTGGGCACTGTTTCAAGCCTCGGCACTTTTCTAGAGTGCCTCTCCCATCTTTGTTTTTTCTGTGTTCTCCTCCTCTCCTCCTCCCATCCGTCCTCAGAAGAGCAGGTGTGGTGGCAATCCTGATGCTGCAGCTCTTCCCATGTCCCCTCTTCTGCCCTCGGGGCCTGTGCAAACAGCAGGGAGGGGAGAGGACGATCGGCTCTGCCCGCCACAGAAGGCCCCAGACCCAAGCCACCTCCACGCCCGAGAGTGGCACCTGCAGACACCAAGCCCTGAGGTTCGTGAGCAGAGGGTCACTCACCGCTAACAGACGCGAGCCTCGGCACGCGGGGCCTAAGGTCGCATCGCTCTAAATGTGAAAGAGCCAGCACCCCATGTTTGTTCACTGTCCAGAGAGAGGATTCTCTGTAGAGAAAGCCCCAACTATGCTTTCAGTTCATGTACCACAGATCGAGACCTCTACGATGCTTTCTCTTCTCTTTGCTATACTTCCTGAAGTTGAATGAATCAGTTACTTTCTTCAAATACTAGCCAGAACACATCAACTGCTTCTTTTAAAATAAACTCTCAAAATGGGGCAAAGTGGATGCCAAATAAGGACTCTGTTTCTAAATATAAATTTAACACAACCACTGCAGGCAAGATCAAAGTTATTAAAGGAACTCCCCTTCTGAATATTTAGAGAACAAAAATGTACTCTCAATTTCCATGGATTTCTAAGTCTTCATAGTCAACAACAGAACAAAAATAATAATTTATATTATAAATTCCATCTGAATATATTCAACTGACAAGACACAATGTAGAGATTAGGAACTATATCATGTGAATACTGAGCGTTTAAGTAGTAGATAGAGTGTTTGAAAAAGACACTGAGAGTCAAAGATAATTTGTGGATTTCATTTTAGATTCCACCATCAACTTTATAGGGGAAAAACTAAAAATCATTCACTTTCTTAATATCTCGGGTAACTTCAAACACAGGCAGTGTTACAGTCACCAGACATAAATCGGGGACAAGTTAGGAACTGCAAGGCACTCTGAGGAACTGAAGAGTAAACCACATTTCTATAAAGGTGGTTCCAGCCAAGGTCCAGCTGATAGAAAAGCGGCTTAAAAATCCTCACAAGAGGGGCTTCCCTGGTGGCGCAGTGGTTGAGAGTCCGCCTGCCGATGCAGGGGACGTGGGTTCATGCCCCGGTCCGGGAGGATCCCACATGCCGCGGAGCGGCTGGGCCCGTGAGCCATGGCCGCTGAGCCTGCGCGTCCGGAGCCTGTGCTCCGCAACGGGAGAGGCCACGGCAGTGAGAGGCCCGCGTACCGCAAAAAAAAAAAAAAAAAATCCTCACAAGAGGGGCTTCCCTAGTGGCGCAGTGGTTAAGAATCCGCCTGCCAATGCAGGGGACACAGGTTCGAGCCCTGGTTTGGGAAGATCCCACATGCCGCAGAGCAACTAGGCCTGTGAGCCACAACTACTGAGCCTGTGCTCTAGAGCCTGTGCTCCGCAACAAGAGAGGCCGCGATAGTGAGAGGCCCGCGCACCGCGATGAAGAGTGGCCCCCGCTCGCCGCAACTAGAGAAAGCCCTCGCACAGAAACGAAGACCCAACACAGCCATAAATAAATAAATAAATAAATTTACTTAAAAAAAAAAAACTATGCCTGCAGAATAGTTCACATTTTTCTAGATGAAGCTTCTGTTTTAAGGGTATGATCGTCCTACTTTTTTTTAATTTCATTTTCATCTCAAATACTGTTCACATGGTCAAAGAACAGTATAACAAATGGGAATAGAACTGAAAGGCACCCACTTTTTAAAGGCTCCAGAACATATTCAAAATACAGGAAACAGAAAAGACCTGCAGCTGGGGAGCAAGGACCCTGTGTGCATCCCGCCCATCCTTCCTTGCAGAACAGGGAAGAGTCTCTGCCCACCCAACCACACCACCCAGAGAACCCGATTCGTGGTCACAGTCACCTGGGACTGGCAACGGGAACTACAGCAGAATATAATCATTTCAAAGCCTCCCTCCCCACCGCTTAGGATTCTCATGGTTGGCCAGATTTGGAAACCTAATAAATCATTACATGTTTGCTTCTTGAAAAAGATGTTTTAGTTATTAACATTAGTTAACTTAAAAAGCACTAATTCAAAAAGAGAACAACACATCTTCAGCAGTGTAAGAATGGCAATACCTTTAAATACTCAATTTCATTATGAATTTCTTCTCTGAGTTACAAAAATAAGTTAAAATCAATTCCATAACAAAATATAGAAATGGCTCAACTGGATGTGTGCAAGCTAGGGAGCAAACTAGGCACAGTCTGTATTATACGTTACTCAATGAAATAGAAATGGACAACAAACTGAATAAAAGAAACATACAAGCAAAGATGGACTACAGCCAAAGAGCTGGTAAAGGAGTGGCACGTTTAAGGTGTGACTAGAATGTCATTAGCCTTTCAGAAGGCTCAGCCAGTTTAGGCAGTTTAAGAATAACAACAACATGGTTCCTGGGCTTGACAGAACTAAATCGGAGCATTACAGAACTCCAGGAGGAAATTCACTGCCAAGAATGTCTGCCACCTTGGCCTGGAGGAAGATCCGTCAGTTCCATGGCCCCCCAGATCTTCCTGAGGGAACCAAGGCGGGTCGAAAAGGAGGGCAGCCCAGCACCCTCAGGCTCCACGAAATACGGCGACAGCGGCTACATCACTGCATCAAACTCGACCCCCCATCACACGCCCACCGTGACACCCAAGCCTCGAGGAGCAGAGCTGCTGAGAAACGAACCCGTTGTGTTTCAACACACACACACAAGAACAGGCACACGCCCTCTCAATCTGCCATAAATCGAGTATCCACGGGGTCTCTATTAACAATAACAGTCATGATTATTTTACATCCAACACTTACACGGCCCTTGAAACATTCTCTAAGCACTGTGTACTCATTAACTCGGAGGCCACGTGCACAAGCTGTATCGTCTCCCCCTGATACGGCAGTGCTGTTTCTACCCCCACCTTACAGATGAGGAAACAGGGGCAACAACAAAGCAATGTTCCCACCAAGCCGCCCATGGACATAACCTCATCACACAGAAGTTCCTCAGAGTAAAGATGCTCCGTTTGTCCTCAAGCAGCTGATGACATCAGACGTGGCCTCCAGGCAAAAGCTGACCCTGGCAACCTTTGACCCTGAGGTCCCAGGCTTCCCCATCTACACCCAGAGCTGATGGCCTCCCCACATCAGCCAACCAGGATCCCAAGTCCATTTCTGCTAATTAAAAAATAGTATCAGAACAGATTCTGCTTCACTGTATCTGCTGATGAATTACATATTAGCAGTGTTCTTAAACATGTTATCCAAATTTTTTGTCTAAAAATTTTATCTCACTGTTCAAAGAATTTTAAGTGCTAGGAAGCTACAATAGGGCAATGCAACAATGTTTAAAAACACAGATTTTTGAGGTCAAAGGCTTGGGCTTTTACCAGCTGTGTGACTTCAGCTAAATCAGTTCATTTCTGCCCCTCATCTGTGAAGTGGGTACAAGTCCTCATGAAGTGGGGCACGAAGCTCCTAACAGCAGCTGGTGAACAAGCTAGTCTGGAGGGGACGATGGTGGGCGGGGAACAGACCAGCGAAGAAGTAGAGGATGTCTGCAGAAACCAAAGGGCAATGGGTCACCTCAGGACCAGGTGCAGAGACAGCCCAGATCTGCCAGTTCCGGGTGGGGAGAGGGGACCATAAGAGCCCCAACGGATTCAGGAGTCTGGGGGGCGGGGGGGGGGGACAACATGACAATCTAAGGAGAGATCCTTCTCTCACTGCCCTCCTCAGAAGCCCACCCCTGCAAGCCCAGGGAATGAAGCGGGGGATTCGTCTAGAAGCGATGGATGAAGCCCCTCCCCCAGGGATGGCCCCTCCCACCAGGCTCCACACAGCCCTGAACACAGGCCAGGAGTGGGCGTCAGGCCAAAGGCCAGGCATGGACGGGACGCTCTGAAAAGCTGTGGCCATCGAGGCACACAGAGGAGTAGGAAAGCAACCTAAGCAGCTAGAGGGCCAAAGGAAGAGATCTCTGATTTCAGAAAGTTTGTGGGCAGGTGGCGGAAAGAACAAGAGGAAAGGGTACAAAATAAACGGAGCTGGACCCAGAAGGGCAGCTGTGGTAGGAAGAGGCACGTTTTCCTCTTCGGAGACTAAAGAGGGGAGGAACCATCCAAGCACAGTGAGGCTGTGAAGGGAGGAGGTGTGGGATGGGCTTGGTCTCAATAGAGCAGGAAAAGGACATTCTGCTAAAAGGGACGGGCCTGTGTGAAACCCAGAAAGATGAGGACAGCACCACAGACCTGGAGTGGAGGCTGTGAAGACTAAAACAACTGGACAGTGACAGAAGCACGGCTGGCGCTGCAAGTCCGGATTTAATAGAACTTCCCTGTGATTCCCCTTCCAATGTCTGAACATCCATATGCTGACTTTTCCCCATGAACAAGGATGTTCTGATGCCAAAACACACCCTTGGAAACACATTGCAAGGATACAAGATAATCCATACCATGACTAGGCACAGAAGAAGAGGGACGTGATTGTCAGAAGAGAGCAATTTGAAGTCTCTCGGCGTCCTTTCATTGAGTAGCTGCCTTGTGCCGGGCAAGGGAGGGTGTGGGGAGCTGTGCTCTCTTTATGGGCATAACAATGAGTAACGATGTTGCTTGTCTGCAGGAGCACCGCCAGTTAGCCCAAGAGGGGAGAATCAATGCAAACCACCACAGTGCACACAGAAAAGCATCACAACAGCAAAACATACAGACATATCCTAGAGCAATTCCAGCTTAACTGTAAGACAACTCCTTTA
The DNA here is from genome assembly GCF_949774975.1 of Lagenorhynchus albirostris. NCBI lineage: Eukaryota > Metazoa > Chordata > Mammalia > Artiodactyla > Delphinidae > Lagenorhynchus > Lagenorhynchus albirostris. Next base: position 103,193,908 of record NC_083104.1, on the reverse strand, counting down.
TTTAAAAAAGGCAATCGGTCTTCATAATAAAAAATTTAAAAGTATCTTTAAAACTTGATTTCAAGAAATTGTAGTATCAATCCACAGGAGAACAAAAGGGTTATTAAAAAAAAATCATTCTAAGGTTCTCCATTTTGAAATTTGTATTGACTGCCAAAGTCAGTAAGATGAATTAAATTCTCACTTAAAAATAGAAATGAAATTTCAGATGGTACACCCATCCAATTACACTACAGATGAAAAAAATCCTACACAGGAGTGGCACAATTTCTTGACAAGGGCCAATCATGAAATACAAGCTCTCTGCAGGTAGATTAACTAAGTAATTCTCAGTCTGTGGTCTGAATGGCAGCACCTGGGCATGTGAGGACCGCTCAGGGGTACGGGCCTGAACCAACGATGGCCAGAGAATGGTCAAAGCTGGCCACCAGCACAGGCAGAGATGCCAGAGGCTAGGCAGCAACAAGGCATATTTCAAAATATCAAAGGCTCTCTCTTTCTGGGGGAAAAAAAAAGAAAAAGAGGGTCAGGATCTCTCACCTTACAGAGCCCAAATCAAAGACACCTGGGTCCTTCCGCAGGAACTCTAAGGCTGCAGAGAGAGGTACACACCAGAACTAATCGGTTTTCTCGGCCAGAGTGGTAATCACAAATTTCATAATGAATCTTGATCTTTTTCATCATTTGAATTTACTAAGGAAAAACATGGGGGTATAAGCAAACACAAATGGTTTGGAAAATAAAGTTTAGGAGCTAAAAGCTAGTATGAAAGTTGCGTTTTTCCTTTCCTTTTTCTCATTGCCTTAAGGAAAGGACACTGTGTGAGATCCAGCTGGAGGGCTGTCCACACACTACACTTCACCACTTGAGGAACTTGTTCCTTTGTGGGACGAGTTGAGACATAGCGCATGCCGATTAAAATACAGAGCAGGATGCCACTCTGGAATAAATCACAGCTCACATGGACAAATCCTCCCAGTCATTCCACAGGATTTTTCTGAGAGTTTCCAAAATATTTCATAAACAAAAAGATTTCTTTCTCCGATGTTCCGAAGGCATGAGAACCAACTGCAGACTCCCAGAAGCCTCCCTCATGACGTATTTCCTCTCCAAGTCATCTGTAGCAATACATGTAAGTCAGATCTATGAAATTCCACTTTTAAAAGGATTTATCAAAAGGTTCATAGGAGCAAGGAAAATAGCACTTCTCAATTCTCAATTCCCACCCACCCCTCTCTTCAATCTATGTCTCTCCGGCCCCTAAATGGCATCTGCATTCATCCAAATGATCAAACACACACTCAGGGTTCATCCCTGCCTCCCTGCTCTTCACTCCCCACATCCAATCCATCAGCAAACCCTATCGATCCAACTTCAAAACATCACACACATCAGTCTCTCCACCTCCCGGCCAAGACTCCTGTCCACTCCACCACCTCCTCCTGCCTGGACCACTGCACCACCCTCCTAACTGGCACCTTCTCTCCCACTCGTGAACCCTCATATCCATGTGGCACCAGTGATCTTCTTCAAATACGAAGGAGATCACACCACTGTCTTGGTCAAGTACATTGGTCAGGAGCACAAGGCAAAACCAGGATTTGAATTCCACTGTGACTCCAAGGCTTTTCCCAGGTTCTGAAAAGTGCTCATCAGTTAGCTCCTCAGTGAAGTCTGCAAGGATACATCCCAGCAAGGGAGGAAAGAATGACCATCGAGCCATGTTACAGAACAGCCTTAAGTTTTTTAAGTTGATGTCAAGAATAACAATATCCTCCTGCAAAACATGACTGCTGCCAGCGCAGCAGACTGCACACCTCTGTATCAGCACGGCGCTCTCACGTCCACACACACCACCATGTGTTCCTGAAAATACACCTCTGCATCAGCACGTCCACACACACCACCATGTGTTCCTGAAAATACTGCACTCTTGTGATCGCATATTCTTTATATTATACAATAGTCAAACATTTTGATCAAAATCACTACTTCTAAATGTGTGTCCATTCAGATATCAACTTGGGGGAGCCAACAACGTGGAAAAATTAAACTACACCTTCGACCGCTGTCTGGAGCCAACAATAATGATACTCTAACAGCCGTTTTATTCATTTCCATGACTGAACTGCCAAGATTTGTACCACGTCTCTCCTGCTAGCATCAGTCTACCCACCCTACATGCAAGTTCCTTCACCTATTTCCCAGATAAGTAATAAAGACGCTCAGAATTTCTCCCAAGACAGAATCAATGCCTCGGCAGAAAACTCCAGCTGCCGCCCTAGGGCCATTTTTAGAGAACTGGGGCCAAGATGATGTTATAGCTATTAAACATATAACTCAGTTCCTTCAAATCTCATCAGCTTGTGATTAAACATGAAGTCCCACTCAGGTGTGGGCACACTGGCCCACGTGGCTCTAACCGGCAGGTCTGGGCCTGCAGCCTGAGGTCCAGGGGATCGCATGCGTGCTCACATTCTTGCCTCTCCTGTTCAACCAACTCCCCACCTCCCTCAGGCGCCTCACGTTGTTACCATTCCCATTTTACAGATGAGGAAGTGCAGAACTAGGGATATTTAGTAAATACCTGTCAAAAAGTGAATCAATTAACATACATTTGTTAAAATTTTATTCTGTTAAATACAGGATTATATCCTTAGCAATGATTCTCAAACTTGGCTTCAAATCACCAAAGCTGCCATTATTGAAGCCGCCAAACTGGCCGCGGAAATCAATAACCTTCACCGTGTAAAAACCAAGTGTGCATATAGACAAAAACATGCAGGGAAAGTAGGAAAATGAAACCTGCTCATTTCTAAGATTTACTGGGACTGCTGTGATGTTTTACTGTACGATGTTATTAAAATATTACTTGTACAGCAATTCAAAAATCACTCGTTTATGTTATTGCAATGGAGGCCTGGCCTATCCCTTAAAAATAGCAAAGGTACCAATTAATGGAACCTGGCATAAATATACCTATTTAGCTTAGCTGATTGCTAAAACAAGGCCCAGGGCACTGTTTAAAGATTTCCACTACAGCATCCCAATGTGTGAAACAAGTGAGATGGAGGGGATCTGTAACAAGCCCCTACAGTTACTTCTGCAGAAACAATGTGTTAGCTGGTCTTCCTAGAATAAATTAGACTTGCTACAAGAACTTCAACTCTGTATCTGGTGTCCCCTCCAGGTACCTTCAAGCATTTCGTCTAATACACACTGAAGACCACTGTCTAGTTGTGTTTACTAATTTAAAGAAAAAAAAATCTATTCTGTCAAGCAAGGACTGCATACCGCATAACCGCCTACACAGATTCACTTAACAAGATCTGAGTAATCAAGGTGCAGGACTGAAACTACTGGCAGATACATACTAAGACTCTCTAGGTGCTAGTGTTTTAACCCAAATGGGCACCTAGAAGAAGTTTTTACTTGAGTATTTGCCACATTTCAGAAATAAATATATGTACAAGGATAATTATTTATATATAATGTTATGAGTACGGTAAATCAGATACTTTCAAGTAAAAGTGAAGTCTACTGTTAAACATCAATGGTACTCTGTTTAGAAACAATAAATGCTTTACAAACTTTGCCAGATCATTAAAATATCCTACACAATTCCTCCTCTTTGGTTTTACCACTCTTTATATCTTTCTTTGCATCAGGTCTGCTTTTACTGATTTTGCAACGGCATCATCGAGGGCGCGAGCTATTTTCACTCCAAGTCAAGTGCATAAAATAAACGGGTGAGTGAGTTGGGTTGAGCCGGCCCTTTCCGTGCTGGCGCAGGGGAGGACGTGCCTCCAGCTGGTCAGGCGACTCGGCCCAGGAGGGCACCGGACACGTCTTCAGATCCCGCTCCAGCGCCGCCCTGCTGGTCTGGAACAGTCACAGAGCCCAGCCGATCTACAGCACGCTTGGGAAAGAAGTTCCGTTCTTCGATACATCGCCCAACAAGCATTCCCAGTTCTCTGGATTTGATCCACCTGTGGCCCCATCAGTTGCAGTCACAGGCCTGACTCTCATCCCAGGAGACCTGAGCCGCTCCTTGGAAAGGTACCAAGCTCTTAGAAGAAATACAAAATGGAAGCACAAAAATGCCTTGCAGGGTTCCATGGAGAAAACACTCATCACGAGAGATACACCGTTAAGTGCTTGCCATCCATCGACTCACCTCATTTTACCCACCCACAAGCCTACGAGGGAGGTACCAACACTATTCCTATTTTTTGGAAGAGAACACTGAGGTTTAAAATGAAATTAACGAAGCTCTGCCTAAGACGACATGCCAAGTAGTAAGACAGTAAAGATTAATACCCTGGGCTGTGACTTTACCTGCCTTTCTTTCACTGTAAGAGATCATATAAACTGGCATCACATTACAAGGGAACAGCGATGGTTTTCAAGTGGAAACTGCTTTATTTAAAGGGATGGTTTTTGGGGGTTTTTTGGTTTTTGTTTTTTTTGCAGTACGCGGGCCTCTCACTGTTGTGGCCTCTCCCACCGCGGAGCACAGGCTCCGGACGCGCAGGCTCAGCGGCCATGGCTCACGGGCTCAGCCGCTCCGCGGCATGTGGGATCTTCCCGGACCGGGGCACGAACCCGCGTCCCCTGCATCAGCAGGCGGACTCTCAACCACTGTGCCACCAGGGAAGCCCGGGATGATTATTTTTAAATGCCTTCAATATGGTCAATTACTAAAGAGCAGAAAATTACGCATTTAAACCAGCACTCCTGTTTCAGCATCAATGAATTCAATTCTTGCCTCTAAGCCACTAGAAGGTAATAACACCCACAGGTCGTCTCCCCAGAAGCACAGAAGTCAAGGCTCCAGGCTCCCGCAGAGCTGTCAGCTCCGTAAGGACACCAGCAGTACTCACCCAGGCCCCTCAACAGCGGACAAGTTACCTGCCTACGACTCAGGCGGCCAGGAGGCCCCACTCTTGGCAGCAAGATGCCGGTTTTCACCGAGGAGGGAGGATTTAGAGTTAGGGAGTGATGGGGGCACAGGGGCTCCTGCACAAAACGGGACTATGGATTTGACTATTTTACCCAAATGCTCAGAAGTCTCTCCTCAGACACAAAGTTCAATTTAGCTAAAACTCATCAGTGGTCAAACAGAAGTAATTTTAGCTTTTCCATATTTAATACTTTACTTCCAAAACCAGAGGTAAAGCTGCCTACAAAAATAGTATCAAGAGCTTTCTTTCAGTCTCCGCAGCTGCCTCACTGAAATGTCTGAAACGGAACAGTCACGTAATCAACCTCCTCCTTGGGCTCCCCAAAGGCTCTCCTTTGATATGGACCGGGGTCACTGCTGAAGCAGGAAAAGGTAATAAGAGGTTTCCATTCTTATTCTTTGCAGCAATTGACACTTCCCAGGTAATCTCAACTTTAAAGAATCCAACAAACAGCTATTGCCTCTCGACAATGTTTAAGACTCTTTACCAAATGCTGCAGGGGTATCAAGATGAGCAAGTCTCGGTTCTCAAGGAGCTTAACGTGCAGAATAAGGGTAAGCTGATAACCCCTTAACTCTAACACACTGCGGAGGCTCAGAGGCAGACGAGGGCGCATCTGGGAAAGGAGGGACCAGGAAGCTGTCCTCAAGTACCTGACACTTGAGCTCCATCAGGACGGATGGCAATAGGGAGAGCAACAGGGAGAGCCCCCCGCCCCGGGAAGATACCCCACCAGCAACAGTGTGGGCGGTGAGGACGGTGAGGGAGGGTGAGAGAACAGCCCACTATCCACTGTGGCCAAACCTGTGATGACCCTGTGGAAGGGCTAGAATGCCAGGCCTGTGACTCAACTCACAGTATCAGCAACAACACGCCAAGAAAACAGACCTCAGACTTCTGTGACCTGGGGGAGAGTGACCCCAGGAAAACGAATGGCATGGCAAATCCCCGGTGAGGGCTAATGAAAACAGACAGGAACAGTGGTGCTGAGAAGGGACAAGGACAGATCAGAAAAACGAAAGGGACAGAACATATGGTAATAAACTGGTCTGGGAAAAGGGAACAGAAAACCATTCAAAGGGAAGAGATGTTTTGAGCTTGAGTAAAAGGAAGACAAATCAAGATAATAACAGAACTAGGAGCTGGCGGGGCAGGAGGGGTGGTCGGGAGTGTAGATGTTTCTTCTTCCCGTGCTGGCTTCCAGGTTTAGGGAGAACAGCCCGTAGAGATGTCAAACGAACAACCATTAACACAGGCTAATGCGATCTCTGGAGCAGCCATTTTCCAATCCGTAATGGTGACTCCCCAAACTACATGATTCTATTGTCAGAAGCAACTGGGGAGCCTATTCCAAGCAAAGACCCTTGGGAGCTCCCTGGTGGCCTAGTGGTTAGGATTCTGGGCTTTCACTGCCATGGTCCCAGGCTCAATCCCTGGTCGGGGAACTGAGATCCCATAAGCAGCGTGGCACGGCCAGGGGCGGGGTGCAAGGGCGGGAAGCAAAGACCCCAGAGCCCACCCTGAGAAGCCCTAACTAGATGTGGACAAGGCCCGGGGACCTGTATTACTCAGAAGCCAAGAATGGGGTCCTTGCTCACTCTGCAGTTCATCACCTCCTGCCTCTGTGGTTCTGAGGATACTTCCAGAACATACTCACTTCGATGGCATGTGCAGAATGAGAAGCTCATCCACCTCTCCAAGGGCTGGAAACACACTTCCACATCTGAAACCATTACTTCTCGGTCTACACTGTGCTGGTCACTGGGATCGGCTTCGCTGTTCCACCACAGAACTGACGGTTTAGGGCTACAAGTACCAATTCCTGCAACTCAAAGGTCAATTCTACTCAAACGTTCTGTGACCAAGATATCTCGCGACTCCACGACTACTAGGCTGATGACAACATCCAGTAAGCCATCCTCTTTCTCCAGGATGGAGTTCGGTTATATTACGGGATGACCTGCACGATCAACATAAACCTTCCACAAACTTCAGTAACTTTAACATATATTTCAATAAACGTCTTTCTACTTCACACCCTCCCACTCCTACCTCTTCTCCTTTTCGCCTCAGTTTCAAGAGGTGACATCACTAAGTCAAGAAGGCCCCCCAGCCAACTGAACATGAGACAGGAGGGAAGGGGGCAGGGCACAACCCTTAAAGAACGATGTAGCCGTTGAGGACACGACATAAACTGGTGAGAACTGATTAGGTCCAAGATGGCAGAAGATTCAGCTTCCACTAAACCTTGAGCCTTGTATGCTCACTGTAATACATCAGCTAAATGACACACCCACAGGTGCCATGTCAGTTCTGAGGCTGACCATCAAACACCAAAAAGTGGGCAGTGGTCCAGTTTGTGGAAATCCCCACCCCTTCTCCAAAACAGTTGGAATAATCTTCCCACTCATTAGCCTATGAAATTACTCAGCCTATAAACACTAACCACTCCATATTTCAGGGCCGCGCTCGCTTTCTGAGATGGCCCACGCTCTGCCCATGGAGTGTGTATCTCCCAAAATAAACCTGCTTTCCCACTTAGTTCCTGGGGTAGGGTCCCTTGCCTACCTGCTTGTGTCCCACACAGCGTCCTATAGTAATAAATCTACTTCTTGCCTATCACTTTGCCTCTCACTGAATTCCTTCTGTGCTGAGACATAAAGAACCTGAGCTTCAGTAAGTCTTGACGCCAGGTGAGTGATTTTAACTAAAAGACAGTGGGTTCAAGTCCCAGCTCGCAGGTTCGAGTCCCAGTCTGGGTTTTGGCTGGGTTCATGTCCCATGTGAGGTACAACTGGGTTCTAGTTCCATCTGAGGTGTGTGGTTTCAAAAACATTCAACTTGCAACTTTTATGAAAAGCACAAAAGGCTTTTTCTTTTATTTTATATTTTATTTCTAAAGAAAATAATCAGGAAGGGAAAAAAAGACCAAGTGTGGGATGAAAACCTGATATTACAAACCATGGGAATTTTTTTTAGTGTTTGTAGTGAAAGAGCAAACACAGTATTAGAGTAGGCTTAGCCCCACCTACTGCCAGTTTTCTCTTGTTAAAAAAAAAAATATTAGTAAAAGACAATCTTTGACACACTCACTGCACTCTCTTTTTACAACAGTTCTGTCTTAATTCTTACAGTTATCTTATCTTACGATGCAGCTAATCTCATTATCCTCATTCCTACAAATGAGGAAGTCAACCCTTGGACAACTTAAGTTTTGGTTCCAGGTCTCACTTCCTGCACGGGGCAGAGCTGGAATTCCCGCCCAGAGCTTCCTCAGGGCAGTGTCCTTGGCCACGGTCCTAAGGGCATGCCACAATCCAGAAGAGAACATAAAGGTGGGAGGAAACCAGCTTACCTTGGATCCCACCTATGCCCAAGCTCCCTCACTTTCCCTTACATGGCATCCATTTGTGTTTTCCTGCAGAGACCGGGCTCCCTCGGGAAAGAGACAAGTGTCACTCATCCCTGGCGCAGCCCCCATCACTGCCTGCCACAAAGATGGCTGTTAACAGTGCTGTGAAGGAGCGTGGCCAAGCAGTCTGCTAGGGCTTTACCACGGGCTCTCGTGGCCTGTGCGCCACGGCCTAAAGGGGGCTCTGGAAATGAATAGAGGCACTCTGGTTGACACAGTCACTGGGGTGCTCCTGGCACTTGGGGGTGGGGGCCAGGAACGCTAGAAGCACAGCTGAAGGCTGCCCTGTGTCCCTCACAACTTTCAGAAGTCCTGCTGGATGTTCCTGTGCAGAAAAACAAAAATTGTTTATAATTATCTGAACGCAGAACCTAACTGGGTTTTTGCATAAGCACAAAGTATGTGCTACAAAGTATGTTAAGGAAAACTACTACTTTATGCCAAATTTAACCAAATTAGACCATTTCAAAAAAATGGTGACACCAACATCATGGCCACTAGTGCTTGCTGAGCTGCCACTACCACCCACAGATGTCGCAGTCTGCACCTGTGGCCGTCACATCGGGACTCCGCGCTAGGGGCAGGTGGCTGAGTGCCTCCTCATGTGTTCCCATGCAGCAGCGTCTCACATTTATATGCTGAAACACAGATTCTCCTGACAGACTACTCACTTCCCTTTTTTTCTCTTGGTTATAGCAAAAATATTGTACAGACTTAAAAAAACATAATGTGTCGTTAAGATAGGTTATCTTATCCATGAATTTCATTTTAAGATTGTAAAGGCGTCAAATATACATGAAGTGGCCACACGAACCCCTGAAATAGTGGAAGCTTAGTGAGAGTGTTATTAAAAAAGGCATATAAACATTACCTGTCTTTCTCAATTCAGTGTGATGCAAGTCAAGCCAGGTGGTTCCCACACCACAGGAAGTCCTGACTTAATCTCAGCTCTGTCAGCAGTTTGGATGGTGTGCATGAGGTGAGGCACCCAGTGATCAATGCACTTTTGTATTCTACACACACCAGAGCTTAATTCTTAAATTCACTGTCATTTCTGAAGCAACGTACAAAATAAAACTAATTTAAAACAATTTTAAAGTAGGAGGAAATGGCATTAAAATACTCACAGTGCAAAATTTTTTTTTAACTTTATAAGGAAATATGAAAAATAAAGTTGGGGAAAATGTGCTTCACGATTCTTGAAGGTCAATTCCTTACGGAATATTTTTTAAACACATATACATAAAGTTGTTTACACCCAATAAGTAAACATTGCATCTAAAAGTATTATAACACTAAATTATATCTTTAAGCACTTTCTACCAATTTTCACTTCCTTACTTTATCAACTTGCTTTATCATTACAACGAAAGATTCCATTTATCATCATGACAAGAGATTCCATTTTCATACCAAGCCACCAAAATAAATGAAAGATAAGTAGAATTAAAAAGTGCTACCCACACATACTTTTTCGTTGTTTTATTTTCCTAATCATGGGGGAGGGGCAAGACCCATACAACTTTGTCTACACTCTTCACACACAGCAATAGTTTTAAAAAGTCACATCAATTTCCTGGACAGAAATTAATACCTCAACAAAGACCCATTGTTGAAGACTCCTGGCTACCACATGGCTACCCGCGTACAGAAGCGGAAAATCAGCACAGTCGATGGAACATATATCAAGACCATCCGACACAGTAACCCTGCTCCTGACCAAGCACAGCAGAGCAATGTCCAATAAAGGCTATTCTGTTAGTCACAACCACTCCTTAAACTTTAGGCTTTGGAATTGATCACTGGGTCATGAGGCCTCACCTCACGCACACCATCCAAACTGCTGACAGAGCCTCTGCTCCACGAAAAAGGACAAGAAAACATTACGTTTAATAATCTCAATGAAGACTTTGGTTTCCTTTCTGAGGTAATTATACTCACAGGAAGTTAACAAGAGTAAATAAAACCATGGCAATTTTAAAACATGTTTATAAAAATTTATTTCATCTTTTCTCCAGCAAAAGTTTTAACCAGAATTAGCAGAAAGGAAAAAAACCTGATTTGAATTTCACCTTCTTTTCCCTTTTCCTACTATGTAACAGAAGAGACTCTGTCCAAAAATGACTCTAATGACTCTGCCCAAAAATGCTGAAGCAAAAAGAAAAGGACCCACATAAATAGGAAACTGGACATTAAATTTTTGAATAGGTGTTTTATTTTCTAATATACCTTAAGCTTATCAGAACAAGAATCCTAATTCCAGGAAACCTGCGATTGAAAATCAAAACGAACCAAAATTAAGATGCTCTGTCGTGATCTGCTAAAAAAAAAAAAGCAAGTATCCCAAGGGTTAATTTTACTTGAACTTTATTGCACGTATATTCCAAAATAAAGCAAATATTTTGGCATTTTAATGCTTTTTGTCTAATGTTAGTGGGAAGCTACAGGGTGAATTCCTTCTCATGGAATAAAGTAGGTTTTTAAATTCTTCTTGGGAAATAATAAGTCCACAAAAATTATGTGTTGATTTTTTAGGTACTGTGTGTCTCTTCATTTTCCAAAGAACAGAAGCATAAAATAAAACAATATGAACCATGCTGACAGTATAAATTTCTGTATCTATTAATTTCATTTGTAACTATGGAAAGTATGTCAAAATAAACATATAAATTATCATAACATTCTAAAATGACAATTTGGGGGGACTTACTTCAGCCAAAATGGTAACCAATGCTCAAGCTTTTATATAAATCTAAACACAGCACACAGGTCCAAACACCTGCAAATACTCGTCAGTGACACAATTTAAAAAGGCAATCTTCTGCGTTAACATTCTAAGATTGTGTTAAAAAAATCCATTCTCAGAATGGTTTTTATGAACTGGTCTCTCTGAAGTGAAAACAGCTGCGAAACAGCGTAACCATCACGGACTGAAAATGCAGATGCTACCAGGCTTGAGCCACCTGGCGGCTCGCTCCCCTCACTGCACTGGGAAGCACCGGGTGCCTGTGCACACGCCCTTGAACTGCACTCGCCTTCTGTCTCACTGCTGGTGCCAAGACCAAAGAGAACTTACACTCCCCAGAAGTCAGGAGCCCTCTCGGCCGTCACTCCACCAAGAAGCACTTCATAAGAGGAACTGTCGCTAGGCATGGAGCCCACTGCGGAAAATTCACCATGGCAGGTCTCTGTCATTGTTTTCATGTCTTTTCAACAGTGATGCCTACACTGAGTGTTGAATCCAAAACAAATTCAGTCACCGCAGATCACAGAGGCCTGCCTGCGGTTTACTGACCTCTCGCCTGGGTCTGGGCAGCTCAGAACAGAGCAAATGTAACTCCTAACAGGACGGTCTTAACTGTCGGCAAGGCGGCAAGAGGTGCTCGGAGACATGGATAAAGAAACACAGAAAAAGTTAAAGAGGTAGAATCTGTCAATAAGAGAAAAGTTGCAGAATGTCAATCTTCATGTCCCTGCTTGACATTAAATTGCATCCACCAAAAGAATTCCCAAAGAGATCCTTAAGGTGCTCAAATTTTTATAAAAGCAACATGTTCATCTTAAAACGGAAAATCCTAGGAGCTAAAGGGCATCACAGCCACTGCTGCCACGGCCGATTGTACTGGGAGGGGCACTAGGCACCCCCTGTCAGAGCGCCCGGCACTCCTGACTCATCCCCACGGTTAAAGGCCACACAGCTCGCCCAGTGGAAACATGGAAGGGACAGAAGCTCTCCGAGGATGGCTCTGTTCACCGTCCTGCTCAGGTTCTTGGTGGAGGCTAGGCTGCTATAAAAAGACTAGCTTCCTGAGGAAGGTGGATAGTTTTGGGAAAGAATTTGGCTGGAAGGCGGAGGCTCCTCCGCCAGCTGTTTCTCCAGCTCCTTGTGTGGTCCTGAGTAAGCTGCTAACCTCGAGCACGTCAATGGGCAGGTCTATAAAAGTGACCACACTTCCCGTCAAACGCCTGCCTGGTTCTGCATCGTCCGCCTTCACAGGGGAGCCCGCGGCTGAAGAGGTCTGACCTCGCTGTGAACACATCAACAAGGGAGGCTCAGGACATCGTCACAGGACGTCTTCCTCGGCGCAAATCAAAGGGTCTCATTTCCTTGGAAGGCTCTAACAAGATAAAATGGCTTTAATTTTCAAAGCTTCCCAAGTCTAGGCTGCCGTGAGACAAACAGCACTGTGAGTAACAAGGGCCCTGCGTCCCTAGGAGGCCGCAGCAAGGCAGGGTGACAGAGGGAAACACTCCTGAAGAAGCCAGCCTTCCTGAGCCTCTCCCAGTCTGCAGGGCCAAAGGAGAGATTCGAGTGCCAGCCCTTCAGTCACTCCTTTAAGAAATCACTAGGAAACGACAAGGGTGTCCGTGGGAGGATGTGAGCATTAGTCAGAAGGTCTGGGTTCAGATCCCAGCTCGGTCATTCCCGCCCCATGTGTGGCAAGGAAGCAGTGCACGGCGCCCACGGCAGGTGAGCCTGCTGGCGGAAGGGACAGAGCAGGCAGGCCTTGACCGGGCGCCGGACGGCCATCTCCCTCGACCACGACCAGCAATCGGGCACGTGGACACACGCATACGCGTGTACAACTCCACGCGACCCCTAGGACTCCACGTCTCCTCAAGAAGGGGCCACCTTGTCAACAGCTGTCCCCTCACTGCCCGCCTCATAGCAGGAAAAAGTACTTGTTAGGAAATGAAATGTGTCCAAAATACCGAGAGGCTTTGCGGGTCCTGCTCTAAACTGATGTACTTTGTTTCTCCTTCAGTGACACAGCTTTCAATCTGTTTATTTTCCTTTTCCACAATGTGAAAGCACGCTAGGACTCTTCAATGACTGGGAGGTCCAAGGTTATATCAATAATTTTTAATCATGCCCCAGAGATCACTGGATTAGAAACAGAGAACGAGGGAACTGAGCAATAAAGAAAAGTAGAGCTGCAGACAGAACTGAGAAAGGGGATTTTTATTTTCCTGAGATAAGGTATTTTACAGAATCAGAAAGTTATGACTGTGAAACTGGAAAAGGTGAGAAGTGTTGTAACTTCAACACCACATCAGATTTCTCACCAAGTTCGAGAAAAAACAAGCATTGTGCACGTCCTGGTGTCTGGAATACAGGCAGCAGAGATCACGGAGCCTAACCAGCAGAATTCTACTAGTTTACAAGGTGCCCTCAGCCTACCCCTAAGACCACTCTTCATCAGAATGGGAAGAAACAGAAGTCGACAATTCAGGTGAGGCAAACACCTGCCCCTGCTACCCCAGAGAGAGAACGTAGAGTCCTTATTCATAAAGCTGAGTCTCTAATTTCTAACGATCTATTCATTTGAAATGCAATTTCAATATTGGAAATATTCAAAAATGCAATTTTAAAATGCAATTTCCTATTTCATCATATAAAAGACTTCACAATCCTATATTGTTCATTTTTTATTTGTCATAATGGTATAAATATTTAGCCTAATTTACTTTGTGTTTTTAACTCTCTCTGCCTTTGACAGATAAAATTTTCTCTGACATTGGTGTGCCTGAATGTCTGATTTCAACTCAAATGTTTTTTTGACCATGTCGTACTTCTCTCTGTGCCCTTTAACTGGGAGGAGGGGGCTGGCTGCACGTTTGGGAAAGGAGTTGACTCGTGAAAACCAGGTAAGGCGGAACAGTCCTGACGGCCCACAGGCTCAGAGACTAGACTGTGACCTGCATCCTGGCAAAGGACGGGAGGCCCAGAGGAGTGACTGAATTTAACGTGGCACCAAGTCTGCTGTGGTTTATCTCGATAGAATACACTGCTTCTGACCTGAAATTCCTCTCAGGCCAGTAAAGAGGAGCTGTGCCCTTGGCTCTGATCACAAGGGACAGTGCTTGAAGCAGAGGAGGAAATACACAAGGTCCCAGATCATGGGCACAGGCCTGGAGGAGCAGTCCTGGTCTTTCCTACTCGACAGAGTCTACAGAAAGTCAGCCTGGGTCATTAGCAAAGGCCCTGGATGGGGGCTGTGCACCCCCTTTGCCTGGATTATTCTGCTGCCTTTTCATCTGAAAGGTTCCTAAGAACTTTTCTTGGTGTGTCTTGAATGGTTCATACTTGTTAGTTCTATAGGAATGTGTGTTCATAGGAAGCCTGTTAATCAAATTGCCAACATAAATTACTTTTCCCCATTTCTGAAGCCCTGTCCAATTAATAAAAGGCCGATGCTTATGTGCTCAAGTTATTTGAGGCCACCGGGGGGCTGGAGGGAGTTCCATTTATTGATTCAATGCAGTCTTTCCTGTCACTTTGAGGACATTTACTCAATTTTGAAATGAAAAATGATGGTAAAATTGGAAAAGAATATGTAAGAAAAGAGGTTTCTGAAAAACAATTCCCCAATTTAAAAATAATACAGGCTTCCCTGTCAGGCTTTGCTGCCAGCTGTTATTCAAACGTGTGCTCCTGCCAGCGCAAGGCGGCCACGGGGAGGCCGACACCAGCAGGAAACCAGGGCATTTATGATGGAGTTCCTGTTATTGACCTACTCGTAGACACAATGCCAAGTTTCTTAGACACAGTCCAGTAGTCCCACCATGGAAGCCTTGTGTGTGTACCGCTGTGACACTTAGGCTGCAATTTTTGTTTCATGTGTCAATATTTTTTTAAATGACTTTTAAAACGTCCCTCCAATATTTCCTGTAATGGTTTAGAGAAAGTGGTTGAGTCTAAAATGAATTCTCTGTGTTTTTTAAATAGTGTCTAACTGGTATGCCAAAATAATGTATGTATTTAAGGTGGATCCCAATGTTTTCTTCCTCGATGGTACATTTTGATAGACAACGTTCAGTGGCCCTTTTAGGTGGAGGATGGAAGGCGGGGGGGGAGGGCGGGGGAAACAACTTCACAGCAGTACAAGAAATGGTCACATTGGGCTTCCCTGGTGGCGCAGTGGTTGAGAGTCCGCCTGCCGATGCAGGGGACGCGGGTTCGTGCCCCGGTCCGGGAAGATCCCACATGCCGCGGAGCGGCTGGGCCCGTGAGCCATGGCCGCTGAGCCTGCGCGTCCGGAGCCTGTGCTCCGCAACGGGAGAGGCCACAACAGTGAGAGGCCCGCGTACCGCAAAAAAAAAAAAAAAAAAAAAGAAATGGTCACATAATTTTTTAGGAAAACTAATGCATTTTGAACAAATAAAAATTACCAGTAAGATAATATCAGCATGGACCAAAATATATCAGCATTTAATGTTTTTCGTACGAAGGGAGGTGGGGCAAGGGTTTGGTTTCACCTGAGGTGAGGCTGAGGTATCTCTGAACAACCTGACTTTCAAACGTCCTTACTTCAGTGACACGCATCCCTAAAGAAAGCTGTTTTGGGCAGTGACAAGACCGTGCCTCGGGTGGCCTTTGCTTCGGTGGTGCCAAGTATACATCACGTATGAAGTTCCTATCTCCAGGCCACGGATGTTAAATAGTGTCTAACTATTGCAGAGGCCATTACCCCATCACCTTTGTTGGCCTGACGCAGGAGGGGTAATGTCTGTGCTGCCGGTGTGGGACACAGTGAGAAAACCAGGGCTCATCACATCATCTGTCGTTACGTCACTGCGAACACGTGGCAAAGCACCTGGGTCCACCGCTTGGCCACAGCACTCCTCCTCGGGCCCGCCCCTCGTGCGTCAGGAGCCGTCTGTCGGCTCTCTCCTACACTTACTTCAAGGCCAAAGGCTAAGATAACCATTGTTTCCATAACAAAAATCAATCCACAGTATGTGTGTCCTGACAAAGTTTTTCCTAACACCGACATTTTTATGTGAAAAGTTTTACAAAGGAAAATAGTAACGACTGATATGTACTGACCATTTACTATCTGACAGGTATTATTCTCAACACTTGAACATACATTTTCTCACTTAATTCTCCAAGTAATCTCCAAGGTAGACAGATCTCCACTTTGCCAACGAGGAAGGTGAAGATCCAGCATAAGCTGGCCAGAGTCACACGGATAAGCGGCAGAGCTGATGCATCCAACACCGAGCAGCACAGTCTGTGGTCTAAAACGCTAGATTCCTCATCCTCTGCTCAAGACACCATTAGCTGCATACAAAATTTCCTCATTGAAAAGGCCATCTCCTCAAGTCCAATCCTGTAGAAAACTCCATACATTCTGCCTCCAAAATACATTCCAAATCTGACCTCTTCTCACCATGCCTTCCCACCCGAGTCACAGTTTCCTTGTGTCCAGACCATCCTAAGGGCGTCCAGCTGATCTCCCTTCTCTCGCTGCTGCCCTCTACCGTCCACCCTCCACGCAGCAGCCAGAAAGAGGCTTGTGGACTCAAATCAGCCGATAACACTCTTCTGGTTGACACCCTCTGTTTCCAGTTTCATGAGGATAAAACCCAAACACTCCGCCAAGTTCTAATAGGTCCTGAACGACGTGGTCTCTGGACACCTCAGCGGCCTCGCCAGGGAGCTCTGGCATCGGACCCTGAGCACCTGCTGCTTGCACCTCTCACGATCTGCTCCCCCAGATCACTACACGGCTGACTCCTTTTCATTGCTCTGTCCAAGCTCTGAGGGCCTTTTGTTTGTTTTGCAGGGCTTCTCCACATGTATGAGAGACAGAAGCGTTTTGATAATACCATCGATTTCCTTAATAGATATACTACCATGATGTGCTCTGTTTCATCATGCGTCAGTTTTCACAGATAGTTTTTTCCAAGCAATTTGTCCATTTTTCATTGAAATAGTTCAATAGTAGAACAGACAACATAACAAAAAGCACAGACATCCAAATCTGAAATCAGACGTCCCATTCAAAGTGCTGTTTCCTCTGCCCCCAGGTGGCTCTGGGGTCTTTCCGCAGGTGGGCTGCAGTGGATGGCAAACGCCAGGGGTGCCCCTGGGGAGCACCAGAAGGCACCAGAAGCTCGCCTATACTTACCTCTTGCATGAACTCATGCATCTCTTTAAGGGCTCCTTTGTCAATTCCATAGTAAACAAGGGAAAACAACTTGAGCAGAATCCAAAGGGCTATTACATCCACTTCAGACCCAACCAGCCCACTGTCGCCCACCCAACCTCATATGCATATGCTACTTTGTCTGAGTGACAAGATGCAGATCATGAAGCAATGATTCTCAAACTTTCATCTGCATCTGAATCACTCATTAAAACACAGATTGCTGGACCCCTCCCTCCAGAGTTCCATTCAGAAGGTCTAGTGTGTGGCCTGGAAATTTCAAACAAATTCCCAGTTGATGCCACTGCTGCTAATCTGGGAGCATACTTTGAGAACCTCCATGTAAAGATTTTCCAGGCATATTTGTTCAGGAACAGTGCAATTAATATTCCTTAATCTGAGAATTTCCTTACTTGCAATCTGGAATGGCTGCTTCCAGGGGCCATGAAGGTAAGATAAGCACATTGGTGAACCCCCAGAAATCTGCTCAGTGTGATGTTCACAATAATGCCACTGAAGGTGAGGATGACCATGAAAACCTAAGTTACTCAATTAGTTACTGCAACTCAATTAGTTGCAGCTGCAAGTAAGTTAAAACCTAACACACGTCACATAAAAAGCCTGGCAGTAGTCAGTCCAGGGATGGAGTGGCTGCAGATTACTAGGTCAACAGTAATCGGGGACCTAGGCTCCTTCTACCTTTCTACTGTCGGAGCTCCAGACATCACAGCCACAAAGCAGGTAGCAGGAAAGAGGAAGGTGAAGGCTAGGGGGCACTTCTCCCAGCTCCTTTTAAGCAGCCCTTCCAGAAGCCCCACAAAGCATTTCCACTTACATTCCTTGGCCAGAATTCAGTACGGAGTCAGTGACTCTAAGGAAGCTGGAAAATGCCATCTTTTAACTAGGCACAGAGCGATCCAAATAACACAGGAAATGTGTTTGCAAGGAAGAAGAGAAGAATGGTAACCAACTAACTGGCTGTCTATGCCACAATGAAAACAAAACATTGAGGTTACACAAAGTTTGGAACTGTAATCAAACTTAGAAGATTTGTATCAAATTGCCCATTAGCTTCTTTATCTACATTGCTCCTAGACGTCTTTTGTTCCTAGAAGATGCTCAATAAATATTTGTTGAAGGTATGAACACCATCCATGAGAGCAACTTACACACCACCATTAAATAAAAATAAACATGGTTCTCCTATTAGACCCCTCCTCCTCTTCCGCCATGGAAGGCCTTCGCATTTGAAGGTTATCCTGGGAAAACTGGGAATATGAACACTGCCAGAGCAATTTTCTTAAGGACTAAGGGGTTACACAAGTGAATTCCTCTGGGTCGGAAAAACTGAGATCATTTCTCTAAAATAGCATCTCGGGAACCAAGAACTTAAGTGCATATATGTATCTATATATATCTATCTATATATATAGATAGATAGATAGATATCTCCTTATCCTTCCCTCACCGCTTTGCGGGGCCTCAAGGAGGTCCTGCTCAGCCCACGCATCTTAAATGCTCACAGGGAACCATCCACGTGGTTGTTCAAAACACTCAGACTGTGGACGAGCTCAGTGCCACTGAAATTCCCAAAGGGAAGTGAAAGCACTTTGGAAAATAGCATGCCCAACATGTGGTAATTTGAGAGCCCACATTTTTGAAAGACCATTTTTTACCGTTTTCTTCAAGTAAAACGTGCACATTTTTGTTAAATAACTGAATTCTAAGGCCTGTGGAGTGGACTGTATTAAGAAAGCTATGAAACCTCCATCTCAACACTGCTCACTACCACCATCCTTACTTAAGGAAAAATAAGGATGCCTCGGGTTAAGGTGCTCTAACCTTCTCGGCGGCACAGATGCTCACCTGACCTGCAGCTCTGTCCAAGCACAGAGCAGGACCTGACTGAACAGACACCAAGCTCAGCTCTAGACACCCCCTCCATCACGCAGAGATCGCCACCTCTTTGGGCTCTCCATCACCGTACCTGTTAACAAGGGTCCTGCCCCCAACAGTGCGGGCCCCTGAGTCAGTGTTCACCGGGCCATTGCAAAGAAAGAAGGATTTAAGATAAGGTCAGAGAAGCCCACAGCTCAACACCCAGACTTCTTACAAAACCTCTACTCTTGAGGTTACTTCCTAACTACTCTGGTGTTAACTACCCTTTATTGTAAATGATGGCAATACTCAGTATTAGTACATGACAGGGTTTGTGTTTGTCTGTGTTATTTTAAATATCCCTAGGAGACAAAATAAGAGCACTGGTAGCCCCGTACGGGACCCAGAATTAACACACAGTGGAGGGTGGACGCTGCTGAAGACTCCCTCCCGGCGGGTCCCTCAGTCAGGCTGGCTTCTGAGAGCCTCTCCTCTAGGGGCACAGTCCCCGCACAACACGCACGTGTCCTCGGCCAAGGCCTCCTCTCCAACAGGCAGGCCCCAACACCCCCGTCTGCGACTTTGCAAGCGCCGAGTGAAAACGATAAAAACCCCGGTCAAAGCCTGAAGTATGAACTAGCTTGAACACACACACACACAGCTGAAGAAATGAATCTGAGGAGGACTTCTACTGCTTATGTTCCTTAGACTTAGCATTATCAAACATATGCATTTACTAAAACCTCTGAAAATCGGTAAGTGGTCCTAAAAAAGGACAAAGTAGGATACATTAATTCTTAAATTAAGGGGAAAATCTATCTTGGGGCTTTCAGCACGTGACTTATCACAATGGTTAACACGAGGCTTAAGACTGAGCTGATTACGTCTGAGCAAGGCGGCCTGGGCATGCGTAGAGGGACACAGTGCTGTGTACAGCACAGGTGAAAAGGACAGTAATTGTTCATTCCACACTCCAGAGAAACAAGGAGCATCACATACATGGAGCTACTGAAGGTTGACCAGTTTACATTTTTTATTCTAGTTAACAAGTGTGTTTAGAATAGCTCAGAAACACACCCATCTTCCACAGGTGGCATCGTGGGAACGTGAGGCCGGGGCCAGCCCAGCTCCCCTTCACACCCAGCTCGGCTGCTGGGAGAAGGCGTGAGTAAAATACGCGCACACGGTACCAAGAGCACCTGGCCTGCACACACGAGATGCACAACACACTTTAGCTGCTGCCGCACAAAACTGCCCTGGCCGGGGTCTCCTCACCACCCAGGGTCCTAACGAACCCCCAGACGTGTTTATCCATCCCTCCCAGTGCAAGTCAGCCCTGGGAGGGAGCCAAGGGTGGGTCAGGAGTGCACATGAGGGTCAGCACTGACGCCGAGACATGAGAGGACGTCAGCTGGGGGCTTCCTCCCGGCAGCGGATTTCTTACTCCGAAGAGAGAGTCAGACAGAAAGCGGCAGGGCAGGGGGTCTCCTCCTACGCCTTGGCCTCTGGACACCGTTCCTGGAGGTGCTTCAGCCACCCTGCACCCCTCAAATCACACGCGGCTCATCACTTTTGAAGCGTGATGACTTCCTAACAGCAGCCTTATCTGTTTACTTGTCTATAACGTCTGCCCTCCCGCCACGATCCCAGAAGCACAGGAAAGCTGTTCAGGGGGTGCCTGTGTAAGGTCCTTTACATGGGTTCTTAACCACTGAGGCCAAGCCTCCCTCTGGCTGCTACCCCTGTTCTTAGCCCTGGGCCAGAGCCCGGAGGACGCTCACCAAGCACTTGTTGAAGAAGTAATTACCTTATTCCCGGGGAGAATATCTGACAAGTATCTGTTTTTCAAATAACATATGATTATTTTCAACGCGTTCTGATAGCATTTTCAATGATTCTTTCTCCTATAATCCCCAAACTTGCCTTTTAAGCTTTAGATAAGACCAGGACAGTAGTGCTATCTGTCCTACATGTTTAAGTAGGGCTTATGTCCAAAGATGCTCCTTTCTGGGGACTTACCTGGTGCCGCAGCGGGTAAGACTCCACGCTCCCAATGCAGGGGGCCCAGGTTCGATGCCTGGTCAGGGAACTACATCTCACATGCATGCCGCAACTAAAAGTTCCCATGCCACAACTAAGGAGCAGGCGAGACGCAACTAAGGAGCACACCTGCCACAACTAAGGAGCCCACCTGCCATAACCAAGACCCGGCACAACAGAATAAATTAAAAAATAAAATAAACATTAAAAGAAAAAACCCAAAGATGCTCCTTTTTAGTGAAATTTATCCCTCAAAAAAGCAGTAGGCAATTTTTTTAAACTCCCAAAGGACCTGTAAGGCAAAAAAACAATAATTTTTTTCATGTTAGTATTATTAAAATCTTCTATGCTACAGGATCAGAAAACATTAGTGAAAATGAGTCCAGAAAACTACTACACAATTCTAAATTCCCATAAATATTTATTCCACTTGGAAACAAGACTTCTAATCTGTCAGGTAAGCCAAAATGGGAATTAAAATTAAGTACTCTTGTAAGATAATACATCAGCAACTTTCCCACCACTTTTCCCAGTTCAGTCACCTAAAATTTAATTAAACTTTCAACAACTGATAATTTAACCCATCCCTTCTGAATTATAGTTCATTCAATTAAATAAATATAGTAGAACTGTGTGGAGAATTTTATAGTACCTACTTGTTTTTCATTTAGAACCTGTGTTAAATTTCTCTGTAATTCAATTGATTAAAAAGTCAACTAGATGTGATATTTTGTGATGTGATAAAGAAAAGTTACACCACCTCTGACATGAACTTTTTTTAACATCTGGATTTAATTATAAAATAGCAATACCTCAACTAACTCCTTACGTGGCCTGAATGTTATTTTCTACTTGGGAAAGTTAGAGTTCGAGAAGGTCTTTCTCAACGACTTAAAGGGGCAAGCACACGAACATGTTAATGATTTAGAATTTCCCAAACTTAGACAAAACACTGCTTCAGCAGGAGCATTTGCAGGACTACAATTTCGAAGAATATGTATGACAGGAAAAGAAACGAAAAAATCAAAGGCACAAAATTTCAAGAACATTACAACCATTTATAGAACATAATTTTAGTTACAGGATACTCCTCATACAGTTAAAACTTAAACACACAAATTCTCTGAAAATGGCACAATCCCGAACTCAGGTTTCTATAAAATTCCTATAAAGAGTGTAACTGCTGGAGAAAACATCCTAGGTAGGCTGTGCAGTAGAAAGGGCCTGCTTACTCTTTTTCTTTTAGTTATCTTTTTCAGTATATGAAAGCTACATTAACTTTTTGAAAAATTAGAAACACTGAGTTTACTACTTGAGAGTGACCTTAAGATAATCTTACATTTGTGTGTAGCCCGACACAGACTCTGACCTCAGACTGTAGGGCACATTGTTATCTTCCTAAAAAGTAAAAAGAGCAGTTATTTTCTGAATAGGTAGTTCTGCTTTTTAAAAAAAAAAATCACTTTAAAATTTTAAAAAGAAAAGCACCATCTTTTCCTATCATTTCTTCTGTGTGCTCTTCTCCTTTTCACTTCTCTTCTCTAGGTTACTCCCTCTCCAGGTGACATAAGAACCTCAGGGTCACAGAAGTAAAAAAAAATACTCCCCACTATACCTTATTTCCCAGTATTTTTTAACTCACTAAAGGGAGCACAGGCTCTCCCTGCAAATTTCTGTTCACAGTATGTATTAGAAATCATAAAACCCTGATGCAAAGAAAAAGTTCAACAGTAGGGAGCAAATCTCTCTCAGGAAAAAGCCACTCTAGACACCGTGACTCAAGAGCGGCTCCACTCTTCTGCACGGAGGAGCCCCCTGATGTGCGGCCATCGGAGCGGCCCGAGGCAACCTCTGCAGCGCTGAGTCCTGAGTCCCGAGGCTCCTCAATCTGTCAGGTACTAACAGGGGACCCGAGGCCCAGGAAGCTTTCTGCCTTCCATTTTCTTCATTCGTAAAACGAGAATAACAATACAGACCCACCTGTCTGGAAAAGCAGCTTTGGGAATTAAATGAGAGTCTGACGTGAACTCACTTTGAAAAGAGAGCAGATAAGATACAAATTTATTTTGTCATAAAGGTACAGGAAATAATTCTATTATTGGGGGGTGGGGGGCACAGGTAAACAACACAATGAAACCACGCAGGCCTGGAAGGGCAGAAGCACCACCAAACGAGCAGGCCTAGGGCGTAGCTGGTCGCAGTGCCACCAAGGAGGCCATCGGAGGCCACCAGCCAGGGGCTGCGTCCCAGTGCACCCAGAGCCGCAGGAGCAGGCCCGTCCCGCGGGGACGCGGGAGGACAGGCAGCGAGGGGTTGCAGAGGCGGCCAGAGGAGGGGGTGGCAGGCCGGCTCGGCGAGATGCAGGCGGAGCCGCAGGGTGTGGGAGCTGCAGGCCCGGCCCGCAGCACGAGGCCCGTGCGCCACCGCCGAGCCGCCGGCGAGGGCAGCGGGACCCGCCCTCGAAGGCAGAGGAGGACAGAGCCACCGCTACCCAGGGGCTTCTGGTCGAATGAAACATTCGGTACAACAACGTGGCCAACACGTATTCAGCCCCTATCGCGTGCAAAGCACTGCACCAGCTGCCCGAGCAAGGGGAGCCAGGACGCTCCGGACACTGCGGACGTTCAACAAAATCAATGGTTCAGCAGCAGCAGCAGCAGAATAAACACAGTAAAGACTGTTCATTTTTTACTTAAAGACTTTTCAAAATTAAAATAAACCTGCCCTTGAGCTCCTTGGAAAAATAACTGATTCCAGATTCGGAGCAGAAAAACACATGGATTGCCCTGTCCCCTTAGAGAGCAACGGAAGCCGAGACCACCAAGGCTGCACCAGAGGCTGCAGAGGCCGAATGCAAAGGCTCCCCAGGCCACAGATGAGGCCACGGGAGCATCAGCAAGACACAGGGACTGGAATACACAGAGAATATTTAATTCCGTGAGTCCATAAAGATCCAAAAAGAAGTTGGTCATTAGAGAATGGTATGGAAGAACGCACTAAAAACTGATACAGAGAAAGAACTGATTATTTGTTTTGCCTTTCCTATATCTCAGGGTAACCAAATACTTGCAAGCTTCTCTTTTTAGAGGGATTTCAGCTAATCAGTGAAGAAGGAATTACAGAATCCAATTATCACCACTTCGCAACCGCTAATAAAATAATGGATCTTGATGATGACCCTCAATGGCTGCTGACACTACAAGAAAAACAAGACAGTACATGCCTCCTAACAGGAGCACACAAGACCAGGTGTGAGTTACTCTTGCCCTCACCCACCCCCAAACCAAGACTGAACTTGATCGAGCCTTTAACCCTAAACACCAAATCATAGGAAGTGCCAGGAATGAAAGAAAGAGCACCCCAGAATGAACCAGCCGAAGTCAAACTACGGAAACAGGACACAGAAAACAGCCCGGTATCTTCAACCAAGAGATGTGACAGAGAGACGGAGACAGACAGAGAGAGAGAGACAGACAGTGAAAGACAGACACAGAGGCAGAGAGAGACAGAGACATTGAGAGAGAGAGACAGAGACAGAGGGGAGAAGGGAGAGAAGGATGGGGGGAAAAGCAACAAGGAGGCAAGAAGGGAGAGAAGGGAGGAAAGGAGGGAAGTGGTTTAAGGAGGAGATTCTAAGAGTTAAGAGACATCAGCACGGACCTTATTAGGACCCTGGGGCAAACAAACAAGTTACTAAAAACAATTATGAGACAACTGGGGACATCTGAATACCGACAAATATCTGATTATATTAATTATCATTAAGTTATTAAATACAATAATGTCAATATAGTTATTTTGTAAGAGGACCATTTACAGATAAATACTATACTAAATACAGCTGTAATAATGTGCCCAGAATTTACTGTTAAAATTTTGGGAGGGGCGGTCATGGAAAAATATAGAGCTACACCTGAAATAAATTTTGCTGCAAGCTAATAATTGTTGTATCTAAGTAGCAGGTATGTAGAGGCCCATTCTGCTATGATTTCTACTCTAGTATATCTTTGAAAATTTCCTTAATGAAAAGTTTAAATTAACAAATAAAATTGTCTTAAATCATTTTCAGGATAAGGCAGAATATAAATGAAAACATTAAGTATTGGGGATTAAATTTTTCTAAAAAGAGGAAAATATATACCACTTTAAAGGACTCATATCATGAAATAATTTTAATTTCTAATTTTATAGTATTTAAGGTTCGGAAATATGCGCCTAAGGTTAAACTCTGTGAAGTGAATAAGCGCCAATCTCATTTTGTAATTCCTAGATTTATGATAAATTAAATGCGAACATTTTTAGAGAAGCTTGCTCTCCATTGGCTCAAGTTCATAGGAAACCGACTGTGACTTAGAGGAAGACGCACGTGCTCCAGGAGCCCCGCAGGGCTGTGTGTGTGTGCGCGTGTGTGAGCGTGTAAGTATACATGTGCACGCACTTACTGCACTCATGCTTTTCTGCGGAGAAAGATCCAGGCTTTAGTCAAAACAGTCCGTAATCCAAGATGAGTTAATAAAAAGAAAACCCCAAAGAACCCTGCCTCACTTAGACGCGCTACTGTCAGTCTTCCTACGTGGGAGCGTTGTTTCCGAGGACGAACGGGGTCACTGAGGCCAGGCGCACCCCTCCACATGGCACTGCACACGCGTTCGCAGGGCACACCTCGACCTCCCGCCAGCAGCTGCCCCTGCCTGGCGGGACCCCACCCACTCGGTCCTCCTCAAAGAACCTGAACTCGGCCCTCCCCTGCTGGGGGCCTCCTCTCACCGCGCCCCTGGGCCCAAGCCCAGCATTTACCACCTGGCACCGTGCGCAGGGGCCCACGGGGCACCCTGCCCCGCGCACCCCGACGGGGGCCCAGGGCCAGCCCAGGGAGGTGGGCTGCGGCTGCCGCTCCCAGGCCTCAGTGGCACCTGGGGGGCAGTTCAGCGGGAGGGAGGGCCGAGCACCTGAGCCGTTTCTCTAAGCCTGGGCTGTGACACCTCGGAATCCGCTTAAAACCTCCTGTGCCTCTCTGCGCCCACCGGCGCCCCGCTGCCCCCGCCCTCTGCCTCCTTCCCACCCCACTTCCGTTCCCACCAGCCACCCTAACCCATCGCTAGCAAGACTGCCTTTCCCCCTGGGCTTCCTCTTCTCTTCTCGCTGGAGGCTTCACTCCCCCCGCCTTACTCTCCTAAGTAAGGAGAGCTGGGGAGCTGTTACACGTGTTTTCCTGTAATACAGGCCTGCAGTATATTTTTAATATACTGTAATGTTGCTACAATACAATATTTATATAATAAAACGTAATAGCGCATGGTATATAATACAGTATTTTACTATTAGGAGAGGGTTTATATTTGTGGTTTGTTGTTTAATTTTAAAGGAGATATATAATTTCACCAACTTGCTTTTGAACTAAGTCTTTTACTGGGGTATAAGGTGGGAAAAAGGTCCCCCAACGCTTTGTTATACCCTATGTTTAAACAGTAAACATCAAACGATGCTTATAATAATTTTGTAAATGACTTATAAAGCGATGGTACCCTTGTGAGGATTAAAGATGCAAAGATCTTAGCACACAGGGCTTGGCACATGTAAGCCCTGGACACGTTTTTGCTGCTGTTCATAATCCCAGTACTACCTAGATTATAAGTAAAATGTCTCTTGATGTGAGTAGCTGAGTTCAGGGCATTTTGATACAAATAAGTGAGCTCCTTGAGGGCAAGGTGGCTCCTCCTCTTCTCTGACCTTCCCAGCCCCACCAGGACCCTGTGCACACAGCCTGCGGGAGGAACACAGCCTGCGGAGGGAACACTCGCAGGATGAACCCGAGCCGAAGCCCATCAAGAAACAACAGACCTTCTTTGAAAGAAGGAAAGACAAGATGGGCTTTGCTCCAGATGATAAAAAAAAAGCCAGGCAACATTTTAATCAAGTCCATTTAGGCTCTGGAAGTATTCCACCTGTGTCTGAAAGACAAACTGACTGAAAACAGATGCTCTCTGGTTGCAAAGTTGGTGAGAGAGGGCTGGCACTGCTAACAGCCAGCACTACATGACGCGTGGCCCGTGGGCGTGCCCTGAGGTCACACCTTACCCCACAGCAGCGCCCCTCTCACTGGCACAGCAATCACCCCATCCCAAGCCTGATAAGTCATTTTCTCACTCACCCCTTTTTTAAAAACATCTGCAGAGTTGTAACGAAAACCTCAGGGAACAAGAGGAAAAGAAAGCTGAAGGGTTACAAAACAGTCATCTGAATACCAAGATGCCCAGAACCCAGGCCCTGGAAATTGGGAGGTCAAAGGAAAGGGATAAAAAACCAAACGAACCCCATCCTTCTGTGCCGCAGACCAACCAAAGTCCCCTCTCCTCCCAGATACAGAGGAAAACCAAAGAATGGAAACATCTCCGCCCCCAAGAAGTGCAAGACAAAGGCAAAGCAGTTAGATCAGAATCTCGGGAATTACTAAACATTTGCGTTTATACACTGTTTCTTGAATTAAGAAGAGCCTGTCTCTGCCAGAAATTAAGGGACTCATTTTTGCAACATACTTTCACATCCCAGAATGGAAAGCAGGTGCTTACTCTATCCACCTCAGAGAGCACAGGACATTAACATTACCTTAATTTTTATCCTTCCCATCTGATAGCGCTTCAATAATCTTAAATATGTACGTCTGTAATTTTGGGTACTTTATATATTTTAATGTGTGTACATTTTAAAGTGTTTCAGATTATAACTGCCATACCACTTACTATAAACTATCCTATGGGCCAACAACCCTGCAATTAAGGGTTAATTATCTTCATTCGATAGATTAAGAAACCGAGGTCCCCAGAGGGGACCTGTTGCGGGTCTCAAAGTCCCAAAACCAGACCCAGAGCCTCCCAGGGGCCCCTCTAAGCTGGGTGAAGGCCCCGCCTCTACCCGGCTCTCGTTCGCGCAGCCCATCCTGGCCGGTCAGGCTGCTCTGTGTGAGTGGTGAATCATCACTAGCCCTCAGACTTTCCGGTTTGCATCCGGATCAGTGTGTTTGCTATAGACCAACACTGATGATCAATATCGCAGCAAAAAGGAAGCAGAAAAGCACCTGTAATTACACACTAAGCTAGGGATCAGAAGGGGATGATTGCAAAGCACTAACAGAGTAGAATAAGGAAATGCTTAAGGGGTGAAAGGAGAGGGTGGATTCAGGCCAGTGCCAGCTTCCATCTGGACCAAGACCTGCAAACATCCTTAATGCCCCTTCCAGGGCTATTTAAATAAGAATCCACTACTTGCTTTCTCAACTCTCCTAAGGCACAATTACCACCCACAAAAGTCCTGTCCCTACAGCTCTGCCATTTGGGCAGGTGAACTCTGTCCTCATGATAAGCTGCTCCCACCCCAAGCCCTAAGGCCTCACCTGAAGAACTGGGGGAAAAGTGCGTGTGTGCAGGGGGAGGGGCTAGACGACTGTAAAAAAGAAAGAGATGGGGGGAAGGAGAAAACTACGAGGAGGGAGAGAGAAAATATATAATCATGCAAGGGACCATTTCTAAATGAGGACACCCGGCCAGGCTAGCAGCCAAGATCTCCACCCTGTGCTCATCTGACTTTCCAACACTTCACCACGTCTCCATGAAACCAAGTTTCAAGAGGAGGAAATCCACTGAGAAACCCAGAGAGCCCTGCCCTCAGCCAGGTGGGACCCTCCACCATCATCCTCCCAGGACGCGGAGTGATCCCAGGGCTCGCCCTGTTCTGCACACTCACCAACCACATGCTTGTCTTTTCTCGGGACTGGCCTCGGGTGCAGAATCCTGCTTCTTGGGTAGAAATAACAGAAAACCTGTGAAGTGAGAGTCTCCTCTACAGAGAGGCCCAGGGTGCAGTCCACAAACTCTGTAAGTATACGTCAGAGCTACAGCACACCAGAGAGATCAGTACCACCACCAGCCAGATCTAAGAGTTAGATTTACATACAATAATTGTGCATAAGAATAAAAGTGCAACCAAATCCTGGCATTGCTATATGTTATAACTAAATTGAAATATTAATAAATCAAGTTAATGAAGTGCTTTCGTAGAGTATACCATTAAAAAAAGTTAACTGAAAAACAGACCAAGAGCAACAGTCCCAAGAACAAAGGTATCAAAACCTCCCTACAGGATGAGCACTGACGGAATATGAGTGTCTGAAATTGCAGTCTTCGACAAACATTACAGGAATTTTTCTTTAAAGTGTTTGCATTTAACATGTCAAAACTAATGAACTCTGATCCTATTTGCATTTATTCCCCTAAATTACATAGTCTCACTCAAAATAGAAAACCAATACAAACAACATGTGAACCAAAATATACAAGCAGACGTCTGTGACGACTGTAACAGAGGCCAAGGAGGTGCCGCGTGGGTCATGTGATGTGATGAGGAATCTTGAAGATGGAGTTTCCTCACCCTTGAAATCCAAGGTATGCTCCACAGCCTCCTACAGGCCCTCATACTCAATCCGTCCTTGCTAACTCCCACACATTCAGAAGCTTTCAGAACAATTCCAGAGCCACCGTAAGAGCCTATCCCACCCTAGGCAGTAACGTTTGCTGAAAGGCAGTGAAGCGAATCAGAAACAGACAAAACAGTAAAAAATAATAATAATAATAATGCTGCCAAAATAAATAAATAAATAAATAATAATGCTGCCGATGATTGGTTCTGACCGGTATAATTATGGTGGTGGTTTTTTTCCCCCTAATACTTTATACCTTCTTAAACTTTCTAATTTTTCTATAGTAAGCCTGTATCACGACTTTTAAAAGTTGGGAAAGTGTTAAGGAAAAGAATAGCTTCATCTTCAAGTCACTACCGCAATCTGCTTTAATGGGCGGTTCTTTGCTCAAGCTCGCTCTTGAATCACTGGGATCATTTCTACAAACAGCCAAATGTAAGTCCCACCCGAAGCCCAGCAAACTGAATACGGAAGAGCCAAGACTTTTTCAAGCTCCCCACGTGACTCTACGTGCCACCAACGTCGAGAGCTGCCCACGCTTTATAGACAGTTCCTACTTCAGCCTGAAATCAAAGGTCAAAACACCAAAAAGAAAAACAGAGTATTCTTTTGGAATGAGCCCCAAATCTAGAGAAATCACTGATTCCAGTGAGAATGTCAGTAATTCCTAGAGAGTGAGCAGGAGAAAAGAAACCTCAGCAGGAACTGCCGAGATGCGTGCAGTGAGTGAGGTGACAGGTGAAACCCAGTGCAGCTGAAGGACTGGGTGGACTGAAGGACTGGGTGGACAGGCCAGGGCTGTTTCCTTGGGATTCTAGAATAAAGGGCAGTTCTGCACAGGTGCACCTCGGGTCACAGGGGTGTCTGGATCTCAGTGGCCACGCCAGCAAGTGAGGACAAGGTGGGGCCAGATCCCTCGGGGCTCAGCCACATGCACGGCTGCCCAGAGATCACCTACAGCTCCCCAAGCACAGGCTCGCACACCTGTTCCCACCTGCCCGGTTCTGGTGCCCACACCATCCGTCCTACAGGGAAAGCCAGGCACCAGCCCACGAGCCCCTCTGCTCCCCAACTCGGGGCCCAGGCCACCTGGAGACTCCTCTGAAGAGCCTGGCAAGTGGCGAATTCCCCAAGTCCTTCCCAAGCCCAAGCGACGGTGGACGTCATCCACAATGGTCAACATCCTCCTCAAGTCCAGTTTCCATTATACCAGCTGGAAACTCCAAGCTAGGAAAGCAAAGGGAGACGTCCAAATCCTCACTCCATACGTGTATTCACCCCTGTTCCGGAAAGCATATTTAAAGAGAAGAAAATCAGCCCATACAGGAGAAGTGGCCTGTGTGGTTCAAAAAGCCCAGCAGGAATGTCAGGTTTCCTGGACCCGACCCTAAGCCTCTACTAAGCACAGTGCCCCATAGAGAGGGTCTTCTAAGACCTCCAGCTGGGCTCCCAATCAATGGCCTTGTCTCCACGAAACAATTCCTTCTAAAACACACCCTTGTTTTTAGGAATTAAACCCAAAATTCCTATAATAACAGTCTGGCAATAGTAAAAACTTTTGGTTATGCTTAAATAGCTTAAAATCTATATGCTCAAACATTAGTAAAGATTAAAAGACAACTCAATGGAAAGAAAATACTGTATAAGCTGAAATAATCCAAAACTTCCTAAATTAGTCAAAATAGCAAAATGGATGAGGGGGTGAAATGAAAAACCACTACAGTCCACAAAACAGCTGAAAGAAAGAAAAACAACAATAGAAACAGTTCAGTATTTGTTCTAACTTCTATGTCTCCTTTCCAAGGTTTATATTTAAATGCAGAAAAGCAAAACTCTCCGAAAAATCCATTATCTTTATCACCTCTCCTCAAAAACAATCCCCCCCCCAAAATCTTCCTATTTCACCCTTGAGAAATTTACTTAATAACTGCTGCCCACATACCCGGGGGGTTGACCAACCTCACAAAACCAGGTCAAAACCACTCAGAAGCTCCCCAAACTTGATTTCAGTTTCAGGTTCCCAAGTTAAACTTGAAACAACACAGCAGTCATTTGCATATTCCTTCCAAGCACACTCAAAGGACAGCCCCAGGACCAGAGCTGTCAGGATGAACAGGGATCCTGGCTCTACGGGCTGCTGCTGGTCTTCTCTGGGAGGTGGGAGTCTGCCCAGAGCACCAAAGAACATGGCAAAAAATGAAATCTCAAACCACCAGCTCACTAATGCTCACCAGGCACCCTTCATGGGGCTCAGTATTTGGTGGGCACAGTATTCTACGGACAGTAACTCCACACTCTTTCCGACGCCCCTGGTTTCCAGTGTTCAGCCTGCTCTAGGGCATATAGTCATGGGAGGTATCTTACCCTGGGGTCCAGAAAACATGGTCACCGCAGGCCAGGAGACTTATATTTGAGTCCTGAGAATCAGACAAGTGAATAACTTTTTTTTAATAAAACAATTTTCAATGGTGTCCCAAACGTAGTCAATAGACCAAGGCCGATCCGTGACACATTTGTAACCCATTCCTTTACAAAATGAGAAAAATGGACACACTAAAGTAGGCCACACAGCCAAGAGCGTGTAATGTGGTGACTGCTCTTTATTCTGACGACACACCCTTGTTACATTTTGGTGGTACTGGTAGCAGATAGGAATTTGCTACTCTGAAGGCTCTTACTTTCAAGATAAAAGCTTGGCCACCGTGTATCATTCTCGAGTTTTTAACAGTCTGTGAAATCTGGGACCTGCTGATCTTCAGGACTCCTCCTCGCTCATCCCCCTAGACCCAAAACAGGGCCCGGCAAGAGCATCTTCTCCTCATTCCCAGCAGAATTCCGAAACATCAAACCGCAACACTGCTTCTCAGCACTTCTCACTGTGAAAGGCACTTACACCACAGGAATCGAATCACAACAGCCCCACTGACTGTCCTGCTCATGTACACTCTTGTGTGGATGACCACAGCACGCATTTACACTGCTCAAGCGGCTTGGACACTCTCTGAGCCGCTTCTGCACGTGCTATGCAAGGTCAGGGCTCAGACCCGTCATCCACTGCTGCAGAACCCTGTTACCACACACTCGGCAGCTTCAATCTCCCCACACTGACTAGCACACATTTTCTATGCATCTGGAGCCTGGCGTGCTTAGCCAGGTCTTCTCTAGGTTACAAGCCAGGTGTCAAGTCTCATCCAACGCCTGAGTGGATCTAAGGGTTCACTCCATTTGTCGACGGAATTCAATCACGGTGGCTCTAGGACCAAAGGCCTTACCGTCCTGCTGGCTGTCACCCAGAGACCACCCTAGCTCCTAGGTGTCATCCACAGTTCCCTGCCAACAAGGCCACTTGCCTCCTCAAAGCCAACAACGGAGGAGTCTGTGGAGTTTTTATTTTTTTGTATTTTTGGTGTTGACTTGCAATATTATATTAGTTTCAGGTGTCCAACATAGTAATTTGATATTTTTACAGATTATACTCTAGACAAAGTTATTATAAAGTACTGGTTATATTCCCTGTGCTGTACATTACATCCTTATAACTTATTAATTTTATACCTAGTAGTCTGTACCTCTTAACCTCCTTCACCTATTCTGCCCCTTACCCCCACCCCTCTCCCCTCTGATCACCACTAATCTGTTCTCTGTATCTGTGAGTCTGTCTCTGCTGTTTTCACTTACATGTGGAATCTAAAAAATAAGCAAACAAACAATTAAAACAGGAGAACTCTGTATTTATATAACAATAATGATGGTGATGATAGAACAGCTTTTTTATTAGGAACAAATTGGCATAAATTCAATTGGCTATTAAAGTGCCTACCACAGAGCTCGGTGTTAAATAAATATTTGTTGAAATGATCCATTAATGCTCCTCATTAGATGAGGTTCCTTGAAAACAGGGACAATGGGTGTTCTCCATAATACCAAAGGAAGGAATATATTGCTTACCAGCAGAAGGCATGCAAAAATATTTGCAGGATAACTTAAAATGTGCAAAGAATTCCAAGATGAAGGAAATGAATGAGGGCTGGAATGTGAAGGAAACTAGAATCTGAAGACAAATACATGTGAACAGGCCAAAGCAAGAGAGAATTCCCAGTAAGTGCAAAGTGGGAACAAGCGTATCATCTGCCTACCAGTCTCTCTCCGCTGCTGTAACAAATTTCCATAAATGTAACAAATGACCATAAACCACAGTGGCTTAAAACAGCCCCCGTTCCCTACCTCCCAATTCAGCAGATCGGAAGTCTGAAATCTGCTTTGTCAGTCAGCCTCCGTTGCTTTCTGGAGGCTCCAGGGAGGATCCCATGGCCTCTCCCAGCTTTCGGAAACCACCCGTGCCGCTTGGCTGTGGCCCCTTCTGTCTGCAAAGCCAGCCCTGGCCGGCTGAACCTTCCTCACAAGGCTGTCTTTTCTGACACCTCTGTCTCCCTCCTCCCACTGAAGGACCTCCAGGATGCCAGATCCCACAGGTAAGCCAGGATCATCTCTCATCTCAAGATCCTGATTTTAACCACATCTGCAAAGTCCCTTTTGCCACGAGAGGTAACAGTCACAGGTTCCAGGGACGAGGATGTGGACACCTTGGGGTGGGAGCGTTACTCTGCCTGCATAGGCTGTTTATGAAACAGTAAAGAAAAACACCAGCCTGGAGTAAAACACTGGTGAGGGAATGCAGAAGAAAGCTAAATTGAATTAACCCTAGCAGACTGTGAGATCTGGAAGAAGGAACAAAAGCTCGGCATTACTGTGCTGACAGCCGCCAGCGCCGAGACTCAGGTCACTTCATCACTCTGGGTGCTGGTCATCTCTAAAATGAAACAACCCCTGCCCTGCCTGCATCCCAGAATACCATGTAGAACAATGGAAATGCTTTGAGAACTACAAATTAATACACAAATGTAAGATATTATGGCTAATATCACAGTGAAGCAAAGTCACACATCAGCAGTGTGGGATCGTAAACCACACTGCTTCATCCCAAAAGCCCTTTGATCTTGTTGAGCAGAGTCCTGAGGCTTGACTCACCTAGAAAAAAGCATTCCTTGAGTGCAAAAATCAGACTCTGCTTAACAAAATATTCACGTTGTTAGAATATATTCTTGCAATAACATCAAAACTCATAAAAATCTAAGATAATAAATATAAAGAAAGAAAGAAAGAAAGCAGGGAGAATTGAAGTATAACTGAAGTAACCTGGTTAACTTCAATCATGAAACTAAAGGGGAAAATGTTAGTTTTAATACCAGGAGGCAGGTACCACAGCACATTCCGGGCGGCGGGCAAGCAGAGCAGAATACAGGGCTTCCCCATCCACAGCTGCGTCCAGGCCTAGACGGGACACTGTGTGGCCGGGATCTCTCACCTGCATTTCAACCTGACATTTTAAATGGCTTACAGGTTATTAGAACTTGAACGTCATGCTCTCACCTCACGCTCAAGAGGAACAGAACTGAATTCACTCCCTTCCCCAGAGCACTGCTGTTCCTCCCCAGGGACAGCATTTCTGGCTATGGTGATACCAGCCAGCCAGCCCAGCCAGCCTCCAAAATCAAAACAACCTCGGGATCTCCAACTCTTCCCTTCCTCCCCAGCCAGCCCCGTACCTAACTTATCACAAAGTCCCGTTGTCCCTCTGATTCTCTTTCCTTCTCCACAACCAACGTCGTCTGCATCTACATCCTTATAATCTACCAGGTCTTCCTGGCTCTCCTACTCAAATTCACGCTGTGCGCCTGCACCACGCTGCCCTCTCCTCTCACTCTCCCCCATGCTGGGGGACGTACCACACATAAGTCATGTATTATACGTGATAAATATAAGCACCAGAATTTCATAAGCAGCGTGTGTCAGGCACCACACTAGGCATTATTAAAATCATCCTATCTAATCTGCACATCACCTTGTGATGTGGGTATAATTAGCTGCATTTTAAAGAAAAGGGAATTAGGGTTCAAGATTATTAAGTAACTCCCAGAAGGACGTTTTTTAAAGCAGGATTTGGGCCCAGGTTGCAGACTCACCCGAGGCTGGGCTCCACTCATGCCCCTGTTTATTTAATCAAACCCACACCCCTCAACCTGCTCTTCCAAGCCTCCCGGGACTTGCATGTCTGGACTTTGAATATACTATTTGCCATACTCTGTCCCCACGCCGCCCTCTGCAGGGAGCCCAGGCCCTCGCCGCCCTCCTCTCCCAATCTGACCATGCTTTGAGGCCAGCCCACGGAGCCTCCCAACTGCACTAGTCCCCACCGCCCCCTTTCCCTGCTACTGGCTGCAAAGCCACTCCTCCTTACACTGACGGCCACAGGCGCACCCTCACCTCAGCACCTACACGTCTGCTTCCTCCCCTACCTACTCTGAGTCCTGTACCATGTCTTACACTCTCCACTTTACACGCTGGGGATACTACAGGGAACAAAACATTTAAAAGTATATGCTGGTTCAAATAATTGTACACCTAATATTCTAGTACAAAACAAAATTATCTGATTTTAACCTCTTATGTCTCTGTCTACAATACTGGCTCAAACCAGTTAGTTATCAAACCCTAAAACAAATATCAATTGTCTGGCTGACACTAACTCACCATTAGTTACTATATTGGGAGTATTCTGTTAAACTCAAATTTGATCAGCCAAAAAGAAAAATTTGACCTGCCCCCTACGTTATGTCATCACACAATGACAGTTCATAAATGCTTCCTCACTTGGTCTATGATTCCCCGGTGCATACATAAATATATCTGATCAAACAACTGGCAAGGTCTCCAAAAGGAATAAATGTTAAAGGCTGGAAATACAGCTTTTGAGATAGAAAAGTGAGAATGAAAATAGGAACATCCTTCACGAAACACTAGACTATGAGGATTTCTACATCAAAAAGAAGAAAAAAGGAGCATACAGGGGATCCTTCAGCAGCTCAGCTTCCTACAGAAAGGCCTCACGGCTAACCCTTTTAATACAATGGCATTCATAACCAGAAACGTCCAAACGAAGTGATGCTCAATAAATCTGCTGAATTAATGATACTATGCATCATTTTTATTTAAAGGAAGATCTCCTTGTGATTCAGTGACTCGCTTATTATTATCATAGCAATTAGTACGCTGTAAAATTACCTGTCAAATTACTTGTCCCCCCGGACTATCAGCTCCTTGAGAACAACATCATATCCATCTTGCTGGTGGCTATATGCCTAGCACCTAACTCAACCCAGAATAAATCTCAGCAGATATTTACTGAATGAATAGACCCTCCACTATTAAACACTAAGCTCAAAATACAGATTCTTATATTTTTTAATATTTCAATCCAAAAAATAAATAGCAGGAATTTTAAATCCTTCCTCACCAAAACACCACTTCATTTGGTAAAACCTACCCGGGCAGACAGCTCAGAATTCCTGCTTTAACCTTATAAATTCTAGCAAAATACAACTCATATGTGAATTTCTTCCCAGTTTACACACTTAATTATAAATTCACTACAGTTAACAGTCACTGGTTTTACTTTTTTTTTAATTCTCCTATTGGCCTTAGCTTTGAAACTGATATTAAATGACTGCACTGCTTAAATACAAGACTTTTTTGCACACAATAAGCTATAATTAGTGTTCAATCCTAAAGTTATAGCACGCTCTACTCTGAACAGACTTTAGAGATCGCCAGGTGATCCCTTCGTATTATGGATTAAGAAAAAATTAAGGCTATACAATTAACTGGTGTTAAAACCCGGCCTCTGACTCTCAGGTCCACGCTCTTTCCTCAGTTAATCAATTAATTATGTGTAATGTAAAGACATAAAAAAAAGTTTCACCGCATAACAGTCTTTGACCAAAGCAGGACAGGACTGAAGACATCCTTCTCATTCCCAGTTATGCCAAACCTTTCCTCCTGGACCGCAAATCACAGTAAGGAGGATTAGAGTCCAGTCCACTGCCCACAATCCTCTCACACGGGAAGATAAGACCGGCCCCCAGATCTGCTTTGCACTGTAAGACACACCAGACGTCAAATCTGTTTATAGCCTGTGGCTGATTCCAAATCCCAGGGAACTTTCCGCCCTAGGCGATAGATGCCCCCCACGGAGCAAGGCTGACTTTGGTGCCCTCCACATTCAATGTCCTTTCCCTGTATTGGAGTACTCTCACTATCTGGTTAGCTCTGTGAAGAGAGGTCCATTCTAGGCATGGGGCAAACGCCCTATTCCATGCCAGACTTCTTTTCTATTCGGTAGGAATAACTCTTCCAACCTGGCAGCAAAGGTAAATACCCTGCCCAAATCGATGCAGCTCCTAAGTAGCTAAGCAGTAACTGAAACCCACACTGGCCAAGAAATCCAACTCCTCTTCCACTTGTCCCAAGACAGAGTCCCAGCATTTAGGGAGTTCACAAGATAAGTCATCAACGAATTAATTAACGGTGTGACCTAAATGACAGCAAAGAAAATAAAATAAGGGGCATATAACGTAGTGATTAATACAGCCTTATTTTACTACTATAATCCATATCTTTCCACGACTGCAAAAACAAACAAAAAAACTCTTGAATATGCTTTATTTTTCAAATTTGACACACCATCTATTTACCTCTCCTTAGAATTTATTTGTTAATTCTAGCAATAAATTTGATAGAAAATAAAATTACTGGGATTTACATTTCACCTCTGACTTTGCAAACAAGGACGGGAGTGACCTTTGGGCTATCTGTTTAACCTCTGCGTTCCTCAGGGGTGACAAGAAAACTGCCTCAAAGGAGGGCTCCCTTGCTCCAGAAAGGAAACAGGTGCAAAGCCCGCTAAGCGGTGCCTGGCACAGAGTGAATGCTCAACACACCTTAATTACTGTCATCCACCCACCATCACCGCCATCATCACCACCCAGAACATGAGTGTCACAGGAGGCTCATTTTTGTCTGTTCTGTTCACTGTCGTATCCCCAGTGCCTGACACATCGTTGGCACTCAAACATCCGTCGACCGAATTAATCATGAGCACTAGTACTTCTATCACTAAGTACAGGATGATCTGCCCCCAAATGTAATTGCCTCCAAGAGAAAAGATTAATTAAGGAAAAAGCAACAACAACAAAAAAACACCAAATTGCTACTGGAAATTTTGGGGATATGAAATAGAGAACCACCCCTCAGCCCGAATGCAAGGCTTACTGAAAGAGAGAAGAGAGGAGGGTCCTCTCAAGTCAGGGAAGCATCTCTTCAGATTAAACTACCACCTGGAGAAAAGGCAAGTCCAAAGTACCCGTTAAGGGCACTCTGCAGGCCAAAAGATGTTCCAGCTTACATGACGGCGTCCAAGAGTCTAGAACAGGAGACTTCTTAGTCTCCTCAGGAATCTGGGCCTTGACAGCAAGGACAAACCCCACTCTGCAGAGAGGAAAGAAGCACAGCAAGTGAACCCGGAGCTGTAACTCCGGTCCACATGCAGGTGGAGAAGGGCCCTCGCCCGCCTCCCTCCACCACCCGGAGACCTGGCTGTCCCTGTGCACGTTGGGCCGTGGGCAAGCTCTGCCGCCACAGGCTCCAACCAGACCGCCCTCACCCAAGCTGCAGCCCTGGCCCGCTTCTGAGGGCCCACGAAGTGGCTGCTGGCTCTTGACCCTCCACCGGGAGGCCTGTGGGCAGGGAAGCCACTCTGCTCCCCCATCTCCATTTCTTACCGTAAAACCCTCAGAGAACTGGGAAGAAGCCACCAGGGGTCTTCAGCAGGCTTCAGAGAGCAGCCCTCCACCCCCCTTCCCCCCCTCACCCCAGACTTCTCCTAGACACACAGGCTAGTAATGTTAATATCACCTAAACAGCATGGTAAGGCACTAATCAAAAAGCAGCCTTTAAAAACAACCTGCTTCTCAAGAGCAGTGAACTTG
Source organism: Lagenorhynchus albirostris (assembly GCF_949774975.1). Classification (NCBI taxonomy): domain Eukaryota; kingdom Metazoa; phylum Chordata; class Mammalia; order Artiodactyla; family Delphinidae; genus Lagenorhynchus; species Lagenorhynchus albirostris. The sequence continues at coordinate 103,154,321 of NC_083104.1, read as the reverse complement.
TACGGTTTGTCAACAATCTGGCCAACAGAGCTAGTCTGACTTGACACAGGAGAGAAGGTCCTGAGAAAAGACTGGTGCAAGAGGTTCTCAGGCAAGTCTGAAGTTCTCCAAATCTCAGTTTCCTTGCTCGGTATAGGGAGGACAGTAAAAATACCTACCACCCACAGTTAAATGAGATAATTTATATAAAATGCTGGGCACACTGCCTGGCACACAGCAAGCATTCTATCAATGTCAGTAAATTTTTTCTGTGCCCCCCCCCCAAATAATTATCTACCAAGTGTCCAGAATCCTGGTTAAAGGCAAACATTTTGCCTCACTCCTTAAGCCTGATTCTTTACATGGAATCATAGCCAAATAATCCCAGTTTAGTGAAAACCTCTAGCAAAAGTTGAGGAAAGGCTGCTTCAAAGGACAGGCAAGTTGAGAACTCCACACCTCAAAGAAAGCCGTTCAAGATCACAAGGACAATTAGCAGTTCTTCTAGTTCATCTCAGCGATCAGGTGGTAACTAATAAAACTCCCCTCGATTTCAGCCCTGGAGTCCCAAAGCCCCACATGGAGACAGAAGCACTGGGCTTCCGCGCGTAACGGGGAGACAGGCCATGCTCAAGAAGTCTGCAGGCTCCGGAGGCAACTCTAGCTCGGGACAGCATACGCCTCCAACGAAGTGAGTGTCCGAGTTCTCTAAGGAATGGCCTAACGTGAACCACCTTCTCTAGTCCCTGTATTTTATTAATTTTCCTTTGTAAATTAAATACTAAAGACTCCTATTTAATTGCCTCTCAATCTTTTCGAACTGCAAATATTTTATCAAAATAAGATGTTAAATGTTATAAAACAACATAAAGTCACCTCTTCCTTAAATACTGAAATAGATTTGATTGCTTTCCAGGTGTAATTTATTATTATTCAACTTTACAGAACACCATGCTCCACATTTCACTACCATAGACTCCTTCACCCCAATTTTTCTGGCTCAAAGAAGCCCCTCTGCCGTTGTCCGTGAAGGACAGTGTTGATCAGTCCTAGCCCCCGTGCTAACCGGCTGTGTGACCTGGGGAATCACACCTTCTCAGCCTCCCCTCCTCCTCCACACGATGATGGTTATTTAACTCCAGTACGAAGATCTCAACGCACACGACAACGGAATATTTTTTTTAATTCAATGGTTAACATGAGTACAAAAACGGTAGGAAATCTATCATACAAAACTGGATAGGTTACTTTTTTTCCCTGAAATGGGTATTTTCTAAATCCTTTAAATCTGAAGTTACAACAAATCATTTTATCTCCTAAATTGCAACTATGTTGGGTATATACTGTCCAATTCCCGCACAGTACCCTGAAATGCCTTGCTTCTACCCAACCAACAACTGCATTCTGTTCTCATTTCTACTGACTTCTACAACTTCCAGGCAACTATTCTGCAAGATAATAAACATCAGCAAGTAAAGACTTAATTATGAAATATTTTGAGTACCTAACCTTTACCAGTTATGCTAGATATAGGGGATAAGTGATTAAGACACTTGTTTCCTAAACCCAAGGAGTCACAATCTGTAAAGACAGAGCACTGTGCCATCACTCCCATCCCTCTCCCAGGCAGACATCACTAATCTATCATGGGCCTCTCCCTTGAACTGGACATAGCTTTGGCTCCGTGATTCCATGTAGCCATTACCAATGGCTATTTTAGTAGACTTCATCACATTTCACTAAATCTCCATCTACACAAATGATGATTCTGATGCCGATACTAGAATGCTGAAATTTGCGGGACACCAAATATGGATTAGAAAGTAAAACCAGAAGAAGTAATATCCCCGTCATCTATTATGATCCCATTGAAGCATTATTTAGAAGGGATAAGGAAAACTGTGGAAAGAATGGTACTTCCTGCCAATTCTCAATTACCATTTTCCAGCATCTTAAATTAATTCTTAAAGGAAGAAGATAAAGCCTGTGACAGCCACCTAAGTCTAGGGAATCTGGGTATCTGTTTTAAACATGCTCTCTTTAAAGGCTATGGTCGTCTGATGGCAGCTAGAACATGCTCAAAAGAAAATAATTAAATTAGTGAAAATAAAAAATAAGGCCATAAAAATAAAATTCTGAAACAAAATATTACGGCTTAAATAATCTGCCTGACAGCTCAAAGGGTCCATCTCTTTCCTCTACGCAAGACTTGGTAAAAATGTGTTGTCTGCCAACAGCAGACAAGTTAACTCCTCTTGACCAGGACTAACTTTCCAACCATTTAAAGATAAACGCTTTGCCTTCCACGTGTCATGGCGCAGAACTCTGGACTTGCTGTTTGCTTAGATGTCCGACCACATCTAAAGTGCTTCCTAAGGAAAACCTAGGCTACTTGCAGGTGTGGAGGACCTCAACGTGTCAGTTCTTCCATATTTAAAACACCAATATTAATTTCGTACCAAGGACACCTGACAAGGTAATCTACAGTTCCAACTTGCCTATGCTCCTGGCAGAGACTAGCTTGACATAACAGATATCAGAAAGGGAAAAATCCACAAACGCTGACCATTCAGTTCTCTGAAGTCTCCACCTACCGAAAAATGTGCCCCCACAGTCCGTCGGGGCAACAAGAGCGTCCTGAGGAGATGACTCTATCGAGCTCATTGTGCATCAATGAGCTCTGTGTCCCCCTGAGAGTTCAGTACTAACAAAGTTCCACGTGCCCACCCACTCTGCCTCGACGGTCAGGAAGCTCAAAGCTGAATTTCATGCCCACCTGGCAGCCGTCCTCAGTGCGGGGGACACTACCTCCATCTTTCTACAGCCTTCACTGCAGACTCCTATTTTTTTCATTCTTCTTAGGATGGTCCAACGCTGTGTTTTTTTATTGAAGCCACCTCAGAATCTTTTTGGAAATAAGCAAGGGGTACAAAATGTAATAAATTCTCTTTCCTCCCATTATTACTATGTTGGGTCCTCATGGCCCCCCAAACTCTCCCCTCTCTACACTCCTGTACACGCTGTTCTCCCCAAACAGAGCCCCTGCTACTGCCAGCATTCAGTGAGGTTGGATGAACCAGGCATGTGGCCCCTAACATATTTGTAAAATACAGACTTTGACATGTGCATTAAGTCCCTCAAAAACTGTGAGATCCTGGAGGGCAGAGAGTACAGCTTATGTAGGCTCTGGCTCCCAGCAGCCACAAAGCAAGCCTTGCACCCTGCAGACACACAGTAGAGACAAGTTCTGTTCATGGGAAGAGTAAGTCAACATTTTGGAAGCCCACTAGGTGAAGCCACACGGGAGGTAGTAAGCTCAAAAGAAGGTTTCTACCCTAAAGGAGTTAACAAACCAAAGAACTAAGCTATGTAAACTATCTATGTAGCCAACATGGATTGCACATCTGTCAATACAAAGAATTGAAAATACAAAGCCTGGAATGATTGCATTTGGCTGGGGCTTTTAGCTGAGTTAAAAGGAGTAAGACTAGTGAGGGCATTCACGCGCAAAATAATGACCCCACGGAGGTACAAGGCAGCAATATTCAGGGACCAGCAATAACATTTCCCCGGGTGTAGCAAAGAGCAAGCATAATTAGACCATGAGGTGAGCCCTGGGGATGGCTGGCGGAGGGCCTTGAAGCGGCAATGCAGAGCACAGCCTGGTTTTCTTCGAGGTGATTTAATAAGGTAAAAAAAACTCCGGGAATGATTCACAACTACTGTCAGGAAGAGACAGGAGGAAGAAAGCTGGAGTGACTGCTGGCAGTGAGCACTAGAGATGCAAAGCAGACAGGCACCCTGGCCACCTGCACACACTCTCAAGGGCGAACGTGGGACAACCCATGCAAGAGCCCATCTTAGCACAAACGCCACGACAGCCCTAAGGGCCAGAGCAGCGGTTTCAACCTCACCTTGAATCTGAGACCTCTTCTTAGAGTAAAACAATCCCTCTCTCTCCCCTACTCCTGTCTCTGTCTCTGTCTCTGTCTCTGTCTCTGTCTCTCTCTCTCTCTCTCTCTCTCTCTCACACACACACACACACACACAGGGCTGTAACTTAACGTGGGTGGCTTACCACAGAGGCAGTATAACAAAATGGCTTAGAGCAACTCTTGGGTTCAGATCTCAGCCCTGACACTCATGAGGTGTGCGCCCTCAGGGAACATACTTAACCTTACTTACTAAGCCAGCTGTAAAATAGGGACAAAAACTGTACCTGCCTCTTACATAGGAATATATAAAATGTTCAGCAGAGTGAGTAGCTCAACAAGCTCTCACCCAACACGACTAAGAAACTGGACAGCAGGTATGGCTCTCCAGACCCTTTGCATTAACCTCACAGCACTCCGAGACCCACGGCGGGAGTCACTGTCCTGGGAGATAAATGCGAAGCAGAGCAGTAAACTCCACCAGCAGGGATTTACGTGGCAACCAGAGTTCAGCACTGTGCCAGGGGCTGCAGAAGCCAGCACAACACCCAACAGATGAGGGGACAGTGCACAGGGTGGGGTTGGAGGGAAGTGGGAGATACTGGTGCACAGGTTAGAAGGAGCCTGACCCTCAAGCAGGGGTTTTAAGGTGGAGATGAAGTGGGGAGCCAGAACCGTCTGGCCAGGGAGTAGCTCAGGAAGACGGCCTGGAGGAGGCCACTCAGCACCAACCCGACCACTGCACTCCGGCTGTAAATAAGGCTTTTCCCTTCTAACCTGCATGGGCTCACGCTGCTGGCACTTCCGCAGGCATGAGCCATGCCTACGGAGTTACACGAACAGCTTACCTAATTTCTCCATAATACTGAAAGTATGCAGGCCCTTGACTGACTTTGAGGGTTCTCTTACTCAGCCTCAGATCCCTGTCCCTCCCCGCCACCCCTCCCACCAGTTTTCAAACCGGGGTTTACTGTAATTACCTTAAACACAGCACGATGCATGAGTAACTAGGAAGTAATCAGGTATCCAGCAGTTACAACTGTCTAACGCCTAGACAGTTTCTACCTCTTTTCTCCTGCCAGAGAGTCTGACAGCAGTGTGAATCCCAACTGGACACTTCCTAGCGCTTTGACCGCGGGCTTGGGTTTCCCCATCTGTGAAGTGGAGAACATAAGAGCACCGCCTCAAAGAGCAGCTGGGAAAACTAAATGAGGTCCTATCAGCCAAGCGACGGCGCGTAATAAGCACAGCCTGCGTGCGCGTCAGGTCACCTTTATTCACCCCATCACTTCCTGAGCACCGGGTGTCGGCATCGCCACCGCCCGGGGGGGACCCGAGAGGCCCGGCCCCGGCGCCTCCCGCCGCTCGTGGGCCGGGCTCCGGACACTCCTGAGGGTCTGCGGCAGGGAGGGGACCCGGCCCGAGCCCGGACCAGCCTGCCCCACGTCCAGGTGCGGCCGCGGTCTTGGAAGTTCCTGCGAGGTGGGCTTTTAAAGTGTAAGAAAACACAAAACAGGAAAACATTTCCTGGTCTGTGACTGCACAGCACCGCTCCCTCTTACTTCCTCCGCGACCTGGGACCCGGGCGAGGGGATCGGGCAGCAAGGGAGCCCCCGCACGCGGGCACCGGCCTCCCCGCGGCCCGAGCTCCCGGCGCCCCCGCGGCCGTCCCCCCGGCGCCCCGAGCGCACACGTGCCCGCGGCCCCTGCCCCCGCTCACCTGGCCCGTGATGCCCGTGATGAGCGCCACCTTCCTGGGCTTGCCAGTCTCGCCGTCCCCGGAGCCGCGGGCGCTGGGGCAGCGCGCCGCTGCCTGAGCCATGTCCGCGCGCGCTGAAGAGAGGCGCCGACCGACGGGGGTGTGCCGCAGGAGCCTCCTCGCCGGCTAAAAGGACCAGCCCCGCGCCGCCCGCCGCCGCACTCTGACAGGGCCGCCTGGGAGGCCGGCGGGGCGGGCCGGGGGCGGGGCGGCCGGACTGCGGCCTGGCGGGCGCAGCGTCAGCCGCATCACCGCGCGACGCACCGCCGCGCCGGCGGCAGGCCCCGCCCTCCCCGCCGACGGCCTCCCAGCCAGAGCAAGCCCCGCCCACTGCCGGCAGCGCGCGAGCCAGGCGGGGCGGGGCTTGTAGGCGGTGCCTGCGCCTGAAGGGCGGGGCGTCGGGCGCGCCTGCGCGGGCTTATCCAGATCCTCAGGAGAGGGTGGGATGCCGGGTCCTTGCTCCAGGTATGCTGCTTGCAAGGGCTACCAGTGGACGGGGCGGGCCGTCGGCGGCCTGACTTCACCATCTCACGCTGCACGTTCTCCCCTCCACCCTCCTGAATCTCCCAGGAATGGTCACACTCTCCGAGGATGCTGGGAAGAAGTAGGGGCAGACCTTTCCCTTAGGAGAAAGCCCTGAATCCCGTCCGAATCTAGGGGTCACGGCCCCTGGGTCATCGGCTTTGATAAGTAATCCCTGGAAACCTGCTGCAATGCCCTTTGAGGAGTCTGGTTCTCTGTTTCCTGAAGGGCACTAGCGTTACAAGGCCCCTGAATGGGGTCACGGATAGGGGCAATGACCGGCCTCACGCCTAACCTGCTTTCTGGATCTTCTCGCGTTTTTCTGAGGCTTGGAACCAGGCACGAGATTCCAATGCTGTAGTCGATTCAAAATGCTGTAGTCAGAGGACTGGCAGAGCAAGACGAAAGTTTCTGACCCCAACCATGTGCAGCAGAAGGAAATGTTGAAAAGACTGCACAGGTCAGTAAACCTGGACATGCCGAATTTCAAAAAGTAATTCAGATGCAAGGTGGCGTCCTAGCTCGACGTCTGTCGAATTTGGCTTCCGTGTGGCAGTTGCACATAGGGCAGGGAGAGGAGAGGGGCTGACCCAGACGCCGGCAGGGCAGCAGGTGTGTGCCTAAGCCTCGGCCGGAGCCAGGGAGGACAGAGGAACTTCCTTGTCCCCACTGCTCTGCTTCTCTGCACTGTACATATTCCTCTCCACAACAGATCAGCACAGACCAGCACTTGAAATGACAAACTGAGTGACTAGGAGGTGCCCAACCTAACCTGCAAGACCCTTACGGACTTGGGACTTCCCTGGCGGTCCAGCGGTCAAGACTCCGCGGTTCCACTGCAGGCGGGGGCGCGGGTTCGATCCCTGGTCGGGGAACTAGGATCCCGCATGCTGGCAGGGCCCATACAAAAAATGGGGGTGGGCGTGGGGGGAAAGACCCTTACACCCTTCAAATCCCAAAATAGAAGAGCTCAGGATTTCATTAAAAATCTCTCTGTCCCCTGAGCATGTCAGCAATATGCCTTAACTTTATGGATAGACTTGTCTCTGGATTCACTTGCCTCTCCCCCGTCCGTTCCATTCAGAGAATGACTAAAGGAAGGTCTGTTACTAGCCCCAGCAGAGGGCTGCATCACTGGTGAACAGAGAGGCCCTGAGGCAGAGGAGAGGAAACCCTCTCACTAGGGCAACTCGCTATAAGCAAGAAATGTCTTTGAAATCTACTAGATTCTATTAAAAACTTATGTTTGTTTTAATATAAATATGCTTTGAATTAATTTGCAGATAAATTATTTAACATTCCCCCAAATTGCTGAAAAAAATGGATCCTTAGGGAGGACGTGCCAAGTTTATCCGGCAGCCGAGACCTCCAATCACACTGCTGACCTGTCCTGGTAAGAAACATGACAGTGGAAGACCCATGGAAAGAAAAGCAATTATATTTTAGGGCCTGCAAATAAAATAATTGCAAAATATTGAGGGAAATGGTAGTTCAGAGATACAGTGGGAGGTTTAAAAAGAAGGAAATTTCTCTAGAAAAATTCTCTGAAGAAAGGTGATGAGACAGGAAGACAGGAGTACAGCGGTTTTGGAAAAGGACCGGGGAATGGCCTTGAGTTAGTGGGCTTGACAGGCCCAGTAAAACAAAGCACCTAAAGGCTTGGCCTTCTGAGACAATAACCAGAGACCCACAGGAGTAGAAGATTATCTCTGTTCCACTGATGAATGTACATATTTTCCAAAGAATAAAAGCAGGACTGTAAAACCACCACCTAGCAGAACCACTGAACTGCCGGTTCCCTGAAAGATATAGATAAAGGCCTGACACACATTCCTAAGTTGTTTTTGCAGGAAGCAGACGAAAACTGCTGACTACAAGCATGTGGACCCCAGACCTATTGAAACCAGATGGTTGATGATGCTCGAAACTTCACCTTGACGCCAGCGAATCGGAGACCTGAGCACAGGCTCCTGCATCCCCTCCCTCACATGGCCTTTAAAACCCCTTCCCTGAAAGTCCTCGGGGAGCTGGCATTCTTTCATACCTTCTCCCTCGTGCACCAGCTCTCCTTCCAATAAAAAGCTTTGCTCGCCTAGGAGTCTTGTGGGAGCGACACTCATTTCTATCGTCTTGCTGTCCCAGAATCTGGAGAGGACCCGAGAACAGTGGTAGAGCAGTATATTGGTTTGCTGAGGCTGCCACAGATTGAGAGCTTAAACAACAGAATTTTGTTTCCTCACAGTTCTGGAGGTTGGAAGTCCAAGATCAGGTGTTAGCAGGGTTGGTTCCTTCTGCATCCTCTCTCCTTGGATTAGGGGCGGCTACCTGCTGGTAACCAGTGTCAGAATTGAGTTACGCTGGGACTTCCCTGGCGGTCCAGTGGTTAAGACACCACGCTTCCACTGCAGGGGGCGTGGGGTCAATCCCTGGCCAAAAAAAAAATTGAGTTGCGTTGTTAGGACACACCCAGCTGATGTCGGAAGGTTGCTCCTTGGTGGTATGGGAAACCCTTCCCAAAACATGTTGGAATTGTGTCCAGAACCTTATATAACATGTCATCTAAGAATGGTGATTGCAATTTGTAAAAAGCGTTGCCAAGGTCACATAGCTAGTAGCTGGTTAGGGTAAAAACCATGATTGGCTCTTCCAACTCCATTCCATATTCTATTTGGAAAAACTGAAGTCCTAAAGCCCACATCTCCCAGGTTGTGTTGCATCCAGAGTTTTGGAAATTGGGTTCCACCAGTCAGACTGTGACAGGTGGAAGGGAAACAGGCACCATCTTTCTCCTGCTGGTCACATAGTAGAAAAGTTTTCGGCAGCTAGGTACCAAGTTTAGGTCTGTCACAAGCTGCATGAGTAGCGGAGCCGGTCAGGGTGGTGGCGGCAGCAGCTTCCTAAATTCTGGCTTGGAGCTCTGCGGGTGTGCCCTTGACGTCAGCAGCCCAGTGATAGCCCTCTAGCTTCTGTTCCTCCACTCCTTACAAAGTTTTGTTTTTTTTTTTTCTAAACCAAGGTTTTTATTGAAATCATTGTAGATTAAAATGTATTTGTAAGAACTAATGCAGTGACATGCCATGTACCCTTTACGCAATTTCCCGCATGGTCACATGCTCAAAAACTACGGTGCAACGTCACAAGCAGGATATTGACATTGATACAATTTGCTGCTATGATGCAGATTTCCCCAGTTTTACCTGTACTCATTTGTACATACGTGTGTTTAGCTTTATGCCATTTTATCACATGTTCGGGTTCGTTTATCTACCACCAAGATCAAAATACAGAACATCTGGCAACACAAGGATGCCTCCTGCTGCCCTTTTACAGCCCCATCTCTCATCCCTGGGAACCACTAATCTGCCCTTTACTTCTCAAGTTTTGTCACTTCAAAAAGTATTATAAATGGACGCATACAGCTTGCAGTCTTCGGGAACTGGCTTTTCTCACTGAGCCTAAGTTTCCTGGGGGTCCATCCCAGTCGTGTGCATCAGCAGCCCACCCCTTTTTATTGTTGAGTAGCAATCCATGGTGTGGATGCCCCAGGTTTGTGCAGCCATTCACCCATTGAAGGGTATTTGGGCTGCTTCTAGTCTGGGGCTGCTACAGATAAAGCTGCTATGAACATTCATGTACAGGTTTTTGTGTGACTATAGTTTTCGCTTAGCCCAAGAGTGTAATTACTTGGCCATATAGTAATTGCATGATTAGTTGGGGTTTTTTGTTTGTTTGTTTTGTTTTAAACTTCCAACCTGTTTTCTTGCAAAGAGTTTGTTAACAGAATATCTTGCCTTAAATCCCTTTCTACGTGAATTGCCTTCGGTGGTTTCTGTGTCCCACTCTGAACTCTGATGGACACAGCAGTACGGACAAGACAAACTCCAGACAGGTACCCTTAACCTCCATAGAAAGGCCAACGAAATGGTTGTGTGTGTGTGTGTGTGTGTGTGTGTGTGTGTGTGTGTGTGTGTGTGTGTGTGTGTGTAATTGAGAGAGAAGGGCTGTAGCAGGGAAAACATCCAGGGGGAAAGAAGAGACCATTTCCTTTTTATTTTCCCTCTATTTCAGGATTTATACCAGTTTTCCAGTAAATAAAGCAGGATAGAAGTAGCGAATTTTTTTTTTTTTTTTTTTTTTTTTTTTTTGCGGTACGCGGGCCTCTCACTGCTGTGGCCTCTCCCCTTGCGGAGCACAGGCTCTGGACGCACAGGCTCAGTGGCCATGGCTCACGGGCCCAGCCGCTCCACAGCACGTGGGATCTTCCCGGACCGGGGCACGAACCCGCGTCCCCTGCACGGCAGGTGGACTCTCAACCACTGTGCCATCAGGGAAGCCCCGAAGTAGCGAATTTTTAAGTAAAATCTTATCAGCTCCAACTCCACTGGAGATGAGACAACTCAGACCTCTGTCTTCCACTGTGTTTCTCTTCAGAATAAAATTAACTTGTGTGAGTCTCCTGTCTTAGGATTTGTGGCAGAAGTAGCAGAGTTTTAGAAACAGGATTGGAAGGTTTGTGAGGACTTCCTGAAATCCATCACCTCCACTTTGGGGTTTCCCACTGGACAAATGAAATCACAATATGGCAAGTTTTTTAGACCCTGATTTTAGAAAAGGGAAAATGTATCCCAAACAATCGAAGGCGTGTGCTTCTCACATCCTCACTCGTACAGTTTCCCATCAGATAGCGCTCTGTTTTCAGGCAAACGTGTATTAGAAGGATGCTCTCTGGGCCCTGTCATACACACTCTATCTCTAGTGGAGCATGTGTGCCTGACGTCACCTTGCCCCTACCTCCTTTGTTTTTAAAATTTCAGTTTTTAGTTGGACTAATAGTTTTCAAGCTAGAAGAGCTATCCACTGGGAAAGTTTTCCCCTCTGGTAATCTTAGTTTCCTAATTCACAAAAATCCCAGGGAGAACAGCCTCGGGGTCACTGCTGTACCGTCTCATTAGGATCTCCACTCAAGGCACACAACGCTGTTTTTCCGTTACTGGCATCAAACTCAGGGGGAAAGCATGTGAAGCTTTAAGTGTCCCTTGGCTCTGATTTTCAGCATTCTCCTCTCTGGATTTTGGAACGCATACGTGCTCACTCCCCCTTTGTGATATTTCCTAAAGCTGTGACCAATAAAAAGTGAATCTCCCATAACGCAAAACACTAGAGTAGGGGTAATACATCATTCTTTAAATTAGATGAGGTAATAAAACACCGTTGACCGCCTAGGGAAACCTTCCAGTTCCTGGCTACTACTCTGACCCTTATAATATGTCAAAATTGCCTCAAGGTTAAGATACAGGTGTCATTTTTAATCGTAAGAATTCTAATTCCAGAAAACTTTACCCTTCTGTACTAACATGTTGAACACATTCAGGATGCTGTCATAAATTTCCAGTTTCTCCAGGCTGAGTCCACTTTGGCTTCCAATCTTCTCTGCAATACCTGTGTGCCCAGGAAGGTCTGGGCTAGGGGCCCAATGTGTGTAGGTAACAGAGGAACATTAGGATTATAAAGGCACGCACCACAAAGCCTATGCACTAGAGAATTTGCTAGACCTGCTGGGAGACATGGTAAGAATTTTGATGCTAATGAATTTTTTTAATGGCCCCTCTTCCCCCCAAGAAAGCTTCGTTTGACCTCTGGGAGGCACGTCTTAAGGAATCTTCTCTAGGACTAGAAATGAGGTAGGCTGGGACCTGGGCCCCTTTGCTGCAGGGCTGCAGAGCTTGCACCTGGACAGATGTCTCCTGGAGCAACAAAATACAACGAAACTACATGGGACTAAAAATCACTGCACGCATGCGCAGTGGGGGCAGATTATGGACAAAAAGCTACAAAAAGACCAAAACAACCCAGCTGCCACTTCTGAAGAGCTGAAGCAAAAACAGGGTACTGCACATGCCCCCTGCACTCAACACCACCAGAGGGGTGGGCACACCACCTAAGCCCAACCCCTGGACACACTCCTACCCTCCCCATATAAGGAACCAGCTCGCCTGCCCTCCAGGAGTGAGTGAGGGAACCCATTACTTGTTCTCACTCCCCCCTGCTGTAGCAGGGGCCCCACTGAAGCCTTGCCTGAATTTCTTGTCTGGCCTCTAGTCAATTTCTATTGCTTGGGGAAGGCCAAGAACCCTGGTCGGTAACAGGAGGAGGGCTGAAGTGTACCTGGGCTCTGTCCTTGATTGTGTCCTAATCATTCATAAAAAGATTCACTTTTGGTGTGACGGTGGGTGGAGCCACCAAGTAATCCTCAGGTGCAGCTCTGCCGTAACTCATCCCAAGTTCTTAAAGCTAACAGTAAGCCCCGAGAAAGCAAGCCGCCCCTCCAGGAACCTCACTGAAGAGCAGTGAGGATGGTGGGGACAGAAGCTTCAGCTGCCAGTGAGCAGCACAGAGAGCTGGGGCCTAATCAGAGGCAGTGGCGGTGCCGCCACCATGGCTGGCAGGAGACGGTCATCCAGCAGACACTGAGGCTTGAGTCCCAACACGAGGACCTGTAGCAAGTGTTTAAGGAAAGCAGCACCTGTGTGAGTGTCAGTTATTCTGAACTCATCATGATAATTCCGTTCCCCTCGTCAGGGCAAGACTGACTCGTATCTGGGATGCAGCCCTGTGCCATGAGATGTGATGGTGAAGTTGTTCTGCTGTCGTGTCCCCGCCCCCCGTGGGAGACATCCTCCCCACTAGGCAGCATAGCAGAAAAGAACCTGGCAGCCCCAGAAGCACCTGAACGGACACTAAGAACGTACCACCCTCTGGCACGCTGCCAGGGAAATGTGGGGCTTTGGGGCTCCCTGGTGGGGAATCTACCCCTGAAACCATCTTTCCTGAGGCCAGGCAGCCTGAGAGAACTAGTTTGTTGCTTTGTTTCCTTAGAATTTTTTTTTTTTTAACCCATCTCATCCTTAAATATTCTCCCCTTTTCTAAGCCTGGCTTCATGTTGGAAAACCAAGATTATATTTTAGCGGATTTATCCTGAGTTATCAAAACCTGGCGCTGCCTCCCTCTGATCCACAGATTATTACTAAGCCAAAAGTCGGAGTCCAATGACCTTTGGGGGCAGCGTGTTAGCCTCGTAGGGCTGTCACCAAAGTACCACAGACTCAGTAGAAGGAATTTAATCTCTCACAGTTCTGGAGCCTGGAAGTCTGGGACAAAGGTGTCAGCAGGCCTGTGTTCCCTCTGAGAGCTCTAGGAGAGGCTACTTCCTTGCTTCTTCCTGGCTCGTGGCGGTTACCAGCCGTCCTTGGGATCCTTTGGCTTGGAAGCACCTCGCTCCACCCTCGGCCTCCATCATCACGTTGGGTTAGGGCCCGCTTTACTCCATCTTGACCTCGTCTTAACTTGATTCCATCTGCAAAGACCTTATTTCCAAATAAGGTGACATTCCCAGGAGGCAGGGGTTAGGACTTGCACATATCTTTTTGGGGGACACAATTCAACCTGCAAAAGGCAATGTTGGTGAGTCTATTAAAAGGCTGATGTGATGGTGGAAAATCATCCTTCATTGGAAGATTTGAATGAACTCTTGGCAGCGTGAAAGAGAAGAGTCAAAGGGCAGATTTAGGATGGCTGGATTTAAACAGCAAGGTGCTTGGATAACCAGGAAGGAGAATGTGAAAGGAGGCTGGGTAAACTTTCCTGAGGATATGGAATTCTCTTGGGTAGCCAGGGAAATCTCTGGGAGAGAATATTGTCTTCCATTTTTCCAGCACATAAACTTGGCATCCATAAGATGAAACCCTGCATACGTTGTTTCATTATTTGTCACAATTCTAATAGGAAGTAGCTCCGTTTCCTAGGAAAGGAAGTTGGAGCATAAAGAAGTCAATTGCTTCAAGTTTACTTAGTAAATAAATGGCGGGGCCAGGAATAAAATTTAACTCTGTCTGATAGCAAAGTCCATGCTCTTTCCATTCACAAAAGTAATCTTGTATTAAGTCAATGGATAATTATCACATGCCTACCGTATGCCACGTACCGAACCAGAGGGTCCACACTGCCTTCCACAAAGGTAATCATTGTTTACATTTCCACTAACAGTGCCTAAAAGTACCTGATTGTCCAGCCCATTCACCAAACTGTGTATTCAATCTAGAATTCTTCAAAATCTGGTAGTATAAGTGGTGTCTTGTTTTAATTTACATGTTTTTGATTATTAGTGAAGTTGACCATCTCTTCACATGGTTATTTTAGCATTTTAACTTATTTTTCTCTAACCCACTGTGTCATGCATTTTGACCCTTTTCTGTTGGATTGTTTGTCTTCTTACAGATTTGCTGAAGCTCTTTACGTATTGTATGTATCCAGTATGTATCCAACATGATGGATAGTAACACTGTTATTTTATATCTTACAAATATTACTCCCTTTAAGTTGCTTTTCATTTCCCTTTCTTTCTAGTACTTACTTAGAACGATATTCCCCACAGCAAGATTGTAGAACTGTTACCTATTTTTTTCTGTATTTTTATGTAAAATGTAATAAAATATGTTTTTTTCTCAAATGATAGCCATTATCTCAAAGCCATCTACTGATTATTCTACTTGTCTTCTTTGTATCTTAAATTACAGTTTACATATGAATCATACTGGAATCTCATTTGTTTCAATTGATTTAATTATCTATTCCTTTTTCAATACCAAACTCTTTTAATATACCTTTATTAAAAACATATTTGTTATATCATTTTCCTCTTTATGTCTTCTTTTTCAGAATTTCTTTTCTACTTCTGTATTTTTCTCTTCTTGAAAAATATCAGAATCATCTTGTCAAATTCTTTCCACTGCGATTTTTAGAGGGGAATAACATTAAACGTACAGGTTAATATAAAATAATTATGGGACTTCCCTAGTGGAGCAGCGGTTAAGACTCCACACTCCCAATGCAGGGAGCCCCGTCTTGATCCCTGGTATGGGAACTAGATCCCACATGCATGCCACAACTAAGAGTTTGCATGCCACAACTAAGGAGCTGGCAAGCCACAACTAAGGAGCCCGACTGCCGCAACTAAGACCCGACGCAACCAAATAAATAAATAAATAAACATTAAAAAAAATTATGTTTTTATAGAATTGTTTTCCACCTTTTAATTTAGGACTTTAAAGTTTTATAGTTTTTTGTCACGTAGCTCAAGTACTTTTCTTATTAGATTCATGCCAAGATTAGTTGGTGTCTGAGAGTTGCTCGGTGGTGTGGGGACACCCTCCACACGTTGGACACAGTGACCAGAACCCTTAGTTGGTGTCAGAGAAAAGGGGTTTGCTAGAGTGGCCCTGGCTCACACAAACACGTGGTTTGTTAAGAGAAAGGATAAAGGGTGAGGGATGAAGGACGTTTGACCCCTGGAATGGCTACCTGGTCACGCATGGTATGAAGCTGCCATCAGTTACTAATCCAGTGAGTAAGTGGGTTCCCTGAGCTCTGGGAACTGCTCTAGCAAATTAGTGAAACCCACAGAGAGAATGTCAGTGTCCAATCTGTAGCCAGTTGGTCAGAAGCACAGGTAAAAACCTGGGCTTGTGCTTGGTGTCTGAAGCGGAGGGCAGTCTCGTGGGTCTGAGCCCCGACCTGTGGGATCCGATGCCGTCTCCAGGTGGATAGTGTCAGAGTTGAGTTGAATTGTAGGACACCCAGCTGCTCCTTGGTGGTGTGGGAACTTCCCCCCACAAACACACATTGGAATTGGGTCCAAAACCTTATAATGTGTTATCTAAGAATGGTTAATGCAACTTGTAAAAAGCTGTTGCCTGTCTTCTTAAAAATCCCTGGAAAAAAAATTTCACATAAAGGGCTAATTCACAGAGTTGCAAAGGGCATTGAGAATAAATAGAAGGAAAAGTTATAAAGCATTTACTCACAATAACACGCATTCCACTCTGTTATGCTGGGAATTCCATTTATATATGCAAAGTTTATATGAACTTCTTTGGGATACAGCAAAAACCTTTGATTGTATTTAGAAAAAAGAAGAAGAAAACACCATGAAATAGCAAAAAGGAAAGAGAGGATTCAAAGATTCAAAATGAATGGAAACTCTTGGCCAACTAAAAAACTTCACACACACACACACACACACACACACACACACACAACTCTTTCTCTGCCTCCTGATGCAAAGCTCTAAGGCATGTAAACACTAGAAATTAGTGTTTCATGCAAAAGCCTTCTCAGAGTATATAAAATCAGAACAGAGTTCTTAATGAATTAAGAAACTATTGAGGGAGCCCAGCACCTTTGCAGTTACTAGCTCCTCAAAAGCAGGATGGTGTATTTTATTTCTTTCAACCTGCCCAGAGCACATTGGAAAGATATTCGATAAATGCTAACCGAATTGAATCTTGATGAGAAGCAGACGACGCCGTTCTTCGAACTATTAGTTCTATTTTATGGGGCTAGCTTAAAAATTAATCCATGTAGATGGTGACATTAAGGTCAAGAATATTCTCCTTCCTCTTCCTCACTCGATTTGTGATGCCTTCGCAGCTTATTGTATTCACTGTTCTTCCCTAAAATACAGAGACTGGTTATCCGAATTATCATAAAAAATTACAAACAAAATTGCAAAATTACAAAGTGCTCCTATTAAAAGTTTTAAAAAGTCATTTCATCAAGAGGAAAGACTTTAGTGTTCTCTTCAAGTCCAATAAAGGGCTGTGAGAAAAATACTGAGCAGTTTTCTTTGCTAAGGTCCAAGAAAGACAAAAGGGACCTAAAGTGAAACTCAGCTTGAACATTTTAGTTATTCAACCTTCATCAGAAAATATTTCTAAGTGCCGACTGCATACCAGGCGATGTGACAACTAATTGTTCACACTGGGTTATCTGGGAAGTAGTATAATGTGAATCATTACAGATCTTAGATCTGCAGCAGCAAGATAGCTCTCTGTCTTGGGGGGCTAACTGGAAAATAGCACATGGAAGTAAGTAAAACTCAAGGTGCCTCTGTCACTCTAACTCTCACTCCATGTTTATCATCAACCAAGAGGGAAAAATCTCAGACATTCTGACTTAGGAGGTGTTAACAGATCACAGTCTGATAGGGTGAAACAAGCTTTGGGCACCGCTCTGTTACCTGAGCTTCCAGGAATGAAATTAAGTGAAATGAAACTAAGCATTAGTGAATAACTTAATTTGGTTCAGTGGATCAGCTATTACAGTTACTCCAAAATCATCATGAACCAAATGGTGAAATTTTTCTGTCACTTGGAAACCCGTGATGCACAAAACTAGATCAAGTGTGTTGCATTCTTAAGCAACACTGAAGTCTGGATGAAAGACATTGCTAGACCCACTGGCTTCCCTAAGGATCTCTAGATGTTTAGACTCTTTCAGAGCCGCCGTGTGGACCACCAGGGCAGACCTGGAGGACCATATTCTCAGGAATGAATCTATGAGTTATACTAGGTAGGTGTAAATGGTTCCTTATCCTTTTTGCTACTCTGAATTTAATCTGGAATGACAGAATTAGGATCTAAAAGCAAACAGGTAAAATGGCATCCAAATGTTGAACAAGGATTGAACCGAACAAGGCCAGTTTGAAATGAGACTGGAGAAGAAAGCTGAAAATAGGCAGAGGTGGGCCTTATTCGCCCCTATAAGGAGCCAGACAGTTACTGACATTTTGGGAGGGACAGTTCATCATTAGGGCATTCAGGTTAGGGTTTTTAATGACAGTGTTAGGGATGAAGGCCGCAGGGGGCCCGATCCGCTTGTGGACCTTCTTCTGATTGGCTGGTGGAGGGGTAACAGGGTGATGTCTCAGGAATCTCAGTCATCAACCTTCTGGTTCCAACCAGTCTGGGGTCTAGATGCTCATGGTCAGCATGTGGTCACCATCCTCCACCAGGTGGGAATGGTGGGAGGGTCTTAGTTTCTAAAGAACAACTCAAGATCTGCGTCAAATTATTATCTCTATCCCTTCAGGAGGCACTAGGGGTCCTGTGACTCTACTGTTCCATTCACTACTGGAGTCTGCTCTTTGGAACTGGGGAACGCCTAAGATATGAGAGCCTTTCTTCTACAAGCAAGAAACAGGGGGACACAGAGGGGCATTTGTACCCAGGAAGGTCCCTCAGTGTCCTGCTCGGTTTCAAGCCAAGTTCAATGTTCTCTTTAAAATTTTTAATCAGATTTTATTTGGGAATTTTAAACAGATTCAATATTTAACATTTTCCTGAATACTTATCATTTTATTTTTCTTTTAATCATCCAATGCAGAGAAAAAGCAGTGGTGTTTTCACCAGGTCCATCCGGATGCCGTCTCCTCGTCCCCTGCAGGTGACCCGTGTGTCGATGACTATGCTACTTTCCACGACCACCGACTGGGACGTGAAAGGGCTGAGGAGCACAGATTTCCTTTGGTTGTTAGATGGAAACTTGACTGACGCATTCCGCTCCCAACCCTTCCGTAAGGCAGGCCCCAACTCTACGCTGGAGATGCAACATGTGGATGTCTTCCGCTCATGTATTTTTCAAGGGTTGATGGTTATTTTTGCCTGCAGACCCTCTACCCCTGCCCTCCTGGTCACTTCCCATGTGACTGAGCTGCCTCACCCCAGGGCCCCTCCCTGGGACAGCCGGAAGCAATGGGGTTTTGCATGAACCTCACTGTGGACGTGATCCCTGCCTGGCAGCTGCTGACCTGCTCTTCTTCCAGCCCTGAAAGCAAGGGCCCAGGTTTCCGAGAACCTGCAGCTGTTGGGAAAATTAACTCCTCTTTTCCATGGTGCACACATGCCCTTACTGTGCCAGGAGTGGTAAAAAAACTAATTCCCCTAATTCTCCTCTTTGGCTAGGAATTTTCTCTTTCCTTTCCCACTGGGTCTCTGAAGGGAGGGGAGGTGGCAATGAATTTGCTTGTGTATTTATCACCAGTTGCAAGGCTGAACTCTGTGTAAAGAACCGTTCATCTGGCAGGATGACTACACGTTAGGATCACCTGGAGAGCTTTAAAAACTTACCAATGCCTGGGCCAAACCCCAGACAAATGGAACTGGAATCGCTGAGGGTGGAGTCCGGGCATCGGGAGATTTTAACAGCTCTCCTGGTGTTTCTAGTTTTCAGCCAAGGTTGAGATCCCCTGCTCTTAGCTCTACATTTGAAACTGGAAAATTAGTCTTTAGTTGGCAAGAACTAACTTAGAAAGATCTAAATTTTAATCTCCATATCAGTGGCGTAAGATTACACTTTAAAATCCTTGTCAAAAATGTTTAGAGAGGGGCTTCCCTGGTGGCGTAGTAGTTGAGAGTCCACCTGCCGATGCAGGGGACACGGGTTCGTGCCCCGGTCCAGGAGGATCCCACATGCTGCAGAGCAGCTGGGCCTGTGAGCCATGGCCGCTGGGCCTGCGCGTCTGGAGCCTGTGCTCTGCAACGGGAGAGGCCACAACAGTGAGAGGCCTGCGTACTGAAAAAAAAAAAATTTAGAGAATTCCCCTTCTTGAGCACCGTGTCTTTTTTTTTTAATTAATTACTTAATTAATATTTATTTTTTGGCTGCGTTGGGTCTCCATTGCTGCATGCGGGCTTTCTCTAGTTGCGGTGAGCAGGGGCTACTCTTCGCTGCAGTGCGCGGGCTTCTCATTGCGGTGGCTTCTCTTGTTGCAGAGCACGGGCTCTAGGTGCACAGGCTTCAGTAGTTGCAGCTCGCGGGCTCTAGAGTGCAGGCTCAGTAGTTGTGGCACATGGGCTTAGTTACTCTGTGGCATGTGGGATCTTCCCGGACCAGGGCTCAAACCCGTGGCCCCTGCATTGGCAGGAGGATTCATTAACCACTGCGCCACCAGGGAAGTCCTGACTGTGTCTTTTTCTTGTCTCTAAACCTTGTAGGGGATTTTTGCGTGCCTCCCTTACCTTGCAGGCCTAGTCTTCTGAGATAGACACAAGGAGTATAACTAACCTAAGTTAATGCCAGGGCAGTGTCAGACGGGTAAAGACATTCCCTTTTTCAATTCATTCATTCCCTTTTCCAATTTCACTCATTCCCCTTTTCAAATTTGTTATCAGTTTATTCCACGAATATCAAATTATGTGCAAGGAAGTATTCTCATCTAGTGTGGGATAAAAAAGGTCCTTGGGACACTTCTGTGGTCTTCAAGGGTGTGCTTTTGGTCCAGCTTTCTACAACTAGCTGAGCCCACAGCAGTGTGTGATGGCTTGAGTGAAGTTCAACAGTCTTCTATTTTAGGAGTGGTGGAGTGAAGCCCAAACCAAGCTGGGGCCGCATGGCGGAAGGTCTGTGTTGGGAGCCCGCTCTTCACAGGCCATGGGGAAATTATGAAATGGGTGGGTGGTGTGGTGGCCTGACGACAAGGTGGTACTTCAGGAGATTATTTTAGCTTCTGGATGAGCAGTGAATTGTGACAGGAAACAAGTAATTCTAGTTGAAGCAGGGATACTAATTAGAAGACTACTTGATAGTCGAGGTTGACATGAATTAATAATGGCCTGACGAAACTCATCTATGGTGCAGGAAAATCAGAACTGTGGTTGCTTTGGGGGGGAAACTGGGGAATGACTAGAAAGGGTATGAGGAAACTTTTGAGGGTGGTGGTAATATTCTACATATTGATAGGGATTGGGTTAAAAGGGTATACTCATTTGTAAAAATCAGTGAATGTACATATAAGGTTATCGCACAAGAAAAACTGTCAACAAATAGAGAAATGTAGTTAATGACACACTATTTAGAGGAAGTGTGCTAATGTCTGTAATTTATTTTGAAATGTCTCAAAAAATAAGATGGATTGATGGATGGAAAGGTATGTAATAAAGCAAGTGTACAGTAACACGTTCACAGGAGAACCTAGATGGTGGGTATGGATGTTTGCTATAAAATTCTTTCAACTTTGCTATCTGTTCAACATTTTTCATAATAAAATGTGGGAGAAAAAAGGGTCTGAAGCAGAGAACGGGGGCCAGTGGTACTTTAGAATTTGACGTGACAAACTTGACGTCCCACGAGCTTAGGACACCAAGCAGGTAAACGCACGACTTACAGGAAGCACTTCCTGAGCCCAACCAAGTGCCCAGATTCGTGGTAAGTGTTTTACATAGTGTATTTCCCATAGTGTGTTTCTCATCCTCACAACAACTCATGTGGAAAAGAAGTCACCTTCATTTACAGGTGAGAAAACAAAAGCTCAGACTGGTTAGCAGCCAAAGGAACAGGGAAGCCAGGAGAAGTTGGAGGAGGAAGATGACACGTCTGAGAGGAAGGAAGGACATTAAGGGGGTTCTGTCACCAACCCTTTCCAGTCGGGCTCCAACAAGTTCCTCCTGCCCTGTGTCACTTGAGCCAATACAACGTGAGACAGAGACGCCGTCCGGCTCAGAACAAACGGAAGCGCTGTTCTCTCAACAGAGAACCCACCTGGAGGTGCGGGCTCCGCCCTACAGCACGTGATCTGCCGCGACGGGGCGGGGCTGCTTTACAGCGCCTCGGCAGGGGGCGGGGCTCTCGCGGGGCGGGGCAGGTCTCTGCACACGGCCCGCCGCCGCCGCCATCTTGAATCGCGGGGCCTCAGGCGGCGCTTCCGACCGCGGCCGGAGGTGAGGTGGGCGCTGCGCCCTTTTCCGCCAGCACCCCGGGCCTGACGGGTGGGGGGCGCGAGGCCTCTGTACCGGCCCTCTGTGAGCCAGTGAAGCTGCACTGAGCACAGAGTAAAAGGAAAAAGCTTAGACTTTATTACCCACACTCTATTTTTATTTCCGGGGAACTGTTAATGGGCTTCGCTGGCGACAGAACTGTCTAGGAGGAAGTTGGACGTGTGTGGCTCTTGGTCCGGGAGAGGCTGGAGATGTGGGTTTGGCGATGGCGCAGACTCAAGGCCTCCTGCCGCAGAGTCGAGAGCAGGGGGGCGAGTGACCTGTGAGGAGGGGCGGGGGAAGGAGGACGCCCGGGGCCGGCGGGGAGGACGGGAGGAGCCCCCCCAGACCCGGAGGGAGCCCCCCGCCCCATCCGAGCGCGGGGACGGATCCCGCGGGGCCGGGGGCTCCGGGTGGCGCTTTGTCCCCCGTCCCTCGTGACTCACCCCTGGGCGTTGTGACCTGCCTGCGCTTCAGGCTGTGATTTCGCTCAGCGCAGTGTCCCCTCATACTTCGGATTCGTTTTTCTTCTCTGGCTCCATTTCCCAGTAATTTGGGTTTCACCTGTTAGGACTCCCAAATGGACACCAGGGATCTTCACTTAGTAACCCAGGGTAGTCACGTCCTCAGCCCCTATTCATGACTCTGTGACCGTCCCTGGGCTGCCTGCACACCTGCGTGATCCGGCCGTGGTGCCACCACTGCTGCAGTGTCATGGTCAGATTGCAGTGACACTGCCCATCGTTCAGCTGGTCACAGGCAATTGTATTTTGACCACTGTCCTCTTGAATTCTGTTTCAGCCCCACACAATTTAAGGTCCAGAAGAAGTGGAGTATTGTCACAGCTGAGGAATGAGATTTGAAGATGGTGGTCAGCAGGCTGAGCTGATTCAGAGAAGTAAAGGGATAGAACTAAGGTAAGACCTTGGAAGATGGCCTTCATTTGTTGTCTGACGTACTAAGTGTAAGACCTTCTGATTTAAATGTCCACAAATGTTCTACTATCAATTTTTAACAGTCTATCAGAGAAACAAAGTATATACAAATGAAATTTTACATTAATTAATTTTAATTGAGGCATAATTGACATATCACATGGTATTAGTTTTAGGCCTACAATCTAATGATTTGGTCTGTGTATGTATTGCAAGTTGATCATCACAGTAAGTGTAGTTAGCATCTTTCACCACACATAGTTACATTTTTCTTGTGATGAAAACTGAACATATTTACACTCTTAGCAACTTTCAAAGAGACACTACAGTATTATTAACTACAGTCACCATGCTGTGCATCACATCCCCAGCACTTACTTATAACTGGAAGTTTGTACCTTTTGACCCCCTTCACTCATTTCGTCCATCCCCAGCCCCACCTCCAGCAGTCATCAATCTCTTCTCCATATCCTTGAGCTCAATTTTTTAAAAGTTGAAGTATTGTTGATTTATAACATTATATTAGTTTCAGGTATACAGCATTGTGATTCAGTATTTTTACGGATTATACTCCATTAAAAGTTAATACAAAACAATGTCTGTATTCCCCTGTGCTGTACAACATACCCTTGTTGCTTATCTAGTTTATAGATAGTAGTTTGTATCTCTTAGTCCCATATCCCTAATTTGCTCCTCCCCCTTCTCTCTCTCTTTGGAAACCACTAGTTTGTTTTCTATGTCTGTGAGTCTGTTTCTGTTTTGCATATACATTCATTGGTATTATTTTTTAGATCCCACGTGTAAGTGACATCACACAGGAGTTGTCTCTGTCTGACTTATTTCATTAAGCATAATATTCTCTAGGTCCATTCATGTTGCTGCAAATGGCAGAATTTCATTCCTTTTTTTAATGGCTGAGTAGTATTTCATTGTATATATACCACGTCGTCTTTATCCATTCATCTGTTGATGGGCACTTGGGTTGCTTCCATATCTTGGCTATTGTAAATAGTGTTGTTATGAACATTGGGATGCATGTATCTTTTCGAATTAGTGGTTTCATTTATTCTGGATATACACCCAGAAGTGGAATTTCTTGATCATGTGGTGGTTATATTTTTAGTTTTTGGAGGAATCTCCATACTGTTTTACATAGTGGCTGTACCAGTTTGCACCCTCCAAGGCTGCTGGACCCTGCCCTGCCCCCTCTTGGGTTCAATTTTTAAAAAGATTTCACATATAAGTGAGATTATTCAGTATTTGTCTTTCTCTCTCTGATTTAATCTTAGCATAATGCCCTCAAGGTCCATCCATATTGTTACAAATTGCAGGATTTCCTTGGGTTTTTTATGGCTAAATAACATTTCATGGTGTGTGTGTGTGTGTGTGTGTGTATGTATGTGTATTCCACATTTTTTTATCCATTCATCTGTTGATGAACACAGGTTGTTTTCATGTGTTGTAAATAATGCTGCAGTGAATATGGGAGTGCAGATATCTTTTTTTTTTACATCTTTATTAGAGTATAATTGCTTTACAATGGTGTGTTAGTTTTGGCTTTATAACAAAGTGAATCAGTTATACATATACATATGTCCCCATATCTCTTCCCTCTTGCGTCTCCCTCCCTCCCACCCTCCCTATCCCACCCCTCTAGGTGGTCGCAGAGCACCGAGCTGATCTCCCTGTGCTATGCAGCTGCTTCCCACTAGCTATCTATTTTATGTTTGGTAGTGTATATATGTCCATGCCTCTCTCTCGCTTTGTCACAGCTTACCCTTCCCCCTCCCCATATCCTCAAGTCCATTCTGTAGTAGGTCTGTGTCTTTATTCCTGTCTTACCCCTAGGTTCTTCGTGACTTTTTTTTTCTTAAATTCCATATATATGTGTTAGCATACAGTATCTGTCTTTCTCTTTCCGACCTACTTCACTCTGTATGACAGACTCTAGGTCTATCCACCTCATTACAAAGAGCTCAATTTCGTTTCTTTTTATGGCTGAGTAATATTCCATAGATTTCTTTTTGAGTTAGTGATTTTGTTTCTTTTGGATAAATACCCAGAAGTGCAAATCATATGGTAGTTCTGTTTTTAATTTTGGGGGGAAACTCCCTAATGTTTTCCACAGTGGCTGTACCCGTTTACATTCCCACCAGTGGTGCACAAGGGTTCCCTTTTCTCCACATTCTCACCAACACTTGTTATTTCTTGTATTTTTGATAATAGGTATGAGGTGATATCTCATTGTGGTTTTGATTTGCATTTCCCTGATGATTAGTGATAGTAAGCATCTTTTCATGTACCTGTTTGCTGCTTTTATATCTTGTATACAAATTATTTTAAAACAAATTATGTAATGAGAAGGAAATTATTAGAGGTTTCAAGAGTGTTGTTTCTATAAAGCAGTGAGGGCAATTGCCACATTTCAGTGGAGGAGGAAATACTGGATGATGAGGAAACTGAAGTAATTAATGTAGAGTTGGAGACCATTTCTCAGGGCTGAGAAGAGAAGTATTAGAGTTCAGGCCCCTACGGTCCCTCAGTTGGAACACCTGGAGGCTATGACTAGAGTTCTACTCTAGTAGAGTAGAACTAGAGTTGAGTTCTAGTTGAGTAGAACTCTAGAACAACTAGGGTTGACCTAGAAGTAGACTGAGCCTGTAGTGACCTCAGTTCCTATTTGGAACTGAGTATTCATTGCCCACTTTATTGACCAGCAAAGGAAAGAGTAAATCTTCCTTGAAGGAAGATAACATCTAGAACCTCTAAATATTTTTATAAATGATGTCCAACAGTCAATAAAAAATTACTAGGCATGGCATATCTTATGATTGAAAAACAAGAAAAGAAAAAAAGGACAATAAAAACAGTCCCAAGGAAACCCAGATATTAGAATTATTGGAAAAGGAATTTAAGATAGCTATGATTAATATATCAAGACACTAGAGAAAAAATGGAGGATTTGACCAGGAAATTTGAATTCATAAAAAGGAAGCAAATAAAAATACTAGACCTGAAAAATACAATAACTGCAATTAAGAATTCAATAAATGGGTTTAAAAGAAGATTAGCTACACAAGACCAAAATATTAGTAAAGTAGACGAAATATCAATACAAAATATGCAGACTGAAGTATAGTGAGTAAAAAGGGTGGATAATAGAGAAAAGAGTGTACATTGACCCTTGAACAGCAGGGGGGTTAGCGATGCCACCTCCCGCACAGTTGAAAGTCTGTGTATAGCTTTATAGTTGGTCCTCCATGTCTGTGATTCCTGATTTGTGGATTCAGCCAACCCTGGATCATGTAGTACTGTAGTATTTATTGAAAAAATTTTCATGTAAGTGGACCTGCACAGTACAGACCCATGTTGTTCAGGGTCAACTGTATTATGTATTCTTGAAACTGAAGTACCCAAAAGAGAAAAGTACAAGATTGGGTCAGAAACAATATTTTAATAAATAATGTCTGCAAATTATCTGAAAATAATAAAAGACAACCAAGAAACCTTAGATTCAAGCCTAAACCCAAAGCAGGACAAATTTTTTTAAAGTACAACGACCACATTATAGTCAAACTATTCAACCCAAAGACCAAGTGAAAAAGCTTTAAAGCAGCTAAATAAAAAAGGCACTACACCTGCAAGGGCAACGGAAGACTAATAACTGACTTCTCAACGGAAATGACGCACGCCGAAAGGCTCGTGGAATAAGAGTTTAAAAGTGCTGAAGGAAGATAATTGCCAGTCTGGAACTCTACACTAAACAGAAATATTTTTCAAAAATGAAGGCAAATTTAAGGCATTTTCAGACAAACAAAACTGAAAATATTCATCACTAAAAGACATGCACTAAAAGAAATACTAAAGGAAATTCTGCAGAAAGAAGGAAAATGGTCCCATACAGAAGCATGGACGCACAGGACAGTAACTAAAGAAAATGAAAAAGGATAATATGAGGGAAAATATAAGTATTGACCATATAAAACAATAATTTAGTGCCTTATGAGGATTAAAATGTATGCACAATTAAAAGGACTGAAATAAATAAAGAGCAGAGATTTATAAAACAAAAACCAAATATCCAATAGAGAAAATAAGCAAAACAAAAAGTGTTTTATTTGAAAAGAATAATAAAATTGATAGAGCCTTCATGAAAAGAAGGCAAAGACACGGATTGCCAATATGAAGGGGAAAAAAATGAGACAACGCTGAAGTGCTACAGATATTGAAAAGATAATAGGGAATATAGTGAATAATTAGATGCTATTTAAAGTTTTGGCAAAGTTCAGAAATCCATAGGAAAACTTAGCTTACAAAAATGGACACAAGGAGAAATAAAAATTCATATATCTATTCTAAAATCTGAATCTTTAACTAAAAACTTCCACAGAAAAATCCCACCAGACTCAGTGGTTTCACTGGTGAATTCTTCTATTCATTTAATGAAGAAACAACAGCAGTCTTCTACAGATTGCCTCAGAGGGAAACTTCTCAACTCTTCTGTAAGGCCAGTATAATCTTAATTCCAGAACATACAAGAAAGGAAAATTATGAGCCAAATTCTAGAAAAAAATCCTTAAAAAACTTGCAAATAGACTAAAACAAGATAAACAAGTGGGGTTGTCAGGAATGCAAGGTTAGTTTACCACTTGAAAAATCAGTCAACGTAAAATTGCCACATTAACAAAGAAAAGGTGAAAGAAATATTCACTCAACAAGGTGTTGTACTTATAAAATGCAAAAGACTTCACAGAAAAACTATTAGAATTCATAAGTAAATTTAACAAGTTCATTAAATGAGGTCAACATACAAAAATGTATTTTTAATATTAGCAACAAACTAAAAGAAAACTGTAATTTAAGAGATGATGGTTTACAGTAACTTTAAAAAATCCAATCAGCTTATACAGAAATAGTCCACCCAGTTCTAATATATATGTATGAAAATGAGTGGGCCAGTATAGCAAAGGTTTTCTTTAAGAACACAGTTGGTGAATATTATTGCTACATATTAAGACTTAAAGTGATAGTAATTAAGACAGTATTGGTACAAGGATAGACAAATGGACTGATAGAACAGAATACAAAGTCCGGAAACAGACTACCCTGACTTATTATAAAGATGATACTTCAGTATAATGGTGTGGAGATGGTCTTTTCATAAGTGCTGCTGTGTGGACTAGATACCCACAAGTGAAATAAATGTGTCTGGAACCCTTCTTCATGTCCTACACAAAAATCAATTCAGGAAAGACCGTAGGTCTAAATGTAAAAAGTTAAGGTAACAACGCTTCCCCCCTCCATATTTTACAGAGATCTAATTGACATACATCACTATGCGTTTCTGGTGTAAAGCATAAAGGTTTGACTTACACACATCATGAAATGATTTCCACAATAAGCTTAGCTAACATCCATCATCTCAGGTAGACACAATAAGAAGAAATGGAAAAGAGAAAGAAAAAAATTGTTCTTGTATTGAGAACTCTTAGGATTTATTTTCTTAATTTTCATATGTAACGTACAGCAGTGTTAACTGTAGTCATCCTGTCGTATATTACGTCCCTAGTACACATCTATTTTTAAATTTTATTTATTTATTTATTTATTTATTTTTGGCTCTGTTGGGTCTTCGTTGCTGCGCGCGGGCTTTTTCTAGTTGAGGTGAGTGGGGGCTACTCTTCGCTGTGGTGTGCGGGCTTCTCATTGCGGTGGCTTTTCTTGTTGTGGAGCACGGGTTCTAGGTGCACGGGCTTCAGTAGTTGTGGCAGACGGGCTGTAGAGTGCAGGCTCAGTAGTGGTGCATGGGCTTAGTTGCTCCACGGCATGTGGGATCTTCCCAGACCAGGGATCGAACCCGTGTCCCCTGCATCGGCAGGAGGATTCTTAACCACTGTGCCACCAGGGAAGTCCCCACATCTATCTTATAACTCTGAGTTTGTACCTTTGACCATCTTACTCAGATTCCTTCTCTACCCCCACCCCATGGTTACCACAAATCTGATCACTTTTTCTGTGAGTTTTGTTTTGTTTGTTTGTTTTTTTAAGATTCCACATAAAAGTGAGATCATACAGTGTATGTCTTCGTCTGACTTAATTTCACTTAGCATAATGCTTCAGGGTCCATCCGTGTTGTCACAAATGGCAGGGTTTCCTTGGTTTTTTTTTTAATGGCTGAATAATATTCCATTGCAAGTATTTCCACAGCTTCTTTATCCATTCATCCATTGATGGACACTGAGGTTGTTTCCATGTCTTGGTTATTGTAAATATGCTGCTATGAACATGGGGGTGCAGATATCTTCTCGAGTTAGTGTTTTTGTTTTCTAACAAAGCTTTTAGAAGAAAGCATAAGAGAATATCTTCATGACCCTGAATTTGGCAAAGACTTCATAAAAAGCACTAACCATAGTGGGAAAAAGTGATAAATTGGGCTTATTAAAATTAAGGGCTGCAGTTCTTCAAAAGATAAAACTATAAGGGTGAAAGGCCAGCCACAGACTTAAGGTAGATATTTGCAGAGTATGTACCTGGCAAAGGAATTGTAACCTATTAGAGATATTAAGATTCATAAAATCAATAGGGGAAAAACATGCAATGTAATAAGACGTCCAAATGGAAGCTGAGGGCAAAGCTGGCTCAGGAAGCTGTTGAAATAAATTTCTAGGCGGGAGATGGAG
This sequence comes from Lagenorhynchus albirostris, assembly GCF_949774975.1. NCBI lineage: Eukaryota > Metazoa > Chordata > Mammalia > Artiodactyla > Delphinidae > Lagenorhynchus > Lagenorhynchus albirostris. The sequence continues at coordinate 103,124,926 of NC_083104.1, read as the reverse complement.
CCGCTTCTGCCTTGGGTGCCCCATCAACCATCTGAAACATAGTTAACTTTTGTGTTCCTTCCTCTTAACCAGAAACCAGGGTATCTAGTCAGCCAGTCGCCAAATGCCAAGCCGCCTCTAGGCCTTCTCACCCCAAACAGGGATACTGTGTGGCCCCAGCCAATCAGCTGTTTTCTGTTTGTTTCTTCTTTGATCTTTATTCTTTACCCTAGGAGAGGTTCTTGCCTTCTGCCCCATTTTGCAGTTCTCCTAGGCCTGCCAGGAAGTGACCTTCCTTACTTACCTGGTAAGGCGGCCAGGAACCCTGTAAGCAAGGCACCAGGCTGATGTTTCCAAGGGGCTTTAAGGGTTCCATAAAATCAACCTTAGTTCCTTAAAGCTGTCTGGTCATATCTGGGTCTATGCATGTCTCTCTCAAATATGACATACCAGTCAAAGCCTTGGTAATAGAACCAATGTTTCCAACTGGGTCCTGTTACAAGGAGAACAGATTCTTATTGACATATGCAAGTAACTATATTGATATGAAAATAAGAATCTCACTAAGAGTTTCCAAATTCTGGAGAAATCAGAGAAAAAGATAAAAGTTTTAATTCTGCTTACAAAGCTATAGATTACCAAATTGCTGTAAGTCATAGCTTAAGAAGAACAATTTCCTTATATCTGGAAAATAAAAGATTAAAGAACCAGCAATATTTCAGTACAAAAAAGTCATAAAAATGATAATCATCTTCATCAGTTCATTCAGTTCCATGGAACTAATTCTGGTTCTGCTTGAATCCAGTTTTTCTTTTATGTTCTGGAAATTCTTTTCTATAATGTTCCGGAAATCTTACCAGTTCAGTTTGATGATCTTAAAGTTATTAGAAACCTATATTCTGTAGTACTTGTCAGAGTCCTTTCCGTGAATCTCTCTGATGAAGCCCTTTTGCAGAAACACTTTTGCAAAAGCATCAAACAGTAACTGTACATAAGTGATAGAAGAGTTAAAAATGGCATGGTTAAAGATCTGATTAGAGTTCATTACAATTCAATTGATAAGGAAATTTGGTTATTCCTGTGACATACAACATTTTAAGATAAGTAGAATTATGACTGATAACATTATACGAGGACATCAGAATTTCAGGAATTTTATAGTTTCTAGAAAATTTATATTAAAAAAGGTCACCCTTATACTATGACCTAAGAAGGTTTATCATTATTTATTTTACAATACTTCCCATGTAATTCAATATACCAAGTAAGCTAGTTTAACATCTCTTCGCCTCCCCCCTCCTTTTTTTTTTTTTTTAATAAGGCGGGAGAACAAATTCCAAGGGCCTTCTGGAAATCTCAGATTAGTTCAAGGGCAAAAAGACTTCATTTAGAATTTGAATTTGGGGAATTTTATCAAAAATATCAAAAAGGTTTGCACACTTGACTCAATAGGATCACAGACTATTATGAAACAATAATTATCCATTTAACCAAACTGACAATACAAGATTTCAAAGGCAAATGCAGAAGGTTACCTAATTATGAGGAAAACCAATCAAAGACCTGATAAAGCACAGAAAATAATTTTGATAAGACACAAAATCTTTGTTTTCTAGGCAGATCACTTAAGAGGTAAAGAAAAACTTTTAATAATCTCTTATCAGGATCAGACCAATAATCTAAAAAAACTTTGTCCTTTTACAGAGAGAGAAACTAATTTTAATTTTGTACCACCTTACTTTTGATATTAAACTCATTTTTTAACTTAAATACATTAATTCCAATCTCAGCCAACTTGACCACACATAAAATTCCTATCCCAAAATTTCAAAAAATAAGCCTTCTGTAATTTTCTATGTCTATTTTAGTTTGTTCTTCATTTTCTTCCTTCTCATTCTGAAATAACTGGCTTTTAGGACAAAATCACTTTTATTTCCTCAACAAAAATGCATCTCCATTCCTTACACATTTTGTTGCCAAAAGCACGTACCCTACTTTTCTTGCATACAGAGATATTTCCCTTATTGTTTCTAGTAGTTTTGATTACGTATATTAATTAGAATTTTTAACCCTTAGAAACCTTAATTTCTAGTGAAAACTAAGAAGTAAGCAATTGTGTACTGTCTGTTATACCAGCATTCTTTAGGTGGACAAATTTATAAATATATTTCATAATTTCTGGAAACATATGCCTTTTCATGCTGTGGGCTTTCAGTGTAGCACAAGACATGTTTACTAATAAACCCATATATCTTTAGTTTCTCTGTAATAAGACAAGAGTAGGTAATTAATGCTTCATTATTTTATCTTATTTGGAAGTGATCTAGATATTTAATTACTATTCATCATTTAATCTAAATTAGCAAAAATTCTAAGGTTTCAAATTACCAAAGAGATTTGGAAAACTATTTTTAAGTACACATACCGTAAAACATAATTACTATTAAAAACTTCACCTAAAAACTCTTAACCCCCTTACATTTATCTAAATTATTTGCTCCCAGCAGTTATGTTTAAACTACTCATGAAAACTTCATGAGACATTAGACAGAGTCAGCTATCATCCTAAGCTATTGTTCCTGCAGACAAATTTTTGCAACGGAAATAACGTGAACTTATTTGCCTAACAAACCCAGGTAGACTGTAAGTTGTTTATCTGCATTATATTGAATGCTGATAACTTTGAAAACATGTTTAATTAAACCAACAAACTTAAGCTAGCTTTTATTTACCAAAGATTATTAGGGTTAAGTTTTTTTTTTTTTAATTTTATTTTTATTATTTTGGCTACATTGGGTCTTTGTTGCTGTGTGTGGGCTTTCTCTAGTTGTGGCGAGCAGGGGCTACTCTTCGTTGCGGTGCGCAGGCTTCTCATTGCCGTGGCTTCTCTTGTTGTGGAGCACAGGCTCTAGGTGTGCAGGCTCAGTAGTTGTGGCTCGTGGGCTCTAGAGCGCAGGCTCACTAGTTGTAGCGCGCGGGCTTAGTTGCTCTGCGGCATGTGGGATCTTCCCAGAACAGGGCTCAAACCAGCGTCCCCTGCATTGGCAGGTGGATTCTTATCCACTGTGCCACCAGGGAAGTCCCTAGGGTTAAGTTTTTATATTTCTGAAAGTATTTGTAGGTTTGCAAGACAAAGACAGAGCCCCTGAATATTGGCCTCTAGCTGGCTGATCCATTTCCTAATTATTTGTGGGACGGCCTGGGAATTTGCTGGGGAGACGGGGCGGTTTTAAAGAAGAAGAATTTATGTTGGAATTTTATTTTAAGTCTGATTTCTGTTTTTTCATCTTGTTAAGGGAGTCCCTAAAGCTTGCATTATACTACCTTGTATCTACTTTTTATTTTGGTCTTTCCATAGGTGCCAATAAGACAGTTGTTTAGGATGAAAGCTCTGTAAGTTTTTTTTTGTTTGTTTTTTTTGCGGTACGCGGGCCTCTCACTGCTGTGGCCTCTCCCGTTGCGGAGCACAGGCTCCGGACGCGCAGGCTCAACGGCCATGGCTCACGGGCCCAGCCGCTCCGCGGCATGTGGGATCTTCCCGGACCGGGGCACGAACCCGTGTCCCCTGCATCGGCAGGCGGACTCTCAACCACTGCGCCACCAGGGAAGCCCTCTATAAGTTTTTTTTTTCAAATATAGAAGTTTTTCCAATTCAAAGACCCATCACTTGGCCATTGACAAATAGGATTTATTCATCTCAGTAGTGACTCAAACCAATAAGCCTTTTTATGGCTTAACCAAAAATGAAAGAAGCATCTCACAAGAGAGTACAAAAGACACAGTCCCCACAAGATCTAGAGAGTCTGCTCCCAGAGTTAGCCTAAGAAAGCAAAGCCTTCGTTATCATGGCTGTAAGAACGGTGTAGTGAAAGTGGTGTCTCTGGCCTCTCATGGGAACATGAGAGGCCTCCAGTCATCGCCCTCTAATCTGTGACAGTGGGCAGGTTCTACTCAAACGGGACTTTTCCAGCGCTAGCAAAACAATGCAAGTTGAGATGACAGACGCCATTTATGGACCCCTTACAACAGACCCCCTGAGAGCTGGTACAGCTGAACGAAGAAGGGTGCTTGTGACCTTGTGTCTTGGAATCCCAGTCTGTTTGAATGGCCACCAGAGGCATCACAGTATGTGCACTTTCTGGAATGGCAGAGGCCAGATTGAATATTCTCACTGGTCACAAAGCCAAGTTCTCAGGACATAGAATGACACAAACGGAACACCTCATCCCGTTTTTACGTAGGGGACCCACAGCAAAGACTGTCTAAACAGACACCAGTCTGGGGAGAACCACGACCTCATCAGTGTGTGAGGCCAGCTTGAACAACAGCCTCATGCCTGTGTTCTATGCCTGTGTTCTACTCCATGGTTTTCCTCCTTATGACAAATGACACAAAAGACAAAGAAACGATTGCAGTTACCATCTTTGAGAGGAACAGTCAGTAGAAAATAAGATACTCAAAGCAAATCTTTACCAGAGTCACTATACCCAAGGAACTAATTTACACAAATATTTTCTCCTGCTGATCTAAATTCAGAAAAAGAAAAGGGCTCTCACCACTCGCGATATTAACATACCGACCCTGCATGCAGAGATCTGGGAGACTGATGTGGTGAGAATTCTCTTCTGCCAGTGCTTGTCTGAGGTCCCTGGATCCCTCAGCTGCAGCAGCCCTGGGGTGAGCAGTGTCCAGCCACTGGAGTCTCCTGGCTTTCTTGCCCAAACTGAAGAGGAGGATGCCTTTTCCTTTCTTCTCTTCTGGGTTTCTTGGCTGGTCTAATAATTAAATTGATGTAAGATAGATTGACAGGAGGAAAACAAATGTAATTCCTACATACGGGAACTCATGGAAATGTGAGACTCAAGTCAAAGCAGATTCAAAGCAGACCGCTTTCATGCCTTTTAGACAAAGAAACAATAACTTTGTGAAGAATTGACAAGTTTGGGCTTTGGGTAGTAAATTAGTGAAGAAGTAACAAGTTTTTTTAATACAGCCTTCTCGACTCTAAATTCTCTATCTCTGGCGATAAGGATGACTCACTGCCTCCTGGTACAGAGAGGGTACATTTCACAAGGGAGATTTATTTCGTACTTTCAGGGGACCAAGGAGGGTAAGAGTGTCCTTCATGCTTTGGCTGTTTCTAAAGTAACTTTAATTAAAAATAATCAATATACCAACGTGGCTTATTTTGGGGTGGCCTGCCTTGAGCCCCATGAAGTCCAAATGTTTTCACTTTAAAATAATCTTTATGCAAACTATGGGTGTCCAGTGGGTCCCCACAGTAGGAAGTATGGCTCAGTCACATCTCAGGACCTACCAATTTGAGTTTTTAATAAGGAAAGAAAATGATTTTATTTAATGTCTCTCTAAAATGTAAAATAGGATATCTTTTCCACATATAGGTATAATACTCCATTCTTTATAAGCATACATTTTATTACTCTTTTGAAATTCAGATAAAAACGTTTAACAGCTGGATAGCTCATCTCTGCCTGGAATGATGGGGTATGCGTCATAGAAGGCGTTGGAATGTCTTTTATATGATTCCTTGTAGCTGACCCATCATCCAGTTGTTGATGGTGGAGAATCAATACTAGATCAGGGACCAGATTTTCCTTATTAATCTAATCATCATCCTGTTTAAAAGTTTTGGCTTTACCCACCAGGGAGTGAGCTCTTGGAGATCTCCTCCAGACAGTTGTGAAGTTTGCGGCACTAAGCTGTATCAGTGTTTTACAAAAATTCTCTTCCTTGAGAACTAATCCTAATGTTTATGAGACAGCATATTGTCCTGGGGCATTTAAAAAATGTTGCTTTCAATTTTACTACTTTAAAAGATTTATCGAGTGCCACTGAACCAGAGACCTTTGGAAAGGTCTTATTACGAAAAAAGCCTCAGGGTTGAGTAAGCTTCTTCCAGGAACAAGAAAATTAAAGATGATGAGAATGCAGGAAAAAAGCACACGAGTGAATGTGTGAGCATCAGCCCTGTTTTATTTGTCTCAAGATGGTATCACTGAAACATCTTACTGACATCTGTGCAAAAATACCACGGATCTTTGGTCTTTGAAAATTCAATTTTAATATCTTCACTCCATTTTTAATGATGTTAGGGCTGTTTAGGAGTTCTTCTACCAACTTTAGATTGGTTTGAAGTGTTACGGCATAAGGCTTGCCATTTTCCATACCCCAGAAGTCACTTTATTTGAATACCAGTGTGTTTCTGCTCAAACACTGACAAAGATGATTGGGAAAAAAAGGGTGTGAAATCTTATTTTATTGCTACCAGAAAATATTAGCCATAAGGTGGAAATGTGAGAAACCTCCCACTTTGCAAGAGGAGTCCAGTGTATCAGGCCTCTTGGCTCCACTGAGATAGGTGATAGATAGTTAGGACTCTGTACCTAGTGCAGAGTTACTGTCTCTAGCTAGTTACTGTCATGTCAAGAGAGGCACACTGTTCTTCGTCCTTCCCTCTCCCTCCCGGCTAGAACGTGGACATCATGGCTAGAGGTCGAGCAGCCAGTGTGAGTGACAAGGAGGAAGCACTGTGCTGGGGACTGCAGAGCAACAAGGTGGGAGGAGTCTGGCTCCTGACGGTAATGGAGCCGCCAGCCCAGCCCAGGACAATGTGAGGGGGAAAGGCCAGGTGGCTCTTACCTTGAGGGAGACATTGAAGGGGATCAGAACAGGCCACCCCCAAATATGCTACTTAGGTAAAAGGATTATTTTGAACTGAAAACAATTGAGAAAAAGCAGACCCCGGGAAAGCTTTCTGCCCTCTCCCTGTCTGTTTAAAAGCAGGGTGTAAATTTCCCTTGTGGAGCTGCCTCCCCCCATACCAGGGGGGGAAAACAGTCTTTATCACAGGAGATAGAGGCCACACTGAGATGCATCTGCACAGACAAACCTTGCTGAATAACCCTTATTTTCCATTGGCTTCTCCCATACGTTTACCTTCTCAAATGTACTGCCCCTAAAAGCCCAAACTTTTCCTTCGTCTTACCATTTCTGTGCAATTTATCACCCTTTGTTAAAATAGTATATAAACCTCTGGGTCTGATCACCTCTTGGGATTTTCACTTCATTTTTTTGAGCCCCCCCCCCCCCATATACACATAGAATAAATATTCAGCAGCCTTCCCGTGGGCTCTGTCGTTTGTGATGGTAGCATGTCCACTTGAGAAGTGCACCAGTTCCCTGGCAAGGTACTTCAGACAGGGAAGTTCACCCCTTCCCTCGGGTGGGATATGCAAGAGGGTCCAGTTTGACTCTATCCTGTAGGTACAGTTTCTGTTGTATCAGGAAGGGCTTGGTGGCCATGCTGTTTTCATGGCTTAAGGCACAATGGGAGGCTGGGTACGGAGGGCCGTGGACTCTGGCCGTGAGGACCTGTACTTCCGCAGAAGCCCAGTATGAGGCAGCAGTCGGTCTCTGACGGTGTGGGGTGGGTGAGGGGATCAGTCTCTCGTGGTGGCAGCCCCTGCGGGCCTTATGGGCATTGTGAGCAGGGGCCCCAGAGGAGCTGCTAAGCCCTCCGCAGGCAGGGAGGCTTGGGGTGGGTGCGGCGCTAATGGGAGTGCTTGTTCTATTCCCGCTTGGATGGATTGCAGAGACTTTTGTTGCAGAAAGTCTCATTTGAGTCGGGCTGATTTGTGAGTAACAGCATAAATGGGCTTTAGGTAAAGTTGTAAATGAGGAACATGTTGCCTGCAGAATCTAAAAAGACCTGAATGACATTGAGCTTTTTTTTTTTTTTTTTTTTTTTCCGCGGTACGCCGGCCTCTCTCTGCTGTGGCCTCTCCCGTTGCGGAGCACAGGCTCCGGTATGCGCAGGCTCAGCGGCCATGGCTCATGGGCCCAGCCGCTCCACGGCATGTGGGATCTTCCCAGACCGGGTCACGAACCCGTGTCCCCTGCATCGGCAGGCGGACTCTCAACCACTGCGCCACCAGGGAAGCCCAGACATTGAGCTTTTTAAAATGTGTGCCTGGAGAGTCAATAGTTGTTTCTGACGGTGTCAGGGATGGAGTGACCCTCGACTTACCAAGTAATTTTCAGAATTTAACCAAGATGATGGGCCTTGTACTGTGTGTGGGGCAGTGGTCATGCCCTTCTTGTGAGCTCCTTTGTGAGTACTTGTATGTCCTGAATGAGTCTGTCAAATGAATCTCCTTGGAGGAAGAAGCCATCAGTGTGAGTTATAGCTCTGTTCTTGGAGAACACTGGATGTGGTTAAGATCTTGCTTGCAGAGATTCTGTGTTTTAAACTCTGCCCATGTCTCTGGCTGATCCCTGAATCTTGTATGTACATCATGTATATGTGGGACAGACTCCAAACAACTCCATCAGCAAAGACTAAAAGAGCTGGAGTGAGATTTCAGCTGCTGCCTAGGTGACCAGTTTGCTCCAGGCTGCCCAGGACCCTCCCATTTCCAGGAACCCCTGTCAGTTCCAGGCAGACTGGGGTGTGTGGTCACCCCAACTGCTTTCCCAAAGACTGGGTTTGCAGTTTGAATTCAGTGACATTAACTGCCTGCTAAAACAAACAACCAAACGGACAAACTTCAGGAAGAATATAATCAAATCCAGAGTCTCCACAACATAGCATTTACAATGTACAAAATTATTAGACAGGTGACGAAACAGTAAAATGTGACCCATTTTCAAGAGAAGGACAATCACTGGAGATGGATGAATCATTAAAGATGACCAAATTGTTGGAAACAACAGGCAAGGATTTTAACACATATATTAACCACACTCACGTAAAAGAAAATATGGGCATAATAATTGAAAAGATAGGAAATCTAGGAAGGGACCTAGAAACTGTAAGTAAGAACCAAACAGAAATTCTGTCTCGAAGACAGATCAAGAGAAAATTTTCCAATTTGAATAACATGGAGAAAAAAGGATTGAAAAAATAATGAATAATCTCATGGATCTTTGGTACAACACTAAGAGGTTACGTAACTGGAGTCCCAAAAGGAGGAGAGAGAAAATGAGGCAAAAAAAATATTCCTCAAGTTTGATGAATGAATGGGCAGATCATTGAGTGCTGCAGAACTACTGTGATATCAGAAAAAAAGGACCTGTTAAAGACCTGTATTTTTCCTGGTTGTTCTTGGCAGAGTTCTACCAATACTATACAAGGAAAACTTGATAGTTATTTAAAAATTGTGGCAGTTGTGCCAACACATTATTTGTATATTCTCCAAACACATTATTCGCTTGAGTCCACAGTTCACTGACTTATATGTAGTTTATGCCATCATTGGTTTCAGTTTGTTTCAGTCAGTCCTTTAAAGAGTGGTACCTGTTCCAGATGGATCCATCCTATGGATTAGATCATTGTGTACGCACCTGGAGAGGGAACATAGGCTAGAAGGCTGTCCTCCTGCAGTGCTGGTGCTAAAAAGAGCCTATTTTTGATGGAATGTGCCACCTGTATACACACTCATTTGGTGTATGTGGATTCCTGAGGAAACAAAATTTGCATCAGCTTTTTGTTGGTTTGTTTGTTTGTTTGTTTGCGGTATGTGGGCCTCTCACTGCTGTGGCCTCTCCCGTTGCGGAGCACAGGCTCCGGACGCACAGGCTCAGCGGCCATGGCTCACGGGCCCAGCCGCTCCGCGTCATGCGGTATCTTTGCGGACCGGGGCACGAACCCGTGTCCCCTGCATCGGCAGGGTTAGGACTCTCAACCACTGCGCCACCAGGGAAGCCCTGCATCAGCTTTTTGAAAGTAGGAATTACGTCTATACTTTTGTAGTTCCTTACAGTGCTCTTGGACGTATACATTTTTTTCTTTTAATTAACAAGAAAATGTTATTTAAAAGTTAGAAACTAAATCCCTTAAAATAAGCCTTTGCTCAGTTTAAAACTGGGTCCCAGTGTTTTGAAAGTTTGTCTTCTGTTGGCGAGCCCCATTCCTTTCAGCCAGATTGGGTGGATGTATCAGGAAACCACGAAGACTTTGGTGTATTCGAGCGTCAGAATTTGCACATGGCTGGTGACAGGCATTCTCGGGGGTGGTGTACCCATCAGTTTCCTAATGCTCTTTTCTCTTCTCTATGAGTGATGAGGGCTCCTCTGCTTTTTAGGACATTCTCCCTGAGCAGACACATCCTGCCGCCAGCTTCCTCTGCATTTCTCTTTCTGGAAGTAACTGAAGTTGTCATTCTCCTGGCTGCTCAGTATGCTTTGTAAACAGTTACTTGCTTCCTCCTCCTACCCATTCCCACCTCCTCTCCTCCAGGCTGTTTAAACTAGAATTGCTACCCTCAGTCCACGGAAGTAAAACAAGCCCATGGTTTCCCCACGCCTGTGCCTCTGTGCCTTCAGGCACACCCTAAAGGGAGATCCTTTCCTTAAACAGCCACTTCCCTGTCTTTATTCTGGGACACATTCGCTCTGATGAACCCTGTGGTCTGACAGAGGCTTCAGGCCTTGGGGGCGGGGGTCTGGATTTTCCCAAGTTTATTAACATTTCCAAGGACAATGGGTCAACTGCAAGAACCTTGGGGAGGGGGGTGGCCTCATAACCATGAGTCATGTTGTTTGTTTATTCATTTATTTAAAAAATGTTTACTAAGCTCCTACCAAAAGCCCAGCCTGTAGGTGTTGCCGGTAGGAACAGCGTGTGCTGGGACCTGGGACACGTGTAGCACAGCTTACAGGCCAGGTACAGCTCTAAGTGCTTCACATACGTTAGCTCAGCAAATAAGCTGGTCTTTGGTCCCAGGAAATAGTTGTATGGTGTGGTCAGGAGAAGGACAGAGTTGGTACAGGCGACAGCCCTTCGGAAGGCTGACAGACCAGACTGACGCGGACACCCGAATTCGTCGTGAAAGGGTGAGAACCAACCTGATCAGGCGCCTGGGCGAGGGGGTGCCGCGGAGGCCCTGTCCACCAGGCTCTTGCTGGGGCCAAGGGACACCCGCCTTTGGCCCAGCCTGGATTCTGAGCACAAACAGTCTGAATGGAGGCACAGCACCGGTCCCCCAGCTTTCCCCGCCAGGCGGGGTGGCTGGTGCCTGAAAAGGCCCCCCGGTGACTGCGGGGACCCCTACAAGAGGGCGCAGCTTAGAGCCACCGTCTCTTGGGTGAACCCAGCCTGCATGTGAGGCTGCATGAGGCCGACACCCAGGAGGTGGGCAGGTCCACACCGAGCTCGTGGGGGCCTGGGACTGTGCATGGCTGCTCCCCTGGGGCAGCGCTGGCCGTAGGGCCCCCCTGCTAGCCAAGATGGGCCCAGGGCTTGACGTGCGCGGAAGGAGGGGGAAGACCAGCTTGCGGCTCGGGGGTGGGGGTGGGGTGGGCGGCGGCAGCCGCACCACCAGGGTCAGGGGCTGCGGTGACAGGCAGGAGGGTGCCAGGAGCCCCGGGAGATGCCGCAGGGCCCCTCAGGAAGCCCAGCTGCCAGTGTGGGATCCGAAGCAGGGCTATCTTCCGTGTAAATATTGTCAGATCACATGGGACGGTGCATACATGAGGCGTTTCTGCAGCAAATAAGGTTTGTTTCAGACAACTCTGTTGCAAATGCCAAATGAATTTTAACCCAGACGGAGCAGAGGCAACCCAGGTTAGACCCATTCAGAGTCTCCTGGTCCCGTCCTCAAAAGAAAAGACAGCTTGAACTAAGGAAGCCTCGTGGCAGGAACGGTATGGTGGCCACAGAGGCTATGTGAGCCGTCAGGTGCCAGGCGGCCGGCCTCCTACCCACACACAGCTCTTCCTGGACCTTCCTGCACTCTTTTCCTTTTTTCACAGCTTAGGTCTGACCTGGCATTGGAAAATGCATTAGGCTTTGGTACTTTTTATAGGCTGTATAACAGTTGTACAATGTGAATAGAATGAAATAAATGCGTGCAAAATAGAAAAAAAAAAAAAGGATCAAACCCATCCTGTCTTGGAGCCTCAGGCCCTTGAAGATTGGCTGAACTAGGCACCCAGGCTGTCCGCGGGTCCCCTGTGGCTCGCGGTGGGCCAGCAGCCCTCGGCACTGGCCCCACCGCAGGGAGGTGGCCCAGATGTCCATTGCCACGGGGGCCACGCCCCTGGGTTCTGGCTGTGCTCTTGTTTCAGGGCTGCTCCTCGGGGTGCTGCCGGCTGGACCACATTTTCCTCCCTTTGTCCCCAGAGTGCAGTGAGACTAGAGTTTCAGTGTGACACCTGCGAAGGGCCTGATACAAGCTAAGACAGGGATTCATGCCTCACAGCACTGTTTTAGTCGTGAGAGGCACCTTGATGCAGCAAAGGAAAGAGTGCATGATATTTAGATATTCAGACTTAGACATTTCTCCAGTATCCTCTTCTTCTCTTAAGAAGGAAGTCAGAGAACTTTGGCTTTTAGGCATGGGTCTGTGAACCCCAAATCCAGCTTGTGATTTGTTTTTATACAGCCCTAGAAACGAGGAAGGTTTTACATTTAAAAAAAATTAATTCATTAATTAATCTTTGGCTGCGTTGGGCCCTCTTTGCTGTGCGTGGGCTTTTCTCTAGTTGCGGTGAACGGGGGCTGCTCTTCGTTGCGGTGCGTGGGCTTCTCATTGCAGTGGCTTCTCTTGTTGCAGAGCATGGGCTCTAGGCGCGCGGGCTTCAGTAGTTGTGGCACACGGGCTCAGTAGTTGTGGCTCGTGGGCTCTAGAGCGCAGGCTCAGTAGCTGTGGTGCACGGGCTTAGTTGCTCCATGGCATGTGGGATCTTCCCAGACCAGGGCTCCAACCCGTGTCCCCTGCATTGGCAGGCAGATTCTTAAACCACTCTGTGCCACCGGGGAAGTCCAAGGTTTACATTTTTAAAAGGTTGTTAAAAACAAACAAACAAATGAACAACAAAGAAGAGTAGGTGACAGATACAATATGATCCTCAAAGCCTAAAATATTTACTATGTGGGCCTTTGGAGAAGTCTGCTGGCGACATCTTTTAGATAATGTTCCAAGAACCTTATTTAATTTGAATTAAACAGCCACACTGCTTCTGTAAATGTGTTCTAACACCCAAATTCATGGTAAAATAAACTTGTTCCTCAAAAACAATGCTTTGATTTATGGAATTGTGTTTTTCTCTGGGTGAAATTTAAACTTGGCACTGCTTTTCATGACTGCCTAGCCTCTGGTTGGAGAGGAACTGCTACCCTGCATTTCCACTCTCAACTGACAAATATTTATCAAGAGGACACAATGATTAATAACGTTGAATTTTGCTTCAAGTCCTGAAACACACATTAGAAAAGCCTGACAGGTAAAGGGGTGCCACGTGAGTGCTGTGTGAGGGGCTTGGGAACACAGAAAAGGGGACGCTGACTTAGTATTCACTTAAAGGGCTGCACCCTCACTCCTGTATCCTGTGCCCTGTGGAGAGACGTTGTGGTTGTTTTTAGTCTTTCCTTTTTTCTCTCAAAACAGCGTTGCAGTGTGTAGCCCTGTACACAGCCCATTTCATCCACCTAAGACAAATTCCCAGGAGCGACATTGCTGAGTTGAAGGCTCTGGGCTGAGAGACTGAACACAGCAGCGGACAGCCACCAGAGCCCCGACCCGCAGTCTGCAGCCGCCAGCCTAAGAAGCAGGTCGTTACCCACGGTAACCAGTTCAGCAAACCTAGTCACTGTTTGTGGCAACCAGTCCAGGAAGCCAAACAGCAACCTCTGTGACAGTCGGCCAGAAATGGCCAGGACTTGATTAACAACCGACAGCTTCCCTGCCTTTTACCCGTTTCCAGCGTAGGACCAACCAGAGAAATCCGAATACGCACCCCTAACCAATCACATGGACACCCCTCTTCTAGTTCGCCTGCTGACGTCTTCCCCACGTCAGCAGCCTCCAGTCAGGGCACACCCGGAGCTTCCCTTTTTCCACTGTAAAGCTTTCCCGCTTCTCTTCCTGGCTTGGAGTCTCTGCCACACTTAAGTATGGGACTGAGTCCCCTGCTAAGGTGAGCTCTGAACAGATGGCTTTGCTTTTCTCATGTGGTGGTCTTTGTTCATTTCTGCAATTGTCGTGGAGGTCCCACCGAGCTATGGTCTGCACTGCCTGTTGTCGTGGACCCCAGACTGCCGCCGGGTGTAGACCCCGGGCCTCTTGCACCCGCTCGCGCAGTGCGGGCTGATGGCTCAGCAGCAGGTCTAAACTCCACTCTGTCTGCATTGAGGTCCTTGACTGTTTATTCTCAGCCTGAAACCCAGACTTTATGATTGGTTCCCAATACGTTGGCATCCTTGGTGTAGTCAGGCTACTCTTTTTCATCCCTTGTTGCTGCTTTTTGCTTTACTGTTGTTTTGCATTGTGCTGTCCTAAGAAGGAGAATTGCAGGGTAGGACACAGGCTCCAGAAGCCTGTTGCTGAGCTGACCTCCAGATTTGTGCGTTTGCTGCGCTCACCGGACCTGCATCCGCTTGGACAGACATTGCTGTGGGTCATCAGTAAAACCGAGGAGGTTCCCTTTCTGTCTTGATTCTATGTCCTGAGAGCTTAGCTTCGAGAGGGGGGTGTTCCTGCTGTTTTACTGCCTTCTGGGCGCACAGGCTGTGGGGTCTCCATCTGGAGGCGGCTGACGGTCTGGGAGCCTGAGACATGGGGTGCACAAGCGTTATCTTCCCACTGACTGTTGCCAGCTCTCACGGCGTTGTCTCAGTCTAAATCCTCTTCTTATATGTACTGTCTTCAACCCTAATCCTTGTGCCTGAATCATCAGGGAAAACGCAAATCAAACACACAATGAGATGTAACCTCATACCTGCCAGATTGGCTATTATCATAAATACAAGAAATAGCAAGTCTTGGTGAGGGTGTGGAGAAAAGGGAGCCCTTGTGCACTGCTGGTGGGAATGTACACTGGTGCAGCCACTGTGGAGAACAGTCTGGAGGTTCCTTGAGAAATTAAAAGTAGAACAGCCATATGACCCAGCAGTTCCACTCCTGGGGTATATATCTGAAGAGAATGAAAACATTAACTCGAAAAGATATATGCACTCTTGTGTTCATTGCAGCATTATTTACAATAGCCAAGACATGGAAATAACGTAAGTGTCCATTGATGGATGAATGGATAAAGCAATTATTTTATCCCTTCCTTCCCTCCTTCTTACGCACACACGTGCGCACGCACACACACACACACACACACACACACACACACAGTGGAATATTACTCAGCCATAAAAAAGAATGAAATTGTGCCATTTGCAGCAACATGGGTGGATCTTGAGGGCATTATGCTGAGTGAAATAAGTCAGATGGAGAAAGACAAACACTGTATGATTTCATTTATATGTGGGATCTGAAACCAAAAAACCCATAAAAAACCCCAACCACATTCATAGATACAGAGAACAGATTGGTAGTTGCCAGAGACGGGTTGAGGTGGGTGAAATGGGTGAAGGGGGTCAAAAGTTACAAATTCCAGTTATGAAATAAATAAATCATGGGCATGCGATATACAGCATGCTGATCATAGTTAATAATACTATATAATATATTTGAAAGTCACTAAGAGAGCAGATCTTGAAAGTTCTCATCACAAGAAAAAATGTTTTGTAACAGTGATTTATGACAAATGTTAATGAGACGTTTTGGTGGTCATTTTGCAGTGTATACAAATATCAGATCATTACGATGTACACCTGAAACTAATACAGTGTGATGTGCAGTTATATCTCAATAGCAACAACAACAACAAAAATCAGAAACGAAATTATAGGAGATTTTTCAGTCTAGATTAGAATATCCCTTTGGACAGCATTTGGGAGTAAAAGCAGTGCTTTGATCTCATTTTGTCAATGGAGTTGAGGCTGAAATTGGAGACCTAATTTGAAAAGAGAAGTTAGAATGGAAACTAGCCCCTTCAGCTTTACTGCAAAACTGGCAGAACATTTTGAAAAGGGCTTTAGAACAAAAATGAGACAGAGTCCAAAGCAAAGTCCCAGTCCGGCGGAGCAAACAGCCAGTTGGTCCCAACCAACCACCTGCTGACAACAGTGCCTGCAGATCTCCTAAGCTGGGAAAAAGATCGTCCCATCTTATACACACCAACACACAAACAAACAAAAAAAGGAAGGCTAAGATAAATCCCTCATTGAGGCTGCTGTGAAGAAGGAAAAGGGCCCAATATCCTGCCATAAGTGTAGATGGTCATGCTGGTCGGTTGCTGGTAGATGCTCTTTCTACATCAAGCCACCTTTAGTCAGCCTCTTCCTGGGAGAAAACAGACCACACAGCTGGCAGGAATTTCGAATAACCGACTGTTTTCCCAGTCTCCCAGCTCTTAAGTATAACCCTTGGGCGCTGCGCTGAAAAACAGTCCTTTCTGCCCTGTGATCCCAACCCTGTAAATTTAAAAGAGAGAGACCTACTCTGCAAATGGATGTTAGTTTGTGATGTTAAATGCACTCCAGAGGGACTATTTCTTGAGGTCCCAGAGGACTTTTCTATTTTAATCACGCCGTGTGCTCCCTCCAGTATATCTGAAGTAGACCACAGATAAGGATCACAAGTAATGTCAGCTTGGGGTAAATTTGCTCCAGGATTTAATAGAACTTTGAACTGTTTGGTAAAAGGTGATAGATACGACATTATTCTCCGTAATAGCTAGCATAGTATATGTATAGCATCCCAATAAAAATACTCCTAGATATTTGACATCATTACATTCAGTTTAAAAGGAAAAACTTTGGGAGCCTAGTAGTCAGTTGAGATAATGTCATAACCTTGCATTTTGAGAGACTGGTATTTCCATTAGACGATAGTTAAGGGAACAGCCTCGCCAGGGCTGCTTACAGCAAGGCTGGTATTCTCCTGTCCTGTGTGCTGTGGGCATGATGCCACATCCAGCACTTAAAGAGACACTTGGGTAATGCACTGGGCCTGCCTGGCCTGGGGGCCCAGTACCCACTCGCCAGCCCACCGACGGCTGCTTCAGAAGAGGGCAGGCATAGTGCTGTGCCCTGCACGTACTGTCGCTGACACACCGGGACCCAGGTTTACACAGAAAAGGTTGGTCTGTAAATGTTGGCAACTGATTTCACTGAAAAATCAACCAGTGTTGTGCAAGGAAAATAAAATGCAGGTGGGTGCTACCCAGCCCACAGCCGCGGTGTGTTGCTCTGTGCATGGGCCAGGGTACTTTCTAGGCTTCTTTTAAGGCTTTTGGAGACCATGGAAACCTTCCCGGGGCACTTTTCCTCCAGTGCCCTGTTGCAGGTGGGGCACCTTTGCTCTCATATTGTATCTGGTGAGCTGGTGCTGCGTCGATACCCTTGTGTCCACGTGCCAGCCCTGCCTCGCGCCCTTGCTCTGTGCCCGCCTTTCTTTCTCCCTCCCTCTCTGTCTCTCCTGCTCCACACGGGCTCTGTCACAGAACCAGGGGCGGGCACCTGGGAGATTCAGGCTCACTTCTTTAAGACCTTACAACCAAAGAAGAAAAAGCTCTTCCAAGCCGCCTACAGCTAAAAACAGTCCTGGGATGGGCTTTGATTGGCCTGGCCAACGTCTCGGGGCACTTTGGGGTCACTGTGATGACAGCCCGTCTAGGCCATGTGCTTGGAAATCACATTTCCGAGAAGAGGGGCGAGCTAGGCAGGGCACCCAGGGTAGTACATCCCCTGCAAGGGTCCTCTTCCCTGTGGAGGAGAAGAGGGCCACCCTCTGGGGCCGGGGTCGGGATGGCTCCGTTCTGCCATCTACAAACCAGTCTGCACATTGCATTTGGCATTATGTTGCCATCTGTCTGCTTTCATATTGGAAAAAGTCTTAGAGAGTATGATAAAATCCTGTTTCTTTCTGGAGAAGATGGGCACATGAGTGGGGAGCCTGAGTGGTGGTGAGGTTCTGGGTTAGAAGGTGCCATGACTCAGTAGAACAAAACCTGTCCTGGCCGCCTGGAATCAAGATTTGTAGACTGTCTCGGTGGGGCCCGCGGGCAACCCACCTGGGCAACCGGGAACCCCCTGAGAAAATGCCACTTTGTGATAAAAATGTATTTTATGGGTCACAATGTGTCGCGTAAAGTAGAAGCCTTAAATCTAAAAACAAAACTTGCTGATGTGAGTTGATTATAAGGAAGCAGTTTGATGTGTTTATATGTAAAGGTATGAGAGGCTTTTGTTGATTTTACATGTTTAAGGGGTTGGTCTGTTGTTTGTGATAGGGAGCCCAGCTTTGGGATGCCTGGGCTCCTGTGAGGCTCCCTTTGATTCCCCCGAAGGTAGGGCCCAGTGACTTTCTGCCTGCGCCGGTCTGAGGCAGACGTGCTGCTGGTCTGTGCCACGATTCGGGAGCCTCAGACACAGTATGGCCAGTCCCCACCCAGAGGAGGCAGGATCCAGGCCCCTGGGCATCTGCGGGCTCCCCGAGAGCAAATTAACTGCCCCACAGCTCTCTGCGGTTTGCACCAGAACCAGCCTGGAATGGGGAGACGTGTACCCTTAATCCCCATTTTTACTGGATCGCCGGGCAAGGCTAGTAGGCATTCAAATTAGCTTGTATTTCATGCTTATCTTGGAGTCTAAGTAAAGACCCATTCAATGAAAGAAAGATAACTTGCTTTTAGCTCCACCCTTGGAACTATAAAGTTGGTTTTAAGCAGCCTAGGCAAAAGCCCAGTCAGTCTCTGGCCGTGTGACTTTGGGTAAGTCACGCAGGTGCTGTGGGCCACAGTTTACTCATATGCAGAACAAGGGGTTGGACTGCGCTCTATTGAAGGTCCCCTCCCAGCTCCAGTCAGGGCCCAGCACACAGCATACCCAGTCAGGTTTCTCTTCCTCATTTCTAAAAAGCAAGCTTCTGAGAATGTTTCTGACTATACTGTAAAGTCAAAGATAAAATAATTATTGAGTGAGTCTGTTATTTTATGCCATTCCTTTCCTACTAGCTAATCTACTTTGCGAAATATCCTGTGATCTGGTGAAAGGGAAGAAAAAGAAATTGTGAACCCATAACTCACATTTCATTCTAAGTTAGTTCTACAGATTCGTTCATTAGTCCCTCAAATCTCCACGGAGGACAGACATGGACACCAGCTGCAGGAGAGCTCGCCTGCAAAGTTGGCAAGAAGGGGAATCTTTTCTTTAAAAGCCTACAGTGCTAATGATTTTTAACAAGTGTAAATTTTAAATTTAAATGAAAACTCACTAACACTGAGTGCTTTCTAACTAAGGCCTTTACTGAAAAGCATGTGCTGTGGTTGTTTATTTGCGGCTGTTTTCTCTCCGGCCTGCCCCTAGTCCAGCCCAACGTGGTCCCTCACCAAATCCAGCCCACTAGACAGCATCACGAGTGTTTTTTGGACCAAATTTTCTGATCTCAGGTCCAGGATTGTATTTCTTAATGATAATAATACAATATATATTCTGAAATATGAAATATGAGTATAACATTCTACTGTATAGCTTTAAACAGGAAAAAATTTAAAACAATATACAAGGCTAAAGTCTTTCTGAGAGTCTTTATGTACTTGGCTAGAAAAACCCACACTAGAGTTTATTCTCTAGAAACATGTTGGCTAACTACGGGGCTATAGGCCCAGTCTGGCCTGCTGCTGGGTATTGTACTGCTCTTGAGTTAAGAATGGTTTTTATATTTTTAAATGGTTGTATAAGTACCCACATGATATCCTCAGTTTTGGTTCTCAAAGCCTAAAGCATTTTCTGTCTGGCCCTTTAAGAAAAGTTTGCCAACCCCTGCCCTACTTGAAAAGGATAAATAACTCATCTGTGGTTTCAGCAGTGCCTACTGAAAGGAATGTGTAAAGTCTGGTAATAAAAAAAAGAGTGAGAAAATTTTATTTAGATGATGCACCAGTACGTATGTTTATAAATGGTCTTTGACGGTATTCATTTTATCTTGTTGATGTGATTCAGAGTCCTCCTGTCAGAGATTGTTCCACCCACAGATAAGTGATATCAAATAAAAATACAGTAAAAGAGAAGTCTGTCAGAAGATCCTGACCTGATAGTGGGTTTATAAACTAATCAGCAGGCTGCACTCTTGTAATGTTTGTAATTCCAAATACAAACTTGTTTTTGTCTCATGGGTATGTTGCTCTGTATGTTGATAGGAAAATTCCCCTGTTGTTCCAAAGCTCTGTCCTGGGCAAGGTAAACAGTGGTGCTTGTCTGGCTGTGAAACAGATAAAGTATCCCATCGGCTACTAGGACTTGGAAATGAAAGACGCCCCGTCTCTTGAATGCTCTACAACCGAGCCAAGAGAAATAGATGGATCATCAGGCTTTACAAAGGGAGTTCACAGTAGTCTCTGATAGGATGGAATAATATCTTTGAAAGTTTCAAAACAGAGATAAGATTAACTCATTTGTATTTCTTGGGAATTACTCTTTTGAAACAATGAGAAATTCCAGCCAGGTTCAGGCTGTTCTGGCAAACGGTCAATACCGCCACCTGCTGGCCTAATCTAGGAAGGCTGTTTGTGTCAGCACTTACAGAAACTGCGGTAAATGCAAAGCCCTATGATTTACAAATAATATTGTTTACAAAGGAAAGAGTCTGTCTTTCCTTCCCCTTGCCAGTGGATTTCACAGAAATGTACCTTTATGTGTGATTTTTTTTCTGTATGAGCTGATGTATATTGGCATCACACATAGCTACAAACCATTTTTTATATTCTTATGGACGTTACGGGAGTTATAAATCTTTGTGGTGCTGATAATCCCTCTTGTAAATACTTCTGGTTTCAGCCTTTTTTTTTGTCTTTTCATTTAAAAAATGTACCCAGAGTGAAGACGAATTAAGGAAAAGAAGGTGAAACTTACCTTAGCTAGTTGTATCTCATTCATTAAATGTTTTGTGGGAGGAAAGCTTAAAATTATTGGTTACAGTGAGGGTCTGTGGTTACTGACTCATTGTACTTTAAATCCATTCTTCGTTGATATAGAACACTATAATTTTAATGGAGTTACTTTGATTTGATCATTAAGGCCTTGACGTTTATATCCGTATATACCCTTTTGCTGCAAACCGTCACTTCTCAATAAATGTGCTGGGAACCGCACATTTGATTTTGGGAATTAATTTAATGAAACGTTTTTGCTACTACCTCTGTAATATGGCTGCTTTTGACATTACTTGTGTATTAGTTTTGAATAGAATGTTAGTGTGCAAACACTTTAAAACATAGAAGCTGCGTGGAAAAAACACATATAACCAGAATTTGTTCAGCTATAATGGGCCAAATTCTTTAAAAGTGGGGGTGAAGGGAAGGGTTGATTTAGGGAAATCTCCATAAATGCATAAATTTTGTATATTTTATGATTTTAGATCAGCTAAAATATCTAAATCTGCACAAAATGATAATACTACACTTAAATTTTCCATCATACGTAACTTGAAGACAGGGAAGTCTATTCCTAGGCAGGATTTTAGAATGCTAGCTAAAAACCGACAGCCTCCTTCCCCACACAAAAAAGCCTATTAACTATAGATTTAGACTTTAAAATAACTTTTGTAATATTGGAAGTTGGGAATAGATAATTAAAGTGTGTCTGTATGAGCACACCAATCAAATATTTTGGTTAAAAGCAGATTCGTTCTGTATCCATGAGGCAACTTAAAATTCTAAGTAAGTTTTAAGATTCTTGGCGAATAGCCCAGGTTTCTTACTTAGTGGTTAGAGCCTAGTCAGAGAGCTTGGCGTGTGTACTTCTTTAGACATCAGTTCAAACTACTGCTCACTAAAAGGACAGTATGAGTCCTTGAACTGAGAGATTCCACAGCAACCACCTGATCCAACCCTTCTTTGGGGGAAACGGAGGTCCTGAATGGCTAGATTAGGTTGTCTGCACTATTAAAACACATTTCTTATTCTTTCGGCCGCGCCGTGTGACTTGTAGGATCTTAGTTCCCTGACCAGGGATTGAACCCGGGCCCTCAGCAGTGAAAGCTCAGAGTCTTAACCACTGGACCACCAGGGAATTCCCAAAACGTGTTTCTGAGTCGGGACTGGGATGTAGGTTTAAATAAGCAGTGGGTGTTTGGACTACTTGAATGAATGAAGTTGCGTAGCATAACTAAGCCATTCTTTTGGACTCTTGTTCACACATTAATTGGCCCACTTTGTTTCCATCATACTTTCAAAGTCTTTTGGGCCTTTATTTTTTATTTGTACGGTGTGTTGATGCGTGAAATGCACAACATAAAAACCCAGTAGAGGGACTTCCCTGGTGGCACAGTGGTTAAGACTCTGCGCTCCCAGTGCAGGGGGCCCAGGTTCAATCCCTGGTCAGGGAACTAGATCCCACATGCCGCAACTAAGAGTTTGCATACCATAACTAAGGAGCCCGCATGCTGCAACTAAGATCCCCTGCAACTAACTAACTAACTAAATATTTTTAAAAAAGCAAAAACACCCAGTAGAGTCTATGTGATTTCACAATTTGGGTCTTACATTAGGAGGACGAGGTCACGATTAGACTTCAGGACTCCGAGCAGCCTTAGATCTGCTCATGGAGAGCAGGGAGGGGCGGTAAGTCGTGGCAGCTTTCACGTCCTCCTGCACTCTGCACCACCCTCCATAGGCGGGGGTCCTGGGCGGTGAGCCTCCTGGTCGCTCACTCACTCGTTCACTCGCTCGCTCATTCATTCACTCATTCATTCGTTCACTCATGTGTTCATTTGTTCACTCATTCACTCACTCATTCAGTATGCTGTGTTTATTGAGAGCCTATTAAAGCAACACTTCTGTTAAATCATATATGGAAGGAGAAAACAGGAGAGATTAAAAAAAAGTGCGCTTGTATTTTTTCTAACTCTTGTTTTTCTTCTTGCGGGTATTTTTAATCCTTCTCCAAGCAGACCAGACTCTGAAGTTTCCTTGCTTTTTCCTTCTTTTCAGCACTGTTCCCCAGGGCTCCTTCTGCTTAGAAACAACATCATGTTTTATTAATAAGGACTCCTGAGACATCTAGTTTAGATGCATATTTAGAAAAGCAAATTTAGAAAAAGCTGGCATACTATATTTTTATATTAAATTAATATGGATTAGTCCCTGTATGACTGGCTGCATTTTTACCTCAGTCCTTTTAGGATAAGACAGCAAGTCTTTCTTCCTTCTCAAAAATATACTTTAATAATAAACATTAAGTTTTAATCCTCCAATTAGGGATCATAATTTGGCAGATTATCTATAGAGAAGTTTTTTTTTCCTTGTTTATCTGGGATCTTTAACTCACCTGCAGTTTTAGTCTGCAGTCTAGTCTACTTTGTTTAGTTTAGTCTACTTTGGTGTTCACGAGTATAAATTTAGTATGAGAAGTATCAACAGGATAAAATCATACAATATGAAGGTGTTGCTAATAGCAGTTGGAAAACCACAAAGTAAACTAATATAAATGCTTTCTTCTTAAACAATTTAGAAATCTGTTATTTCACAAAGTCAGAAATCAGGGGTGAGAGATTCCATTGTCATCAGCTCAGCATCACCATGAAAAGCTCAGGTTTGTTTCATCCGTCCCTGCTGGGATCTCTAGCTCATGGGACACAGAATGATACACATACCCACGCCCCAATCCCTGGAACCTGGGAATAATGCGAGTGACAGTTCATTACAGGAAAGAGCCTTATTTTTTTATTGTCAATGTTAGTCTGCATTTTTTAAGCAGATGAATTCATGGCTGGGTTACTTGCCATGGCCCACTGCAAATGCGGTGTTTATGTTAGAGCATAACAAGCTGCACACGTTACTGCCTACAAACCAAATGAACATGTGGCATTTAGCAGTCACATTACTTATTTGAAGATCAGGAAATGATTTAAACATTGTACATCCTACCGTTAGATATTATGCATGTGTTTCACTGTTGTAGTTATGTTTTGGGAAATCGTCGTCGTGCAGTGCAAGTGTGACTGTTTTCCATTTTACAGACAATGGCAAACAGGCTCTTAGTGCTTTCGCACATAACGTGATTTTCAGGTACTAATTACTGATGTTAGGAGGGCAATTCTGGGATTCCCAAATCCTCCCCGTCTGCACCTGCACTGCCCCTGTTCCTGTCTAAGCCCGTACTCCTGCCTTGGCTGCCACGGTTGCTTCTACCTGGTATTTCTGCTTCTTCCACTCCTGCCTTCCCAGACAATTCTCCACAAATCAAGGAGTGGCTTTAAAAACTGTGGTAAAAAAGACATAAGATTGATGATTTCATCATGTCTAAGTGGACAGTTGAGCAGCATGAAGTACATTCACATTACTGTGGAACCATCACCACTATCAGCTTCCAGCACTTGGCGGCAAGCCTACGACCGTGTTCCCCACGGCCCCGACCCTCCACTGTGGGACGTCTGGCCACTGCCTCGGCAAGGTGCCGAGTTAGCCGCACTGGACCCCAGGAGGTGTGAGGACCCCAGGAGGTGATGCATTTGCAGTTAATATTTAGGGGGATTGGCTGTCAATTACGTGTCATCTTTAAAGTATGCCATACAGATGAAGCGTATTTCCAGATTACCCACTAGACACGGGTTCATGACCAAGGCCGACTCTGAATGACAAGAGCCCAGTGTCACCGATGGTCCAGCTCTAGAAACAGTAGTGATGGAAACCACTTCAGACCCGTCAGAATGGCCGCATTAGAGGACTGGATGACTCAGGCGTTGACAGGAATGTGGGGAGACAGGGTGTAGCTCACAGGCATGCACACTGGGCAGTCATTCTGCCAAGCGGTTGGTTTCTCTGTGAGGCTGTGTGTGTTTGTCCTCTGACCCAGCAGTCCCCTCCTGAAGTTGTGCAATGTGCTGCTTGCACAACTGTGGGCCGTGCCCTGATTCCAGACCACAGAATGAGCAGCTGGACTGTCCGGGAAGAGGGCCCCTCGCCTGCCAGGCGTCCAGAGACCCAGGCCTGTCCCAGCACCAGTGCCTGAAAGAGAAGAAATGAAGCCAACGTGTTGCCAGGACTAGAAGGAAAGTGGTCACGCCACCAGCGAATCAGCTTGTCGTGGACCTGCGAAGGTCTGAAGCTGAGTGTCCTTGGGGAGGGAGGCCTCGGGAGAGGGTGCACGAGGGGGTCTGGGAGGACTGAGCCCTGAGAGCCACTGCCCGGCGTGTTGGGTGACAGGGACCGAGTGGGTTCACACAAGGAGTGTCGAGGCTGCAGGGTCCTGAGGACCCCCTGGCTCAGCAGTCGGCAGGGGCGGCAGGCAAGGGGCCAGCACTGGAGCAGTGTGGGGGGCGGTGAGGGCCGGGCGAGGCTGCTGCTGGAGGGCTTCCCCTTCCTCAGGAGGAGATTGCGGGAAAGCCTTCCAGGGTCCCCAGATGATCGAGGAAAGCGCACGTCACGATCGCGGAAGTCCTGCCGTTCTGGGGGTGGGATTCCAGCTCTGATGAAGTCAGCACATGCTCGAGGTGGCCAGCGGGGCTGCTCGCTGCCCTCCCCACACGCCCGCTCTCGTACTGGATTGCAGCTTTCTCAGGAGCAGAGCCCGACGTTTATTCTGCTGTGTGTCTCCGTGGTTTGGTGCAGAATCTGGGGCACAGCTCTTCTCAGCAAGTGTGAGCAAAAGGGGCGAATCTGGGGACAGTTGGGGCTGCAGAGTCAGGTAGACCTTGTTGAGGCCAGAGAAAGGCAGGGGTGCAGGTGGAGTCCCAGACGCTGAGGGGCTCCCTGAAGATCCCCTTCTCTGTCTCTTTAACAGGAGGGCTTCCAGCTTAGCCAGACCGTCTGCTCAAACACCAGGTGAGGGTAGAGGCGCTGCTTCTAAACATGCGGCCTGAGGGAACAAAATGCGGGGCAGGTATTGATGGACAGGTGATGTTATCCTATAACACGCCCACCATGCTTACTTTGTACAAACCTTGGAAGGCCATCCATCCCAAATGGCAGTTTTAACTCAGGTTTCATGCTGACCTATTCTGACCCATCCAACAACCAAGAAAGTTCTGGTTAGAAACTTGAATAATGGTTGGAAATGAAAAAACAAATTACCCACATTCCAAGGCTGCTGCACCTAGCAGGAATTTAATTCATGTTGACTGATCTATTTCCCTCGAATAGATACACTCTATTGTAATGCTTTGTACCTGACCATCCACAAAGAAAAGAGGGGTCATTTTTTTCTAAAATTGAAGGAGAAGACTATCGAAAATGTAAATGCCAAAGATATTTTTTTTTTTTCGTATTTAATTTCCACAAATCTTGACCTTTGCTAACAGAGTTCAGTTTTGGCTTCTCTGTGGTATTTGACAGATTCCAACTGAAATATAATCTTTAGCCACAATAAATGTTAGTCCCTGGAATGGAGACTCGTGGAATGGTTTAGTCCAACCCGTTAAGGTCAGTTTATCGGCTTTACAACAAACAAATGCAGACACACTTCCAGGACAGGCTCTGTTGAGTTTGCTCTGGTACCAAGCAGACCAAGGTCTCAACCATCTTTGAGAACGTGATCCTGTCCTTGGAGGGAGGTGCATTTTTGTGCATATTTTCCGGTGATAGTAATGCACATCTGTGGACATGAAAATATTACCAGATTAGATGTGAGATGGGCTTTTGAACACACATTCATAGTTTTATACGCACGGATGGGGCAGCTCCTTCCACAATTCACTCTGCGTTGCCCACCTCTGCATCCAGGCACCTGGGGGAATGGCATCTCCTTATCTTGGCAGTTAGCCATGGCCACGTGACTGGCCTTGGTTAACAGGATGTGGTTGGTGCCTGGTTTTCCAGCCTTTTCTTCTCCTGCCACAACTGTCATGGAAGCATTGTCAGGTTGGGTCCCTGAGTAACTGGGATGAGCAGAGTCACTCCCCTGACCTGCATTGGATAGGTGGGTGGGTCTTCAGTAAGGAATAAGCTGAGACATTTTGGTTGTCTGTTACTGCAGCATAACCAAGCTAGTCCCGACTGATACAGTAAACTACATATTTAGACACATAAAACTGCATACAGGGATGAGTATGCATACAGGTGTGCATTATAGGAATAATGGACACAGCAATGCACTCACCAAACTCTGTTTCCTTTCCTTCCTGGGCACAGAGATAGGCTACATTGGTCAGCTTCTCTTGCAGGTGTAAGAGTTCTTTCCAATGAAATGTAGGAAGAAGTGATATTAGCTATTTCTAGGCCTGGTCCATGGAACATCTCCCAGACAATTCCATCCATGTTTTCTCTTTTCTGACATCCAGACAGGCCCCTGAGGCCCTGGGTAGTCGTAGTACCAGGATGGGTCCCTGAAGGCTGCAAAGAGCAGAGCCCTCATTGCCCCATGACCCATGGCAGGCTGTGATTTGATTAAAAAAAAAAAAAAAAAACTTTTGTTAAAGCCACTGAGATTTTGGAGTTAAAATTAGCAATAGTTGGATACTTACTTAAAATAAAAGGTACCTATTTCGACCTC
The DNA here is from genome assembly GCF_949774975.1 of Lagenorhynchus albirostris. Taxonomy (NCBI): domain Eukaryota; kingdom Metazoa; phylum Chordata; class Mammalia; order Artiodactyla; family Delphinidae; genus Lagenorhynchus; species Lagenorhynchus albirostris. The sequence continues at coordinate 103,097,604 of NC_083104.1, read as the reverse complement.
AAACCAGCATCATGCTTCATGGGGAAATAGAAATATTCTCATTAAAGTTAGGAACAAGACAAGGATTTCCACATTTACCATTATTATTTAGCATTGTTCTGGTGGTACTAGCCAATGCAATTAGATAAGAGAAATAAATCATGGGTTTAGCTATACCAGATAAATTGTGGGACGCACTGACCCTAATACCTGCAAAGATTCAGTATTTGATAAAGGAAATCCATGAAGATTCAAACATCTAAATAAAACTGGATCCCTATCTCAAATATTAGCTCCATATAAATTCTAGATCTAACAAAGCTTTAAACGTAAAACAAATGAAACAATGAAAATATTAAAGAGAGCACGGAAAAGATTTTAAAATAATCTTGGAGTGGGAAAGGTCTTTCTAGTTATGATACTCTTCCAGCCTCCACAGAGAAACCCCAGCCACCTCTCACTGGTGGCCTGGCTGGAAGCACGCATTGGGTGCCAGGGGACCCTGGAGGCATTTGTGTCTCCTCTTCCCTGAGGATGCTGTCCTGGTCCCCCCAGCTCTCCCGGAAGATGTGTGTGTGTCTGGAAGAGTAGCCTGGCACCAGCTGGGGCTTATGCCCTTTAAAATGGACTTTAAATGGATCTACGTTTGTAAACCTCATAACACTTGTTAGAGATAACAACACGATTTAGTGGTACAAAACCTCATCCAGATGACCCAAATGATATCCTGGGATGACCCTGAAATGGACGTACTGTAATCAGCGTGGCAGCACCTGGGAATCGGCCCATGCTTGCTGCAGTACTGATGGGCCGACACGTTTTCACAGAGCCCTTGCCTTGCGAGCTGTGACCTGGGTGCAGAAGCTGAGGTCAGCGCCTGTGTGTGTATGCGTATGTGCATCCCTGTGTGTGTATCTGTGTGGGTGTTTGTGTCTGGGGGTGTGTGGGTATGTGTGTGGGGGTGTGGGGGTGTGTCTGTGTACATCCCCGTGTGTTAGGGGGTGATGGTGGGAAGTGCTCTTGTCTTACCTGAAACCACAAAGCTTTAGAAAAATGGTTCCCAGTCTGCTCTCTCTCTCCTTTTTTCTGCCCTACCCACCCCCACCAAGAATTCTTGGACACAGTGAGAAATAATAATAATAATAACTACCATTGTTGAGTGCTCACTATGTACCTGGTGCAAATTGTCACAAGCCTCCCTCAGGGGATGAAGCAGCTGAGGCCTAGAGAGGTTAGGTCGCTCGTCCAGGATACAGCAGCTCAGGGACGGTGGCCGAGGGGTGGTGGGGGGCGGGATGCCGAGGTCCTTGCTCTCATCTGCTGAGAGCATGTGGCTCGAATGTTTCCCTGCCCTGCTGGGCTCCTTTGGGTTGTCCCTCTGGAGTTGGTGGGATGTGAGTGTGGGTGATACCTGCCACTTTGGGCACCCGATTCCCTGTTCCCCCTTCCCTCCGTGCCGGTGGCAGGGATGCTCCAGGCAGGCACTGCTCCATCAGCTGGGCCCAGAGGGCCTCAGGGCACGGCGAGACCGCTGGATGGACCGGAACAGACACACTGCAAGCACCTGAATTATCTCTGACGGAGGAGGCCCAGAGAGTCCAGGCTTGTTTTTCACCCTAGCAGAATGTGGTTCATTCTGACCCATCTAGGGCCCTCGGAACTTGAGTCTTACAAGATTTGGATCCCTAGAGAGCAAGGGAAGCGTGTCAAACGGTCAATTTTGGTACCGATTCCACCGGCCTGCGGTTACTTGTTGTGCGGCTGAGATGTGCTGGAGGGTTTCTGCTGATGACGCTGTGGTCCAGGGGCCCCCATTCCTGCACATCCTGGGGACGAGATGAGAGTGGGAGGTGCTTGGAGGTGGGCGGCTCCAGTCCATAATCTGATGTCTGTGTTGACTTTTGTCCTATTATGAAAAAGCGAAGTAGGATTTCTGGGATCCTTTATATGAGGTAAAATAAGGTCCAGATGGTTTCATTTGTCATTTCTTCCAAACATTTAAGAATGAAACGGTAATAATGTTACACAGACTTTTCCAGCACATAGGAAAAAGGGAATACTTTCTCTTTTTATGAGTCCAGTCTACCTTGAATATCAAAATCTGAAAAAGACATTACAAGAAAGGAAAATTACAAGATGCTAAATTTCCTAACAAAATTATTAGCAAATGAAATCCAGTGATGTATAAAAAGGATAATATCAATACATTGTGCCAAGTGTGCTTCATTCCAGGAAGTTAGCGTGGTTTCACATTTGGGACTCAATCAATATGTTCATCAGATTACTAGAGAAAAAAGGGGAGATCATATGACCGTGTTGATCGATGAAGAAAAAAACTGAATAAAATTCAACACTCCTTCATGATAAAAACTCCCAGCAAATTAGGAATAGGGAGAAACGTCCCTAACTGGATAAAAAATATTCACAAAAAGCCCCACTCAGCAGTGGAGCTGACAACTGTGGGGAGGCTGAGGGCTTAACCAACCAGACTTCGGACGCCCGCAGAAGCTTGTTTGCTCGACGTGCGAGTGCATGTGCGTATGCGTGTGCGTGCACACATGTGTCAACTTCAGAGACTTTGTTACACTCTCTCCAAAGAGACCCACACCTGAGCGTCTTCTCACTTCCGTGTTGATTGAAACACTGTCTGAAAGGTTGAAACTAAAGGAACAAAACCAAACAGGCCAAAATGAAACCTGACATCCAGCAAAGACCCCTTCCTACTGAGGAGCTGCTGTGATGCGACACATGGGCCTTTGAGCGAGTCCTGCCTGGAGTCTGGCCTTTGACTCCTTGGTGCTGCTTTGTTACTGAGCTTCCCAGTCGATGAAGAGGGTAGACAGAACATCAGTTCCATCTAGGCCAGTGGTTCTCAGCCTTGAGAAATGTCCAGACAAACCTCTTTTAAAGGAAGAATTCTCACAGAATCCCTCAGTGTTTAAATAAATTATCTTTGTTTTAATACTTAAGCATATACAGTCATGAAACTATGTGTAAACTCCCTTTACTTATAAATTGTATAGGTACCTTACAGAATTTTATATTGCAAGTGTGCACTTATATTTATAATGATACATCTATTAATCAGTGCTCTAAGGGACTCTACCAAATCACTGCTTTCAATGTGAATGTGGTGTTGACAATTAAGATTTAGTTTTTTTCCATTTTTAATTTGGTATCCTCATTTTATCCTCTTCCACAAAATGGTTCCATTCTCCCATCATTTCTCTCTACTCAAACCATTAGGAGGTTTTCCTTTAACTCTCTTTGCTTTCGTTTGCGTCAAAGCATCATTGAGATCAGGGTGGGCAAACCCAGCCCAAGCCCGGTTTTGTAGAGAACACCGTCTCGGGACCCAGACACGCCGTTTACTTAGGTATTGTCTCCGGCTGCCCCACACTCTCACCAAGCTGAGGAAATGTGACAGAATCCATAGGGCCTGGGAAGCCTGAAATATTCACTCTCTGGCCCTTTACAGAGAAAGCGTGCCCACCCCTGATTTGTATGATAAACCTGTTGTTTTAGCAGCACACTGAAATTAAGGCGATACGTTTTGGCACTCACAGCCTCGTGAAGCCCAGTGCAGAAGTGGACGTTGTACTGAGGCAGCTCCCAGTTGTTGGGGGGCAGGCAGCCAAATAATTCAGAATGTGTTCAGATTGCTGTTTCGGGAGTGACTTAGAGCGCTCGTGCCACCAGGTGCTATAGCTCTGTAGCGCTGATGGTCACTTGGAGCAGTGTATCGGCTACGGCAGGCTCGTGGCTAACTTATCTGATTGCACATTAATGTTACGTTACAGTGTTTTCTTGGTGTAGGAGAAAAATGGACATTATTCCACAACATTTTATTGAAAACCTACTGGGAACCCAGAAATGAACGAGATACACTTGTTGACTCAAAGTTGTGTGGAGATGGAATTTAGGGTCTGCTTTATTTCAAGACAGGATTCAAATTCAAGGTGTCCCTAACCCCCCACATCTGAACCATTTTGTGGGAGTCTTAAATCATCAGCCAATGCAAACGGCAGTGAATTCTGATCTTCCGCAATCCGTGCTCCACTTAAAAGTACTTTGTTGGAGGAAAGTGGTCAAGAAAACAAGACTGGAGAAAAACAAATGCTTTTCCTTTTGTAGTTTTAAAAGAGGTACTTGGAACACAGCCTCCGAAAGCAGAGAGGGTGTGTATCCAGCCGGTACGTTCTTGCTGAGGGCTCTCCGTGTAACAGGCATTCTGCTGGGCGTGGAGAGACAGGTGTGCGTGGACAGGTGTGCTTCACCATCGGTAACTCCCAGCCTGGCAGGGACACCCGAGCACCACGGGACCCTGCAGTAGGGGACGTGGGGTTCAGCTGAGGCCTTGTACTATGTGTGGGTGTGAGAGAGGCTTGGAGAACTGTAGGAAAATTGCGGCATAGAGCCTGAGCCCAGGTATGTTAGTGGAAAATTTGAGGAATGAAAAAATGAAGACGTTTGCAGACATGTGGATCGTGTATCCCCAAGGTATTGCAAACTCTGCCTCTCAGCCTCCCCTTGCTTGGCCTGGGGTCCACGTCAAGATGTCCAGGCCTGTCCCTGAGATAGTTCACAGCTCGAGGTGGATCGACAGTCAGTTCTACCCTTTTTTCAGGAGGAAGTTACACTTTGCCACCCACCTAGTTTCCACATAATCTCAGAAGTAATAAAGCAGACAGACCAGTTTGTGTTTGCCAAAGTCTCTTATGCACTGAGCTTGTAATATATTGGCCTATTTCTCCTTCCCCCAAAGAAGGAAACTTTGCTCTCATATTTCTTTCTGAGCGAGACAAATGCACAGACACATATTTCATGGGAGTTTGAGTGCCTAATTTCAAGTTCAAGAATGCTCCTTGGTGATGCTTTCTCGTCCCTCCTCATCCAGGCCGATTAGATACAGATGCTCTCAGAGGGAGTGGAAGGGTATCTTGTTCTGCAGAAGGTTAATTGGGAGGGAATGTATCGTGGGAGAGATCTGTCTGGCGGACCTTACTGAACGGCTGTGTGCATCCTTACCACCAACCACGCCCCCCTCTCTTTAGAGTGGTGTTTGCAGCCAGGCTCACTGGAAAGCACCTCTTTGAATGAAGCAGGTGGTAGCGGCCCGCTTACCCGCTTGGTGAAACAGCCCTGAGCCGCCTGCTCTGCGCCACGGGCATGCCCTTCGGGGCCTGGCCTGGCTCCCTGCAACCTGCCGAGGCCTCTCAGGCAGGTCGTTTTGTACAGTTAGGCCTCGGTTTCTCATCCGAAAATGAGACGTTTGCACAGATGACCTCTAACTCCCTTCTGGCTGTAATGTTCTGTGAATGAGTCCGTTGAACATGTTTAAAATCCCTAGACAGATGGACATGGAGGTTGGAAGTTTGTTTAGTCAGCATTTTATGGGGAAACCAGCCTGATCACAAAGGCTCTGCATGGCTTGCTGCTGCCATTTATGCCCATCAGCTGTTGGTAATGATCATACTTTGATTCGGTTTTATTTGAAGGAAAACTGGGATTGAGGGACGGCTGTGAATTTGGGAGATGACAGATGACACCCCATGGTTGTCCCCCCCCACCAAGCTTTTATCTGAAAGATGACTGTTTCAGAACACCTGGCTTCTGTACCTGAGTACCGTGTTATTCTCGTTAAGAACAAGAACATGAACAATTATATGAAAGTGTGCATTGGGGGAAGAGTCAATACATTTCCCAAGGGAATGGACGCACAAAGCCAGCTTTGAACCCGCACACCCAGGCCGACTGGCAAAGCCCAGGCGAGAACGCTCGGGTGAGGGCACTGGCAGCGTGGAGCCGTGAACTCCCCTGTCCCCAGACACAGACAGGCTGTTGCCCCGAGGGCCAGGGTGGCTGGCGTGGGTCCCCCTCCTTGGCCCTCTCCTGGGCTTGTGTCTAAAGCACTTCTCTTTTCCCCTTTCCATCTTCTCTCCTTCCCTCCCTACCCTCCTTTCTTCCCCACTGCTTCCCCTTCTGTTCCAGGGCAGTAAACATGGGCAAATTAGAGAGAAGTAATAGCAACTGATGTCCTAGTTAAATATTTGGCAGTCACTGACAGAGCCAGCTTAGGGAAATGCAGGGGAATGCAGGGAAATGCAGGGGCAATGCAGGGAAATGCAGGGAAATGCATGGGACCAGGTGGCGGCTTTGAGCCGCTCTGTGCACTTTCTCCCTCTCCCGAGTGCGCGCCTGGTGTGGTCATCTCCCCCCGACTGTGTAGTGAGTGCGAAGCTCGGCCCTGGCCGTGACCGCGGGGGAGGCGTAAAGCCGAGTTACTGGCTTTTGTTTGGAGTAGGAATCCTTCCTGCTTGTGCCAGGAGCATCTGTCCCTTGTTAGACACACACACACACCACACACGTGCACATACATGGTCACACCCACAACCCAACACACGCCACACACATCCTCTACACATGTGTGCACACATGTACCGCCTACATGCGCACTCGCTTGTGTGAGCACACCCCCAGCTGGATGGGGAAATCAGGCCCATCCAGAGAGACACAGCCAGGAACGGGGCAGCCTGAATGGACGCGGATCTAATGAGTGAAGGCTCTTTGCTAATAAAGAGTTTCCCAAACTGCCTTTTCTACATTCTCAAGCTTGATGAAATGATGCTTTCACAGTGATGAAAAGAGGGCATGTTTGCCAGAAATCTTTTGTTTAACTATTTGCTTGGTTTCAGTATCTCATGATTTTAAAACGAGGCACTGGCCCACTCCCCCACCCTAGTCCAGACACACTCTCATTGATGGTGGCTGGGGTGCAGTTGGACACACATGTTTCAGGGTTTGCAGCCATCCGGGAAGGGGATTCTTCTCCCCACCCGGCTGAGGAGGCCTTTCTTTTCAGCAGCAACTTCTCTCCTGGCCACACCAGTAAGGACCGAAGAAGCCCAAGTGAGAAACAGACACTCTCAACAACAGGCCAGTGAACAGTTCATTGAGGTGCCCGCCCGCCGCCAGGCCCAGACTGGGCAGTGTGTTTGAACAGTTGCCATGGCAATGACAGTTTATGAGCATGAGTCACTTTTCTGTTTTTAGGGAGCCTCACTCTGCCCATCTCTTTTAGCACATTTCCACTGGCTGTGATCTGGCTGCCAAGTGCAATGTGGCAGCAAGTTACTTGAAAACATTTTACAAAAGACCAGATTCCCCAGCCCTGGCTTACCTGTGGACCACATATACGGCTGTAATTGCAAACAGCTGCCTACCCACCATGGAACAGTAAGCGAGGTCATTTAAAAAATGTTAAAAATAGCAAGTCCTGGAGCAGCCAGTTCATTTGTTGATTCAGAAATGTTTGCCACCAAGAAGGGTGTTCTGAACGTATACCCCAGTTAACACTTCAAAGAAGGTTCACTCAGGCCTAGCTCGATGATTAACCTCAGCAATTAATAATAATAATAATAATAATATAAGAACAATAGCTCCCATTTGTGCAGTATTGACGGTGTGTACTGCTGCTCTAAGCGTCACACATGTACTAACTCGGTGACTCCTCGTCCCCCTGGGGGGTAAGTACTCTCCTGTTTCACGGAGGAGAATCTTTCTGAGAGAGTCGAGGTCTTCGTCCACACGATGGAGGCTCTGTTCTTTGTGCACAAGTCATCCTGGGAGACTAGAATCCTTCTATAAAGAGTGCGCTTGGCTAGTCTTGTGAGGGGCCCCGAAAACAGAAAGAAAGTGAGGAAAGAAGGGAGTGGGAGGGAGGGAAGGAAAGAAGGAAGGAAAAAGGAGGGGGGAGGAAGGGAGGGGGAAAAGGGAAGGTTTAAGGGCTGTTGAGCAGGGCTCCTTCTGTGGGACTTCTCAGAGCGGGAACTGTTGCTCAGAGGAGGCCAGCATCACACGTTTCCCAAACCTGACCTGAGACCCACTGTTTCCAGAGCTGGTCTTGTCGACCCTGTACTGGAGTTGTCCCTGAGGGCTTTAAACAATGCCCTCATGAGGCACCTTTCTCTTTTAAGTGCAGGTAATTCTAGGGGTTCTTAACATCTTTGAGGCATCTGGTTCCTTAAATATTTTCCTTCACGGCAGTAGGCACACGAGACACTCACGTAAGATTGCCCGTTCCTTCTTGCAGTCTCTATTGAACATTTACTATATGCTAAGAGATTTGGGGAAGATATAACTTAATAAAGTTATTGGTGTGTGGAGGTGCTGAAGAGTGGGCAAAGTTATAAAAATATATATATAAGGGCATTCCTAGATGTTAGTGGAATTTTGTAATCACAGGTGAACTAACCAGCAAAAACTAGAAAGCCTTGTCCACCTAAAACCGGTTGGTATCACCAAGACATGCAAAGGTTCATGTAAAACACTTTAAATGATCAGTGCTGAGAGTATCATTACCTGTTATAATAAGTTGATGGTGTTGATAACTAAAAAGAAATGGTAAATATAAATACATAATTTTATTTCCCCAGCCACACTTTGTGGTAGGACAGGTGGTGAGCTCATTTGACAAGTGACCTGTCACAAAGTTATTTACAATGAGAACCACTCAGGACAGAACCTGGGGTAAGTGAAAGATGCATTGGAAAATCAGTGTGCACAGTTTGTGTGTGTAGGAGACTTACAGCTTTCCCTGCTACATTTTTCCAGTGCCAAATCCTGTCTGTTGATGTATGATGTGTACCTCAATGAAGCCTCATGGGTACAAGGTGTCCAAGACCATTTAATCTCTTTGTTGGCATGCATCATGGCACTCACATCAATTTGACTGGTTTATTTGAGGTAATCATGTTCCATCTCAATCTGACTTTCTGCCCCAGGACATGTGTTGGGTATGGAAATTAGGAGTCAAAGCAGGAAGGTGTCACGGGGACTCAATCACAAGTCCCACAGAGCTCCCTGCAACAAACAGTAAGCTGCTTCAGGCAACTGAGTCGTAATTCTTATGAGTTGTGGGGCAAATGGATTGATGTGAATTCGCTTGTACATTAGAGCTATGAGAAGGTATGTCCATGGAGGAAATGAGGTGTCTATTCCCCACCTCTCCCCCTAGGTGAGCTGATGTGAAAAATAAATTTGTATTTAAATGTTTACAACTTAATGTTTATTCTGCAGTCTTTTCTTGCTCAACCTCATTAAAAAAAAGGGAAGAAGGATGAATGATTGTTACTCATTGGTTAACTTATGCAAAAATTAGCCACTTTACTAAAATCCAATGTGCAAATCAGGTAGAGAGGTGGCTACTATAGTGGGAAGATCCCTTGTGACTTTACTGAATTCATTTATTAGTTCTAATGGTTTTTTGGTGGAGTCTTTAGGGTTTGCTGTATATAGTATGTCATCTGCAAATAGTAACAGTTTTACTTCTTCCTTTCCAATTTGAATGCCTTTTATTTCTTTTTCTTGCCTAATTGCTGCGGCTATGACTTCCAATACTGTGTTGAATAAAAGTAGTAAGAGTGGTCATCTTTGTCTTGTTCCTGATCTTAGAGGAAAAGCTTTTAGTTTTTCAACTGAGAGTGACATTAGCTCTGGGCTGGTCATATGTGGCCTTTATTATGTTGAGGCACGTGCCTTTCATGCACACTTGGTTGTTTTCGTTTCTTTTGGTCATAAATGGATGTTGAATTTTGTCAGATGCTTTTCTGTATCTATTGAGATGATCATGTGATTTTTAGCCTTCATTTTGTTAATGTGATGTATCACACTGATTGATTTGCAGGGTTTGAACCACCCTTGCATCTCTGGAATAAATATCACTTGATTGTGGTATATGTTTCTTTTTCTTTTTTTAAATAAATTTATTTATTTTTTTAAAAATTTTATTTATTTTTTTAGCTGAGTTGGGTCTTCGTTGCTGCCTGCAGGCTTTCTCTAGTTGTAGTGAGTGGGGGCTAGGCTGCTCTTCATTGCGGTGTGCGGGCTTCTCATTGCGGTGGCTTCTCTTGTTGCGGAGCATGGGCTCTAGGGCACACGGGCTTCAGTAGTTGTGGTGCGAAGGCTCAGTAGTTGTGGCTTGTGGGCTCTAAAGTGCAGACTCAGTAGTTGTGGCGCACGGGCTTAGTTGCTCCGTGGCATGTGGGATCTTCCTGGACCAGGTATAGAACCTGTGTCCCCTGCATTGGCAGATGGATTCTTAACTGTTGTGCCGCCAGGGAAGTCCTGATTGTGGTATATGATTCTTTCAATGTATTTTTGCATGTATTGTTGCATTAGTTTGCTATTTTTAAAAAATATTTATTTATTTATTTTGGTTGCGCCAGGTTAGTTGTGGCGTGCAGGATCTTTTTTCATTGCGGCGTGTGGGCTTCTTAGTTGCGGCATGCATGTGGGATCTAGTTCCCCATCCAGGAATCGAACCCAGGCCCCCTGCATTGGGAGCACAAAGTCTTACCCACCGAACCACGAGGGAAGTCCCAATTTGCTAATATTTTGTTGAAGAATTTGGCATCTATGTTCATCAAGGATATTGGCCTTAATTTTCTTTTTTTTGTGGCATCCTTGTCTAGTTTTGGTATCAGTGTGATGCTGGCCTCATAAAATGTGTTTGGAAGACTTTTGTCCTCTTCAGTTTTTTGAAGAGTTTGAGAAGCATGAGTGTTAACCTTTCTTTAAATGTTTGGTAGTATTCACACGTGAAGCCGTCTTATCCTGGGATTTAGTTTGTTGGGAGATGTTTGAGATTACTGATTCAATCTCCTTCCTAGTTATTTGTTTATTTAGATTTTCTATTTCTTTATAATTCAGTCTCGGAACATTGTATATTTCTAGGAATTTATCCATTTCTTCTACGTTGTCTAATTTGTTAGTGTATAATTGTTCAAAGTAGTCTTTTACGATCCTTTATATTTCTGTGGTATCAGTTGAAACTTCTCATTCATTTCTGAAGTTATTTGAGTCCTTTCTTTTTCTTACTCTAGCTAAGGGTTTGTCTATTTTGTTTATATAGTCAAAGAACAGCTGTTATTTTTTTGATTTTTCTGTTGTTTTTTTAGTTTCTATTTCATTTATTTCTTCTCTGATCTTTATTATTTCCTTCCTTCTACTAATTTTAGTATTCATTCTTTCTTTGTTTGTAATTCCTTTAGGTATAAATTAGATTGTTTATTTGGGATTTTTCTTGTTTCTTGAGGTAGGCCTGTAATGCTATGAACTTCCCTCTTAGAACCAGTTTTGCTGCCTCCCATAGATTTTGGTATGTTGTATTTCTGTTTCTATTTGTCTCTAGGTATTTATGATTTCTCCTGTGATGACCCGTGGGTTGTTCAAGAGCATGTTGTTTAACCTCCACGTTTTTGTGAAGGCGTCCCCTACCTGGGCTGCACGTTCTTTCCTGTTGTGGCAGGACCACAGCTGCTCCTGCAGGGCACTAGTTGGTGGGGCTATTTCTTTGATGGCTGCGAAGACTGCCCTCAACCACTGTACACCCTGGGGGTGGGGTGGGGTTGGTGCTTAGCTGGCCTTGAGGCTGAGGTGCAGGAGTGGGCAGGGCTCTCAGTAGGGCACACCCACAGGAGCTGACAGATTAGAGGGAGAATTTCAAAATGGCACTCATAGCACTGGTGCTAGCAAGGTAGCCTGAGATCACAGAAATAAATCCAGCAATGACTCAGTCCCTGGGGAGCATCCCAACTGGTTGCGACCTCTGGCGGATGCTTCAAGAGTAGTAAGTGGGTCCCCTTCACTTACAGTCTGTGTGCTTTTCAGTCTGGTGTTTTGTGCTGGTTTTTAGGTTGAGTGTGTCTGCGTGTGGACCCTTCAGGAGTGGATTTTCTGTTGCCTGCAGCCTGATCGTCCTCCTGCTGGTTTTCAAAGCCAGGTGTTTGGGGGTTTGTCTCTCATGTGGAGGATCCGGGAGGTGGGGTGCCTGATGTGAAGCTCAAATCCCTGTCTCCTCAGGGAAAAAATTCGTACATTTGTGATCCCTCCCAATTGTGGATTGCCATGGGTGGGGTGTGGGTTTTTCCTTAGTGAGACCCTCTCTCTGCCTCTCCTGCCCATCCCCACGCTGTCCTCTACCTTTGTTATGGGTTCAGTTCATCTAGTTTTCAGGTTCCTTTCCAAGGAAATTATTTTGCACGTAGTTGTAGATTTGTTGTGTCAGGCGAGGAGGTGAGTGCAGGATTTTCCTACACTGCCGTCTTGAAGCTGTCTTTCATGCTTCTTAACTGGTTGTGCTGGAGTAAGGCAGGCAGGGTCCGCCAGGGAAGAGCTAACTATGGCCAAAGGGAGGAAGGGGAGGCCCAGACAAGTGCCCAGGCAAGTAGAAAGAACCCCCTGTCTCTATGCATCTGCTTCTCCTGGCCAAGTGCCCTTCCTGCACTCTGGGTAATGTACATACGTTCTGGCCATGCTCTGTTAAACTCAAATTATAGTATCTTGTTCCCCTCTGCAAACACAGAGCCGGTATGAATGGCTTTCCCAATAGCTTTAGTTGGTGGAAAGACTGAGCAACAGAACCCAGCCTGTGGCCAGTGAACCTTCAGCCCAAGCAAATCAAATAGATAAAGCCCAGATTTTGTCTACATGGCAAAAATACATGTGTATGTCTACAGAGGTGAAAGGTTGAGGGCGTTAAGGAATCAATAAGGACATGGCTGATGGAGTAAATAAGCTTCTAACATACACACACACACACACACACACACACACACACACACGTCAAAAAAGTGGTGGCTGAATCTCCCAGGTGTGTGATTAATGTATGATGTACACATTGTGTTTGATTCAGGAAACAATGAATATGGAATGTGAAGGAGATGAGTTAGGGGAGGAATATCATGATGATGTTTCTCTTCAAGTAAAAAAAAAATCCTAATTTCATTAAATTTTTCAACATCAACAATACCAAGTAATTATACAAATAGATATGTTTATTTAATTTTGGTAGAAAAAATTTCCCCAAATTGAAGCAGAAGTTGATACTAAACCTTTGGAATTAATTAATTTATTTTATTTTTGGCTGCGTTGGGTCTTTGTTGCTGTGCACGGGCTTTCTCTAGTTGCGGCAAGTGGAGGGCTACTCTTTGTTGCAGTGTGAGGGCTTCTCATTGTGGTGGCCTCTCTTGTTGCAGAGCACAGGCTCTAGGCGCCCGGGCTTCAGGAGTTGTGGCTCGCAAGCTCTGGAGCACAGGCTCAGTAGTTGTGGCATGTGGGCTCAGTAGTTGTGGCTCGCAGGCTCTAGAGCGCAGGCTCAGTAGTTGTGGCGCACGGGCTTAGTTGCTCCGCAGCATGTGGGATCTTCCCGGACCAGGGCTCGAACCCGTGTCCCCTGCATTGGCAGGTGGGTTCTTAACCACTGCACCACCAGGGAAGTCCCAAAATTTTTCCATTATGAGTTCATTCTTTGGACACTCTACAATTTCCAAAACCAAGATAAGAATGTTACTAAGGAAAGTAACCCAGTTGGATGGGTAAGTAGTCACCATCTAATTATTACTGATCCTTTCAAAAGGGACATTTAATCTTTAGATGATTATTTGAAATTTGACAGTCGACTCCTTACTGAAGTCATAGGCTCACTGCCTGCTCTTCCCTATTATTCTTTCTTTTAGAAATAAAACTATTTATTCTGAGAAGGACTACATTGTACTGAAATTAACCAGGCAGAAAGAACCCGAGAGTTACTGTATGTGATTAGAGCACAGACTATTGCTGTATACTAAAATGAGAAGTTTAAGATGTCTTTACTTATATGAATTAAGAAATAAGGGCTGTGTTGAATATTATAATGTAAATAGAAGACATTCTTGGAACATATCGTTTTAGGAATGCCTTGTTGCAGGCAAATGTCAACTGCCAGAAAAATGAAGATAGATTGAATGGTCCAGGAAGTGAGCCAGCACTGGGCTGATGAAGGGCAAAGCCAGCCACCCTAATTTGGTGTTGGCTTACTTCTCCCTAACCCTTCCCCCATCCTGGTGCCTCAGAGAGACATAATTTAACATGTGGCCAGTGTCCTATTTAAGTTCCTGGCTTCCTGAATTTTGTCCCCACCCCCAACAGAAACCATTATCCCAATTACTTCTGTCTTGCCTGACTAGTCAGGGGTAGGTAATTGAGGCTGCGTGTAAACCTTTCTCCCTTGCATCCCACTCAAACATTTATACACCCGACAGGGCAGCAACATCTCATTACATAGACTGGCACGTCAGGAAGCCAGGTATTGGTTGTCAAGACAGCCTTGCCTAGGAAGTGACCAGCAGTAAAGTCTGAATTATTGTTGGCAAAGTTTGCAAGACTTTCTGTTCCAGGAAGAGGGAGATGATGACCATGAAACTCGGAAAAATTGGTTTGGGGCAAATGATATGATACATGATACATTTTCCTGCTATGGAGAATGGTATGAACAGAAGAGGGAAAGGTAATCCAAATGGTCTTTGGTTAAGAATGTGTTAGTCTCTGAAAGTCTGCTAAGGTATGTGTTTAGGGTCTGAAATTCACAGGCGAGGGGCGGACGTTTCAATTTCTGTATTCATTTCAGGAATGTGAGTGAAAACAAAACTGCTTAGAAATTATCCTTGAGATTTTATGGTACGAGTGCTTACTATGCTGTGACATTTTATGGGAAGAAATTTTTGAAAAAAGATGAATGTGAAACTTAGAGAAAAGGAATCCTTAACTTCTTTGCCCAAAAAGAAGGATTTCTTTTCCTTTCTTTTTAACCAATTTGGTTAGAATTTTCTTTTAGTTTTGGCAGTTGGCGTTGTAAACTCTGGGTAAAGAGGTTTCTGTTTAAAATTTTAAAAAATTCCTCAGAGCAGTAATTTCACACCCATGTAGCCCACACTTGGGTTCACATCTGATTTTTCCAACCAGGACACTTACTTGGACCAGCTTTTTGGGGTCAGTTTTCTACAGTACATTAGGTTGGTTAGAATCCACCAAAATGCTCTGCAAACATGGGTAATTGCTGCTTCATCCCTGGCTGCAAGATGCTGTCAACTTTAGGCTCCTGCAGGACTCTTAATTGACGGGAAGTATGATTTACACATTTCTCAATGGATAAATTCTCTTTTCACCCATTAATCCCTGTTTTTTTTTAATAAAAGCCTTTTTTTACATGTATTTATATCATTCCTATTTGTGGGTTATGACAGGTTCAGTATGGTTTCTGTTCATGACTGATTCTCAAAGAACTCAGCTGAGGGAGCACCCGTCAGCCAAATGGACCATGTCCTCATCTGCTGTCATCTGAAAAGGGCAAGCACAGGTTCCACTTTCTGAAGCATGTAGATCATTAGAGGTAATTTTGTTTTGTTTTTATTGGAGTAAAATTGCTTTACAGTGTTGTGTTAGTTTCTGCTGTACAACGAAGTGAATCAGCTATAGATATACACATATCCCCTCCCTCTTGGACATCCCTCCCACCCCACCCCCACAACCCATCCCACCCATCTAGGACATCACAGAGCACCGAGCTGAGCTCCCTGTGCTACACAGCAGGTTCCCACTAGCTATCTGTTTTACACGTGGTAGTGTAGTTATGTCAAACCTAGTCTCCCAATACATCCCCTCCTCCCATTCCCCCGCTGTGTCCACATGTCCGTTTTCTACGTCTACCTCTCTATTCCTGCCCTACAAATAGGTTCATCTGTACCATTTTTCTAGATTCCACATACATGCGTTAATATATGATATTTGTTTTTCTCTTTCTGGCTTACTTCACTCTGTATGACAGTCTCTAGGTCCTCCACATCTCTACAAGTGACCCAATTTCATTCCTTTTTATGGCTGAATAATATTCCACTGTATATATGTACCACATCTTCTTTATCCATTCATCTATTGTTGGACATTTAGGTTGTTTCCATGTCCTGGCTATTGTGAGTAGTGCTGCAGTGAACATTGGGGTGCATGTGTCTTTTTGAATTATGGTTTTCTCTGGGTATGTTCCCAGTAGTGGGATTGCTGGGTCATATGGTAGTTCTATTTTTAGTTTTTTAAGGAACCTCCATACTGTTCTCCGTAGTGGCTGTATCAATTTACATTCCCACCAACAGTGCAAGAGGGTTCCCTTTTCTCCACACCCTCTCCAGCATTTATTGTTTGTAGATTTTTTGAGGATGGACATTCTGACCTGTATGAGGTGATACCTCATTGTAGTTTTGATTTGCATTTCTCCAATAATTAGTGATGGTGAGCATCTTTTCATGTGCCTCTTGGCCATCCGTGTGTTTTCTTTGGTGAAGTGTCTCTTTTGGTCTTCCGCCCATTTTTTAATTGGGTTGTTTTTTTTTTTGATATTGAGCTGCATGAGCTGTTTGTGTATTTTGGAGATTAATCCTTTGTTGCTTCATTTGCAAATATTTTCTCCCATTCTGAGGGTTGTCTTTTCATCTTGTTTGTGGTTTACTTGTGGTGTGCAAAAGGTTTTAAGTTTAATTAGGTCCCGTTTGTTTTTATTTTCATTACTCTAGGAGATGGGTCAGAAAAGATCTTGCTGTGGTTTATATCAAAGAGTGGTTTTCCTATGTTTTCCTCTAAGAGTTTTATAGTGTCCAGTCTTACATTTAGGTCTTTAATCCATTTTGAGTTTATTTTTGTATATGGTGTTAGGTAGTGTTCTAATTTCATTCTTTTACATGTAGCTGTCCAGTTTTCTCAGAACCACTTATTGAAGAGGCTGTCTTTTCTCCATTATATATTCTTACCTCATTCATCATAAATTAGGTGACCATATGTGTGTGGATTTATCTCTGGGCTTTCTATCCTGTACCATTGAGCTATATTTCTGGTTTTGTGCCAATACTTTACTATCTTGATTACTGTAGCTTTGTAGTATAGTTTGAAGTTGGGGAACCTGATTCCTCCAGCTTCAGTTTTCTTTCTCAAGATTGCTTTGGCTATTCGGGGTCTTTTGTGTTTCCAGATGAATTGTAAAATTTTTTGTTCTAATTCTGTGAAGAATGCCATTGGTAGTTTGATAGAGGTTGTACTGAATCTGTAGACTGCTTTCGGTAGTATAGTCATTTTCACAATATTGATTCTTCCAATCCAAGAACATGGTATATTTCTTCATCTGTTTCTGTCATCTTTGGTTTCTTTCATCAGTGTTTTAGTTTTCTGAGTACAAGTCTTTTGCCTCCTTGGGTAGGTTTATTCCTAGGTATTTTATTCTTTTTGTTGCGATGGTAAATGGGATTATTTGTTAATCTCTCTTTCTGATTTTTTGTTGTTAATGTATAGGAATGCCGGAGATTTCTGTGCATTAATTTTGTATCCTGCAACCTCACCAAATCCATTGATTAGTTCTAGTAGTTTTCTGGTGGCATCTTTAGGATTTTCTATATATAGTATCATGTCATCTGCAGACAGTGACAGTTTTACTTCTTCTTTTCCAATTTGTATTCCTTTTATTTCTTTTTCTTCTCTGATTGCTGTGGCTAGGACTTCCAGAACTATGCTGATTAAGAGTGGTGAGAGTGGACATCCTTGTCTTGTTCCTGATCTTAGTGGAAATGCTTTCAGTTTTTCACCATTGAGTATGATGTTTGCTGTGGGTTTGTCATAAATGGCCTTTATTATGTTGAGGTAGGTTCCCTCTGTGCCCATTTTCTGGAGAGTTTTTATAATAAATTGGTATTGAATTTTGTCAAAAGCCTTTTTTGCATCTATTGAGAAGATCATACGTTTTTTATTCCTTAATTTGTTAATATGGTATATCACATTGATTGATTTGCATATATTGAAGAATCCTTGAAGTCCTGGGATAAATCCCACTTGATCATGGTGTATGATCCTTTTACTGTGTTGTTGGATTCTGTTTGCTAGTATTTTGTTGAGAATTTTTGCATCTGTGTTCATCAGTGATATTGGTCTGTAATTTCCTTGTTTTGTGATATCTTTGTCTGGTTTTAGTATCAGGGTGATGGTGGCCTTGTAGAACGAATTTGGGAGTGTTCCTCCCTCTGTAATTTTTTGGAAGAGTTTGAGAAGGATGGGTGTTAGCTCCTCTCTAAATGTTTGATAGAATTCACCTGTGAAGTCTTCTGGTCCTGGACTTCTGTTTGTTCAAGATTTTTAACTACAGTTTCAATTTCATTACTTGTGATAGGTCTGTTTGTATTTCTAATCCTTCCTGGTTCAGTCTTGGAAAATTGTACCTTTCCAGGAATTTGTCCATTTCTTTGTGGTTGTCCATTTTATTGGCATATAGTTGTTTGTAGTAGTCTCATAATCCTTTGTATTTCTGCTGTGTCAGTTGTGATTTCTCCTTTTCCACTTCTAGTTTTATTGATTTGCATCCTCTCCCTTTTTTTCTTGATGAGTCTGGCTAAAGGTTTATCAATTTTGTTTATCTTCTCAAAGAACCAACTTTTAGTTTTATTTATCTTTGCTATTGTTTTCTTCATTTCTATTTCAATTATTTCTGCCCTGATCTTTATGATTTCTTTCCTTCTACTGACTTTGGGTTTTCTTTGTTCTTCTTTCTCTAGTTGCTTTAGGTATAATGTTACATTGTTTATTTGAGATTTTTCTTGTTTCTTGAGGTGAGATTGAATTGCTATAAACTTCCCTCTTAGAACTGCTTTTGCAGCATCCCATAGGTTTTGGGTCGTCATATTTTTGTTGTCATTCGTTTCTGTGTATTTTTTTATTTCTCCTTTCATTTCTTCAGTGATCTCTTGGTTATTTAGTTGCACATTGTTTAGCCTCCATGTATTTGTGTTTTTTACAGGTTTTTTCCTGTAATTGATTTCCAGTCTCATAGCATTGTGGTCAGAAAATATGCTTGGTATGATTTCAATTTTCTTAAATTTTCCGAGGCTTGATTTGTGACCCAAGATGTGACCTCTCCTGGAGAATGTTCCATGGGCACTTGAGAGGAAAGTGTATTCTGCCACTTTTGGGTGGAATGTCCTATAAATATCAGTTAAATCTATCTGATCTATTGTGTCATTTAAAACTTGTGTTTCCTTATTTAGTTTCTGTTTGGATGATCTGTCCATTAGTGTAAGTGGGGTGTTAAAGTCCCCTACTATTATTGTGTTACTGTTGATTTCCCCTTTTATGGTTGTTAGCATTTGCCGTATGTATTGAGGAGCTCCTATGTTGGGGGCATGAATATTTATAATTGCTATATCTTCTTCTTGGATTGATCCCTTGATCATTATGTAGTGTCCTTCCTTATCTCTTGTAACAGTCTTTATTTTAAAGTCTATTTTATCTGATATGAGTATTGCTACTCATTGATTTCCATTTGCATGGAATATCTTTTTCCATCCCTTCACTTTCAGTCTGTATGTGTCCCTAGGTCTGAAGTGGGTCTTTTGTAGACAGCATATATATGGGTCTTGTTTCTGTATCCATTCAGCCAGTCTGTGTCTTTTGGTTGGAGCATTTAATTCATTTACATTCAAGGTTATTATCAATATGTATGTTCCTATTACCATTCTCTTAATTGTTTTGGGTTTGTTTTTGTGGATCTTTTTCTTCTCTTGTGTTTCCCGCCTAAAGTTTCTTTAGCATTTGTTGTAAAGCTGGTTTGGTGTTGCTGAATTCTCTTAGCTTTTGCTTGTCTATAAAGCTTTTGATTTCTCTGTCGAGTCTGAATGAGAGCCTTGCTAGGTAGAGTAATCTTGGTTGTAGGTTTTTCTCTTTCATCACTTTAAGTATATCCTGCCACTCCCTTCTGGCCTGCAGAGTTTCTGCTGAAAAATCAGCTGATAACCTTATGGGGATTCCTTTGTATGTTATTTTTTGCTTTTCCCTTGCTGCTTTTAATATTTTTTCTTTGAATTTAATTTTTGTTAGTTTGATTAATATGTGTCTTGGTGTGTTTCTCCTAGGGTTTATCCTATATGTGACTCTCTATGCTTCCTGGACTTGGGTGACTATTTCCTTTCCCATGTTAGGAAGTTTTCCACTATAATCTCTTCAAATGTTTTCTCAGACCCTTTCTTTTTCTCTTCTTCTTCTGGGGACCCCTATAATTTGGATGTTGGTGAGTTTAGTGTTGTCCCAGAGGTCTCTGAGATTGTCTTCAATTCTTTTCATTCTTTTTTCTTTATTCTGTTCCTTGGCAGTTATTTTCACCTTTCTGTCTTCCAGCTCACTTATTCATTCTTCTGCCTCAGTTATTCTGTTATTGATTCCTTCTAGTGTATTTTTCATTTCATTTATTGGGTTGTTCATCTCTGTTTGTTCTTTAGTTCTTCTAGATCTTTGTTAAACATTTCTTGCATTTTCTCAATCTGTGCCTCCATTCTATTTCCAAGATTCTGGATCATCTTTACTATCATTCCTCTGAATTCTTTCTCAGGTAGGTTGCCTATTTCCTCTTCATTTACTTGGTCTTGTAGGTTTTTACTTTGTTCCTTCATCTGTGACATATTTGTTTGTTATCTCATTTTTTTTTTTTTGATGGGTGGGATTGTGTTTCTCTCTTACTGGTTATTTGGCCTGAGGCTTCCAGCACTGGAGTTTGGTAGGCTGTTGGGTAGAGCTGGGTCTTGGTGCCGAGATGAGGACCTCCAGGAAACCTCACTTCGATGAATATTCCCTGGGGTCTGAGGTTCTCTGTTAGTCCAGTGGTTTGGACTCAGAGCTCCTGGAGCTTCAGCCCAACCCCTGGCTCATGAACCCAGATCCTGCAAGCCACATGGGACAGCAAAAAAAAAAAAAAAAAAGCGAAACAGTGACAAAGTAAAAAATAAAATAAGATTAGAAAACTAACAGATATGTTAGAAAGAATAAAAAAATAAAAATGTAGATGAAACAACAACCAGAAGGTAAAACAGAACCACAATAGTAAAAAAAAGAGGAGGAACAACAAAAAAAAAGCCATAAAAGGCCTTGGCTGTGGGGTGCAGGGCTTAGGCAGGGGCAGGGTCTAGGTGGTAGGCAAGGCCTATGCTTGGGATCCACAGGGCTGGCTGGAAAAGGCCCTGGGTGTGTGTGGGGCGGGACTTAGGCTCAACACATCAGGAGGGGCCCAGGAGTACCTCTGGCCTTGGAGGGCGGAGGACCAGGTCCAGGACCTCAGCAGGCTCACTGGACCCGAGTGGGAGGGGGAAACGCCCTCCTTGCCTCCTCTGATCCTCCGATCCAGAGGGCCCCTCCCTGTCTGCCTCTCCTCTTCTCCCACTGCCTCCCTCCTATGCCCCTAGGACCCACGAGGCCTGGAAGGACCCTCGGAGGGCGGAGGACCTGGCCCAGGAGCCCAGCAGGCTTCCCGGGGCCCGATGGGGCAGGGGAAATGCTAGGCACACTCCCTGCTGATCTTCCGAGCCCCTGCGAGTCCCTCCAGGCGTGGGAACCTCTCCCTGCTCCCAGCCACCCCTCAGGGGTGCCGGTCTTGTCCGGCCTCCACTTCTCCCCCCTCACTTACCCCTATGTCCTACCCAGTTGCTTGGGGGGTCCTCCCATCTCCTTGGGCGTTGAGGTCCCCCACCAGCATCCAGCAGGTGCCCTAATTCTGGGGAGATGCAAACTCTGCATCTTCCCATGCCGCCATCTTGACTCCACCCCTCCATAGAGGTAATTTTGAAAAAAGAGATTCAGATAGAATAAAAACATTAATGAGAAGACAAAGAATGTCTCCTGCCATATCAGTAAACAAAGGTTGTTGAAACCATCAAGCCATCAGCCTCTGTAGCTGACCTGACAGTGTACCCTGAGGGAACTTGGGATGGAGGAAAACAGGATTCTGGCCATAGATAGTTAAGATGTGTATCTAAGGAATAATTTCAATGAGCCCAGACTCTTGCATCTTCCCATAGATAGAAAAACACTAAAATCATTAACTTGAAATGCATGTTTTTTATGATTAGCAGTAATCTTTTGATGTTTGACTACATGTGTTTTTGTTGTTGTTTTTGTTTTTTTTCCCAGTAAAAACTCCTGTGTATCCTGGCTCCTCCCTTTCCTCTTTGGAGCAGTTCCTCAGGGCGATCTGAGAGGCTGTTTCCCGGGCTATAGTCCTCAGTAATGTCCCCGAATAAAACATAATTCTCAACTTTTAGGTTGTGTCTTCGGTTGACAACGGTCTCTCTACTTTTCTGTATGTTTGAACATTTTCACAATAAAAAGTCTAAAACTGGCCCTCAGAATCTGTGAATTCACCTACTTACTAACTACTCACTACTCAGTATATTCGTACCCCCCAGATCAGCACTCAGCAGGGCTTTCGTGGTCATTCCCAGAGCAGCAAAGAGTTGGAGCTGACTGATGCACGTGGTCCAGGCCAGGCTGACGCTCCACGTCTTTGGTTCACCTCTCAGACCGTAAAGAAGTGTCCTTTCATGGGTCAATTTCGGGCCCAGTTTTTGCACTTTTGTCCTTTTTTGGTGTTTATGGTGGCCCCCGAGAGAGTGATGAAGCTGTCTGGTCCTCCTAAAGGCAAGAGGGCTGTGACGCCCCTCAAGGAGAAAATGCCTGTGCTGGGTGAACCTCATCCAGGCCTGAGTCACAGTGCTGTGGGCCATGAGCTCAGCGTTAATGAGTCAACAGTAGATACTAAATAAGGTGTATCTGAACAGAAGCTCACATAAAACATGGTTCTGTGTTGGTCAGTTAACAAGAATGTTGTGACCAGAGGCTCATGGGAACCTAACCCTGTGTTTCCCCAGGAGCCCTGGTCAGTGTCACTAAGTCAGTGCACTGCAAATAAGGAGAATCAACTGTATTTATGTATAAATATCCCTCACATGCATCTAACTAGTACTGGGGACCGAGAGCTGGCCCAGGATGTCAGCTGTGGTGACCAGTTAGGCTGATGCTGGTCCTGCTGGTCCCGCCTCCTGTTTACTCGGTCCATTGTCCCCTGATTCTGTTCTCTAGGTTGCTATGTTATCCTCCATGTTCTTCAAATATTCTTCTTACTATAATTATTATGATCATCATCATCATCAGTATTATTTTCTTTTAGTTTTGGCAATTGGCTTGTGAATTCCCCGGTAAAGAAGCTCTGTTTAAATTATATTAAAGTAAAAGCTGGAAGGTGTATCCTCACTATCCCTTCCCAAGGTCTACACTGTCTATATGGTGAGGAAACACTGAGCTCTCCGTCACTGGTGAGATCTTATTCATCCCCCAGGCCTGACACAGCACCTGGCACCCAGTAGGTGCTCAGTTGGATGAATGGAGTACTAATTAAATGTGGAGTCATAACATGCATTAATTTAAAAATCTTACAAAATAGGTAGTGACTAATGTTTAATGTAGCAGCTGGGAAATGCTGCCCTCAGGGCAGAAGCTGTCTTGGATGTTTAGAGACTCAGTATTGGTTACAGAACCTGTAAAATGCAAAGAAAATTTACTATAAATGTCTATAAAACACACATATTTCTTGTGATAATAGAGTTTATGTATTTTATTGGCTTGGCAACTGACAGCAATAACTGCAAATAAACAACTGAGGGAAACTTTATTAGTTAGACACAGAATAATAAAATATTGCCCAGGGGACAGAAAAGCAAATTTAAATAATGATATTCTGGCTTGGGAATTATTTCACAGTTAAGGTAACTTCTATCAAGAGGGCAATATTTTCCAGCTGTTCTTTGCAACCTTTAGCATTTACATTATACTTTTTATTTTTTTGAGTAATAGAAGCAATTAATTCTAAGTATTATAGTTTATTCTGCATTTGGACACCATGCTTCTCAAGAGCTGTTTTTTTTTTTTTATCCAGGCAGTTGAACAGGATATAAATGTCATTTTAATAATAGGAACTGAAAATTTAATAATATGGTATTAAACTGTAAGTATAAGTGAATAATACCGGTCCTAGTTCACTTTATTTCCTACATAATCCTGGCCTATTAATGGAATTTCTATTCAAAGGGATGCTGTATTGCAAGATTTTTTTTTTTTTTAAGTAAAGAAGCTTCCAACAGAAACAAAGAAAAAAGGGAGATAAATGTTGAGATACGTATATGGATTGTTGGAGCTACTTATATGAACACTTACATGGATTAAATTTTCTTTGCCTGAAATACCCAGAACAAAACAGAGACGTAAAGGTGGTTTCCACTTGGAGCATTTTCTTAATTCTTCATGTAATTTGGTGTGTAAATATCTGTATATATCCAAGAATACATTGGAAAAATGAAAAAAGTATTTGCATAAAATGAAAGATAACATGGAACAGAAGTGAGCCAGACGTTAGATGGTGTCTAGAAACCAGAAGTGCTGCTGAGGGTTTGTGTTCCTAACTGGGCTGAGTGTCGCTCTCATGTTGCCAGAGAGATGTTATATGACGGCTGGAATTAAGTCTTTTAAAAACAATAACCAGAGTTTCTTTATGTTTTATTTTGGCACATCAAAGGAAATATGGCTAGGTTGTGGCAATAAAAAAACTCTATTAGCTATTTTATACGCTGAGTCAGAGAATTTTCACTGACATGAAAAACGAAAGTTATAGATTAAGAGAGATGTTTGATCAATTAAAATGAACAAATATATTTATTATACCCAGCTGCTGTGTATTTAAATCTTTTCTTGATAAAGACTTGTTTTTCTTTCTTTTAGCTTTTCCAGTCCATTTTACATTTCCCCCTTTCTTCTGGGCACGCTGCCTTACACCCATCCAATCACACTTCAGTCCACTTTCATTGACAGCCATGCGGCAAAGTCCCACCCTGACCAATCTGGGATGCAGAGAAAATCTAAAGTTTTCTTTTGCTTGTTTGCATTTTGGAAGTGAAGCAGAAATAAACCCCAGTCTTCCTCTTCCACTGGCCCAAACAAATTACGTTTTTTTTAGTTCTTTCAGCAGTGAGGAATGGAAGATTAAAGAAATGGGCTACTCTTAAAAAACCTTTCTCCATAGACATTCCTTCTACGACAGCTGCATCCCTGGAACCCCGGTCTTGGGGCTGTGGACATGGTGACTCTTTCTCGGCTGAAAGATTTCAAGCAAGTACTTGCTCTGCACCCACCCATCAGGTTCCAGAAGCTCGCCTGCTCACAGGTGACAGGCTTTTGTGCAACTCAGCCTGTGGAAGGGCAAGGAGAAGTACATATGGTATTTTTATTACAGGACTGTCCTTCTTAAAACAGAGCCTGGGAGCCTGTGGTTTGAATTATAGAGTGTCTCAGGAGAGCTCCTGGCATCTGGTTTGACAATCATCCTTTTAAAAATGTAGTCTTTTGTGAGCTTGTGGCCCAAAATGACACGGTAAAACTGATGCTGGGGACTCACAGTTGTTTAAGTTGCAATAGTTATGCAACTAGAAGAAGAGAATAAATTAGATTGAACACTGGAGGAATTTAATAAAATGGAGCTTATTAATGGAAGCCCTAAATAATATCTATCTACATAGTGGGGGCTGAAATGACAGCCCCTCCAAAAGATATGTCCATGTCTTAATTCCCAGAACCTGTGAATGTGACCTTTTTGGAAAAAGGGTCTTTGCAGATGTGATCAAGTGAAGGATCTGGAGATGAGGTCATCTTGGATTATCTGGGTGGCCCGAACTCAAATGACAGGTGTCCTCGTAGGAGACATACAGGAGGGAGACCCAGGGAGGAGAGGCGAGGCCGTGGGCCAGAGGCAGAGGCTGCAGCGATGCAGCCGAAGCAGAGGCGCACTGGAGCCACGGGAAGCTGGGGGAGGCGGAGGACGGGCTCTCCCTGAGGGCCTCTGCAGGGGCGCGGTCCCGCTGAAACCGGGACCTCAGACTGCCGGCCTCCAGACCTGTGAGAGGCTGCGCGCGTGGGGGAGACGGAGGATGCCCCCGAGTGAGCAGGAACCAAGGGCGACACAAGAAGCCAGCGGGGGCGACGCTTGCCCCGCTCAGGCCCAGGCCCAGCCCCCGAGTTCCTTCCTGTCGTGCATGCTGGGCCGAAGTCTCAGAGGCCTGCACATGTCTTTGAAGTGTCCCTCCGTGTGCTGACCTCACTCTCGAGGGCCACCCCTGATGCTCTCAGAGAAAATAAAGCACAGCTTCCGTGAAGTGTCCCCAAAAACTCCACAAAGAAGGAAGTGTCACTGAGCAGTAGATACCACTCCCAGGCAGAGGCCAGTCCTGGATGACCTCGCTGACTTTGGGGTGTCCCTGGGGGGAAGCAGCTTGCGCTTCCCCACAGAGTGTGTGGCAGGACTCATTCACCTGTGACCGTTACCCTGTCCTGAGGTTTCATCCTGGGGGAGAGTCTTCCTCCTGAAGGCTGATTTCTTACGATGCAAAACTGGGCCGATCTGCTGAGGCCCAGGTGTTCCAGAAAAGACATCGCATATGTGAGATGGACACACGGGGCCTGAATTCGATTCCAAGTTAAGAGAGTTCATGGAAGAAAGTTTTGGACTTTAGAGTTTCTTAACTGTCACATGCACATTAGGGGACGGGACATTTTGTGGAAGGAAAGCTTGCTCCCTTCCTGCTTCTGCCCCCTCGGCACCCCTCCCTCTCCCACTTGTGGGCGCCCCCTTTAGATGTAGAGGAGGGAGCATTATGTAGCACCTCACTCCTCAAAGACCTGCAGCACCCACACTACCTGGGAGCCGGTCAGAAATGCAGAGTCACAGGCCCCACCGGACCGATAAAATCCGAATCTGCATTTTGACAAGATTCCCTGGGTGGCTGGAATGCATGGTCAGGTTTGAGATGTGCTGATACCGTGGTTAAGATGGGTTTTAAATCTGTGCCAAATACTGCGTGCCCAACAGTCGTGGCTCTGATTCTGATCACAAGTCCTGCAACATGTTAACTGTGTAACGGGCGAGTTACTCTGAGTCTCTGTGTCTTGGAATCCTCATTTGTAAAGCGTGCAGAGAAGTACCTATTCTATGGCATGTGGATGGGATCCTGTGGTGGAACAGACAGAAAGCTCTGGGTCACTGGGGCCGTGGAGACGGTAGTCAGCCCTTGCCCTCCCTCACCCTCCTGGCACCTGGGACCCAGGCCCGTGCTCTTAGCAGGAGGGAGGTGAGAGCTCTAGCCTGACTTTCCGGTGCTCAGGACGGGGGGCAACAATCGGCCCTCTCACTCATCTTGGCTTTCACCTGCCTCATCCGTGGGTGTTGAGATGGCAGTGAGGCCCCTGAACAGCACCCTGCTTTTTATTATTTCATTAGGGCTTTTATTAATGTCGTCATTTCTCTGCGGTTGAAAGAATTCATGAGTTTCCAATTTACAAATGCAACATATTTTAAAATTGCAGTTTTTAAAGGTTAAGTTGTAAGTTTCAGGCCCCTAGAACCAGTGTCCTCTGGAGGAAGAGCCGGTCCCTCCTGCCCTCAGTATCTGGGAATTAGGCCTTGGATGCCACACAGACTGTGTCTAATAGTGGGTGGAGAAACATGCCCCCTGGGGCAAGGCAGGGATTGGAAAGACCATGGTCTGGTGCCGTGGGAGAGGCTGCACAAGGTGGGGAAGGCGGGGCGCCATCCGCCCAGGACACACCTTTGGCTCATCTATGAATCCCCTGTGGCTCATTTTATAGTCTGCAGAGTCTGTTTTGATGGGTCTCTTTGCCTGGAAGAGAATTTTCCATCTTCTCTGTTAAAATCTTCAGAGTCTTTGGCACATGACTTGACCCTCACGGTGGATGGATTGCTTTGTCACTAAGCCCTGAACACTTAGAGTACACAGGCATTTTCCCCATGTGCAGTCCTAACCCAGTCCCCTCCTGTCCACTTATTTCACGTATATTGAGGAAACTCAATAAAAATACATGGTGGATGGGCCATCAGTATTGCTTTAACAGTCAGGGCAGATGTGGGAAAGGGAAGCATGTCAAGAAATGTGAAGATGACAAGGTTTAACGAAGGATGGGGAAGTCGAGCGCAGGTGAATGCACTGGGTGATTTTTTTCATAACACTCTTCGTGTTTGGCTTGGAAGCAAAGAATTCTAAGGATACTCCATGAATTATTGTGGTAGCCACTAAATTTTTCATGGAAAAAACCGACTGTCCCAAATCTTGGATAACTGCCAGCAGTAACGCCAGAAAGGTCAAAATATAATGTTTCTGTGCTTTTGACCATCATGTTGGCTTTCTTCCAGCTGTAGATCTTGCTGACACTGCCCCACGGAGCCACCACTCAGTCAAGTGACAACTTCTTTTGCCATCGAGACCCATGAGCCGATGACTGTCAACCGGGGAATGTCCCCTACCTTCTCCCCAGCTCAGCCCATCATAACCGGTTATTACTGCATCTGTGCGCGACCACACGGATTGTGCGCTGGAGGGAGCCACGTCCCTGGATGCTGATGCTGTGGGAGCCTGAAGTAACTTTCCAGGTAATTCCATCCATAAAAAGCCTTTACTTGTCCCTTACTGATTGGAATCTTTCAAGTGAACCTGCCCTCTTTGGCCGAAATTGTATTGCAGTTGCCTCGGTTCTCTGCCCCTCTGGTCAGATATGAAAAGAGTCTTGCTGCTTCTTACACATGGGGCTGCGTACCGACACTCCGCAGTCCACCAGAAAGTCTCCCAGGGCTTAACCGGGACTGCATGTATATACTTGCGCATAGGAACGCCACAGCCTCTGTTAGCAAACAGTCATCCAGATTTGGGGCTTGAATTCACATCCAATCTCATACTTGTTTTTGTGGAGGGGAATCGCCTACTGATTTAGGGAGGATTGGGGGAAATGGTCATCGGGGAGCAGTAGTGCCAGTGGTTAAGTTACTGAGATGTACTGTGTGTTAAGTGTGTGAAGCAGTTTTCACTTAAACCATTTGGCAACCGAGGTCGACAGCATGGACATTTGAGAGTTTTAAGTTCCCGCCCAGGGTTTCTTGACTAGAAAGTGACACGGTCTGGATTCCAGTTGAAGTCCAGTGATGCGGAAGCTTCTGGTTGGTGTGTCTTACTAATAAGAGATGGGCAACACGTTTGTTACTGGTACCTATTGAGCTAGAAATACTCACGATAGAGTGCAGGTCCTGAGTACGGATTCCTTTCCACATTGGAAAGAAAGATGGTGGGAAACTGTCTTCCATGCTGATTCAACCCGCCCACCGGCCCCCAGAATTCCCACTCCTCTTGGTTCCCTGCTTGTCATCGTCTCTTTCCAGAAGAACACAAACTCCTCCTGGACCCGCATTGAAAATTCACAAACTTTCCACAAGTTTCCATAACTAGTTGTGGCTTTTTTTTTTAATACTCATGGGTAGCTGGGTCCTGGAGAGCTTTCAAAGCCCCCTGATTTTGCCAGCAGACTGAAGAAGGGAAACTCCAGTCGCTGGAGATGAAGGGGTGGCGGGAGGAAATGGCGTGTGACCAGGCGTGAGCTGTGTGTGTTGGCTTTGGATGACAGTTCTCTCTTGCTCCATGGGCCTTAATTGGCTGATAGAGCGATTGCCTTGGCCAAGGGTCCAATTAATACCCAACATTTGAGGGTTGGTTTTCCAACCCCAGTTGGATGAGTTTCTTGGCAAAAAAGGGTAACTGCTGTAAATTCAATTCACTTCCTTGACTCTGCACCCACTCTATAATGTAAGGGTATCACTGCGTCTGGTTAATGCCAGACAAGGATCTGTGAGCAGATGGGGAATTTGAATTTTCAAGTTTGAAAAAAAAAAAAAGCATAAATGAGTGTGAATTTTTTGCGGTTACCTTGATACTCCCTCCATCTTGTGGAAAGTATCCTAAGTCCCAGTGTCGGAAGGCAGGATTGCAGAAGTGAAACTGCTGAGCCTCGAGGCTCATGCTTGCTGAGAAGCTCTGATGAGTGGCCAGCTACGATTGGCTGTGGGTCCAGGGAAACCTGCACTGAGCTAGAAAACAGTACCTCTGCCCCTGGTGTGGGAGATGGTCTCAGATGGTCAGTGCCGTGGTCACAGCCTGGAGGTGGCCGTTCACTCTAGGACAATGGCAGCAGCTCGCCCTGGGAGCTGCCGCTTCTTAAGCGCGTGCCCTCAAGTCACTCGATGTGATTCATAAAGTTGGGGTGCTTCACACTGTCCTCTGTTGCAAGGTTGACATAATGAACACATGTGGAAGTTCGAGGACGTTCAGTCAGCGTGGGCTCCCTTCCCATCCGTCACGCGGGGCAGCTGGCGCAGGTCCGTCTTGACTCTTGAGGGGCCTGGATGCTTCCTGCTGTCTTGGGGAACCGCGGATGGCATGATGCTGCGCTTCTAAATATCCGCCCCACGACAGCAAATCCCTAGGAAACCAAGCTTGGGAGGTGCTGTCGCTCCCCCGCCCGGTGTAGCATCCTAGCAGACAAGCTGTCTTGGCGCCGGAATTTCGGTGTTTTCACTCGCCCTGTGTCCTGCAGGCTGCGCACTCACTACTGCTTCTCTCTGTAAGGCTTGGCCTGGAATTTTTTCCTTTTTCTCTTGTTTACCAGATGGAATGAAGCCTGTTTGTCAAAACTTCCTTCCCCTTGATTTACTTTGACCTGATTTTGAAAGCAGCAAGTCACTTTATTCAGGCTGCTGGAAAGAGCACTAAACCAGGTGTCGGGGTGCCTGGATTTCTGGAAGACATTCTTCTTCTCTCCAATGAGACATGTGATGCGTGAAGTAGGTGCCACTGGCAGGAAGCCCAGCCTTTGTCGCACACACGTGCTCACTCACGTCTGGGCCCCGAGCTTCCTACCTCCATCCGCAGGACCAGCTGCATCAGGGTCTGTCTGCTAATCACTCCTGTGTGTTACCCAGCCTACCCGGTTCCCCTGGTGCATCTGCTGTGGGTAATTCGGTAGCTGAAGACAGAAACTCCCAATTACAGGGAATCCACGAAGCACTGGAGTTTGTCAAATGGTCCAGCCCAGGTCTGTGTCATTTTGTTTTGAAAAGAAAGAAAACTCATTCAGGACTCCTTACCTTTATTCTTGACTTCTGAAATGATCACTGTGGACAGAAAGCAGGTTGTTCTTCAAGAGTTACCAGCAGACCTGGCCTGCCTGGGGACGGGCTCCCCCTGACGGCAAGGTGCTGTCAGTCTGCACCCGCCTCAGCGTCCTGGCCAGCGGTGGGCCCTCCCGTCTTTGCCTGCTTCTCCCTTCCTGGGCTCCTTCGCTGAGGCAAACTGTGCTCCCGGGGGAAGGAGCATTTTACTCTGCTTCCCAGATGTCGCTCTTTGGAAAATGGAGCCAAGGGGAATGAAAGGCATTTATTCATGTCTAGTACAAGGAGGTCTGCAGGTGATAACTCCAGGCAGGGCAGAGGTAGGTGGGCCCTCCAGGGTGGTGCTCGGGACCTTGGCGGAGGCCGACTCAGGGCCGGCCAGGGACCCTGCCTGGTGAGGGCCTCTGAGGGCAGCTCTGAGCTTGGGTTCTGGAGCAGCCATTTGTAGCATCTGTAAGGTTGCATTTTTCTCCGTGCCCTCCAGCTTCAGCAGTGTGTGAGGAAGTGCGATGTTCTAGATAGTCTTGTTGATGGTGTGTGGAGCAGGCCCCATCCCATCCTTCAGAAGGAACGGTCCAGGGCAGGCCCAGACTCTCCCCTGAGACCAGAGTGGTGGAGGCAGCAGAGTTCCCAGCAGACCAGGCATCGCTGGGGTCACTGCAGAACTTCTAAGACAAGCAGCCTGGAACCCAGGTCTCACAGATACGGTGATGGAATCCTACATCTGGAATCTCTGTGTGTGGCTAAGTAGAGTGTGGGCTAGTCTACCTGCAGCTTCTAGACTTCCTTGCTTAACTGTATACCATGGACGCCTTTCACCCTCAACCAATTTTCAATGAATGCTAGAGTGACCAGCTGTCTCCGTCAGCTTGGGGCGAGGTGTCTTGGAGCCAGACTGTCGGCTAAACCGAGGGAGCTCTGGGTAAACCGGTGTGAATTAGTCACCCCGAGAATGTCGCCTGTGCCGAGGCCTCTGCTGTGTGGCTGCATCTACTCTCTAAAACAGTGCTTTGAGGGGAATGTTCCCCCAGTTTCAGAGAGTTTGTAAACAAGAGATGAAGTGAGTTTCCCAAGGCCACTTACCTAGGAAGTGACCGAGTCCGGATTTCATTAGGTTGCCTGGTTTAAATCCAGTGTATTAGTTATCCACTGCTGCAAACTTGCCAGCTTAAACCAACGATAAAGGGTTATTAATCCACAGTTTCCGCAAATCAGAAACTCAGGAGCATCACAGCAGGCGGTTCTGGCGCAGGGTCTCTCGTGAGGTTGGGGTCCAGGTGTCGCTGGGCCGGCAGCCTCTGGATGCTGGGCAGGGGTGGAGGGTCTGCCTCCGGTGGCACCTCCCACGGCTGTTGTCAGGGAACCTCAGTCCCTCTCCACAAGGTCCTCACAACGTGGTGGCTGATTGCCTCGGAGGGAGTGATCCCAGAGAGCAAGGAGGAAGCCGTGGTGTTTTTATTATCCAGCCTTTGGAATCACGACCTGTCACTTCTGGAATATCCTGCTCCGTGTGGCAGGGACCATGCCGGTGAATAGCAGCAGGTGAGCACCCCTGGGGACCTCCTAGACCATCGGACTCAGTGTGTGTCTCACAGCCCATCTCGGGTATTTGAGAGGAGACTGTAGGATGAGACATGGAAAATGCGCACAGGTGAGACACACACACGTGAATATTCATTATATTGTAAATGCCGTTGTTCACATACTCAGATGAGTGTACTTTTAAGATAGTCCCCATCTTGGTGGACTGTATATTTATCCTGATATTTATCTTAATACTTTCCTTTTGAATGTTACTTATGGATGATTTCCCTAATTTTCTAAATTTTATAGTATGAACGCATGCATTACTTTTATACTTAGAAGAAAGTTTATTGTTAAAACCATTTTTTATGTGTACATGTTAACACCTATATGATGACCACAGCTTGGAATTCTTGGGACCTCATAGAAAGCAGTCTGTTGAGATGCTTCAGAAGGCAAACTATATACTGTTACTAGTAGACACAGTTATATGTAGAATTATGTATTCCATTATAAGTACAAATGCATTCCATTACCTGGAATTCAAATCAGGGGAAGACAGGGAGGTCAGGAAGCCAGGGATGCCAAGCACAAGATGCCGGGTCCAGAGAAATGGCAGACGCTTGGAGTGGGTTGTACCCAGGCTTAGCACGCGTCGTCGGGTGGTCCACGTTAATTTGAAGGAGCTGAAAAGCCACACTTTCTGAACCTTAGTTACCTCATTAGTAAAACAGAGGAAGACAGTGACCCTGTGCTTTCAACTCCACAGAGCTGTCGTAGAAAACAGAGATGAGAGACTGCATGTGACCATGCTGGGGAAGCCGGCGAGTCCCAGCCTGGAGGCAGGTGCCGGCTACGGTCACGTCTTAGGGCTGCATCTCTGGAGGTGCCCTGCGACTTCCCGCAGGCAGGGCTGCCATCCCAGCCATGTCCGACAGCTGCCCTGCAGCCCTGGGAGCCTTTCTCTGAGCCACACGTCTCGCCCCAGGAGGCAGAGCCTCGGCCACCGTGTTTCCCCGTGCCGCTGGCTGGCGGGCAGGCTGTGTGGTTGGAGACGGGCTGCTGGCCGGGCTCTTAGGCCTGGGTGGGCGATCGGGTGGGCTGGGTGTGCACGAGGCCTGGTGCTGGTGTCCATAGGGCTGGCATCAGGCCACAGAAGCTCCTAAGGAAGCAGGCCCAGATGGTCCCCAAAGTGGTAAGGGGAACGTGCACGCAAACCCATAACACTGCTTCCACGTGCCTTGCCACACTACCAGGCCAAAGCCAGGAGGGGAGTTGGGTTTCATGGACAAATATTTCTTTTTCACTCCTTTTCTTATAAAACTATCCCCAACCTGTCCAAATTGTCTGGAAGCCATTCGTGTGTCAACAGCAGGCAGTTTTACGGGGATGGCGGGAGCATATTCCCTGCTTGGACTCTGGGCTCCGTGTGGAAAATGAGCTGCTGCTAATGAAGCCCAGCTGAGAGCCCCCGAGGCCTCCCTGAAAGTTTTATATTTCAGACCAGGCTTCTGCTCTGGTGCAAAGAGTGGGTGCAGGTAAATGGTTAACAGCCGATTCTCCAGAGGGGAAAAACCCGGAATCGTAGCATTTGCCAATTTCCATGGTGTAAGTATTCTCACCACGGCCAAGATCAAGGTACTGACACAGTATCAGTGATTGCAGAGTTGGTAAGAGACGCAGAGCACGTGTGAGCCCGCTCCAGGACACCACTGGGTCCAGATTTATGTGTCAGATGCACCCTTTACATCTTTACCTCGAGGCAAGACGAGCATCTCAAAACAGCATGTGCAGAACTGGACTAATGACCTCTCTGCCCCACACCCAGCTGGCTTTCTGCCAGGGTTTCCTCTCTGAGTGCGTGCACAGCGCCACATGCAAGTCAGACCCCAGACATCACAAGTCACCCTTTATGTCTCCCTCCTTCCTCACCACCACATCCAAGCCATCACCAAGACCTGCTAATTTCACTTCCTAAATATTCACAATCTGATTACCTCCCCCCAGCCCCTGTCATCACTATTGATTGCCTGCATTATTGCAAAAGGCCAAGTGGTTTTCCTGTATCCACTCGTACCCACACATACACTCAACCCATTTCCTAGTATTGAGAGAGAGAGATCCCTGAAAAAATGCAAATCTGAGAACATTATTCCTTTGCTTAAAGCCTTCGATGACCTCCGATGGCTCAGGATAATAATCAGAATCCTTAGGGTGGCCTGAAGGGACATGGGTCTCCTGCTGCCCCTTCAGCCTTAATCCCGTGCTGCTCTGGTCCTGTGCCCCTTGCTCCTGCCTTGGCCATGCTGCGTGTCCTTCAGGTCCTCAAACACACCAAGTCCTTTTCTGATGCAGATCTTTGTACAAAGTGTTCTCTCTGCCTGGAGTCACTTGGTCTGACCAACTCCCCATTCTTCAGTCTCAGCTAAAGTTTTTTAGAAAGGTCGTCTCAAACCTCCCTCTGCTTTTATCTTCCACAACGTCCTGCTCTTGGTTTGCTGTCCCATCAGCAGTGTAGGAAAGTCCTAGTTGCCTCATATCCAAGCCAACACTTGGTATTATCAAGCTTCAAGATTTTTGACAACCTGGTATAGTGGCATCTCGTTGTGATTTTAGTTTGCATTTCCTAGGTTACTAATAAATTTGGGTATTTAAAATGTTTATTGCCCATTTAAATTTTCTGTTGTGTGCAATGCCTGTTCAAGTTGGTAGCCCATTTTTCTATTGGGCTGTCTTATTCTTATTAATTATTAGTAGGAACACTTTACATATGATGGATACCAAAGTTTGTGAGTTACATGTATTGCTAGTATCTTCTTCCATTATTTGCCTTGTTTTCTCTTTTAAAGATGTCTTTTAAGAAAAATAAATTTCAAAATTTAAGGTTATCAAGTGTTTTTTCTTTTAATTTCTAGTACTTTTTGTATTCTTTAGAATTTCTGCTTGTAAGGGCCTGTTGAGCTGAACTCTGTCAGGTTTTGTTCTTCTAAAGGTAAATTATTTTCTCTTCATTCTTGGAAAATTAATTTGACTAGGTATAGAATTTCAGGAGGATCATAATTTCCTTTCAGTATATTGAAAAAAAAAAGTCCACTCTTTTGTGGCTTTCATCATTGCTGGTAAGAAGTCAGCCTTCAATATAATTCCTTCCTTTTGAAGGTTTCTGACTCGTATTTAAAATCTTTGTTTTTGATGTTCTTCAGTTTTGTTATGATGTATCTACTTTGGGATTTCCTTATTTATCCTGCAGGGAATTGACTGGGCTTCCTTAATCTGAGGGTTCGAGTCTTTCAACAAGTCTGGAAATTTCTCATTCATTCTCTCTCTCTTTTTTTTTTAATTGGACTATAATTGCTTTACAATGTTGCATTAGTTTCTGCTGTACAGCGAAGTGAATCAGCTGTATGAATACATATAACCCCTCGCTCTTGGACCTCCCTCTCACCCTCCCTAGCCCACCCATCTAGGTCGTCACAGAGCACCAAGCTGAGCTCCCTGTGCTGTATAGGAGGTTCCCACTAGCTATCTATTTTATACATGGTAATGTATTTATGTCAAACCTAATCTCCCAATTCATCCCACCCTCCCCTTCCCACCCCGTGTCCACACATCTGTTCTCTATGTCTGCGTCTCTATTCCTGCCCTGGAAATATGTTCATCTGCACTATTTTTCTAGATTCCACATATATGCGTTAACATACGATATTTGTTTTTCTCTTTCTGTCTTCACTCTGTATGACAGTCTCTAGGTCCATCCACGTCTCTGCAAATGGCACTATTTCGTTCCTTTTTTATGGCCGAGTAATATCCCATTGTGTATATGTACCGCATCTTCTTTATCCGTTCATCTGGTGTTGGACACTTAGGTTGTTTCCATGTCCTGGCTGTTGTAAATAGTGCTGCAATGACCATTGGGGTACATGTGTCCTTTTGAATTATGGTTTTCTCAGGGTCTATGCCCAGTAGTGGGATTGCTGGGTCATATGGTGGTTCTATTTTTAGTTTTTTAAGGAACTTCCATACTCTTCTCCATAGTGGCTGTATCAGTTTACATTCCCACCAACAGTGCAAGAGGGTTCCCTTTTGTCCACACCCTCTCCAGCATTTATTGTTTGTAGATTTTTTTGATGATGGCCATTCTGACTGGTGTGAGGTGATACCTCATTGTAGTTTTGATTTGCATTTCTCTAATAATTAGTGATGTTGAGCATCTTTTCATGTGCCTCTTGGCCATCTGTATGTCTTCCTTGGATAAATGTTTAGGTCTCTTTTGAATGTTGCTTCTTCCCCATTTATATCCCTTATCTCCTACTAAACTCTAATTAAACATAAATTACAACTTTTCATTCTCTCTTACATCTCTTTGTGTCTCTGGGTTGCATTTTGAATACTTTCTTCATATCTACCTTCTGGTTTCATAGTTTTTTGTTTGGTTGTGCTTAATCTGCTGTTTAACTTGTCTAATGACTTTTGAAACTTAATTATTATTATAATTTTCATTTCTAAAAGTTCTACTTTAAATTTGATTCTGTTTATAAACATGCTTGGTCATTTTAAAAGCTCTAAAAGATTAAAAAAGTTATTAAAAGATTAAAATACTTATTTTTTATTTTTTGATAATTTGTATGTTTAAAATCTTTACCTGGGCTATTCTGGGTGGGTATATGTCTCTGTACCTATCTATCTATCTATCCACCTATTATCTATCTATCTACCTACCTATCTATCTCTACGACACAGAGATATGCCACCATATTCTTCTTCAAGGGAAGAGTTGATGCCCAGCTGTGTGGAGGCACGAGATCAGCAGGCAGCCTCCATCTGCAAAGTGCCGCCTCGCCTGTGCCATGCCCTGCCCACAGCAGCCTGGATCTGGAAGCTGCGTGAGGGTGTCAAGCCTGGTGCAGGATGACTCTGATGGACAGTATTCTCACTGGTGCTTTCTGCTGGGTTGACAGGGTTGTGTCAGAGCTACACTGAGTTCAACTTTCCTTCTGCTCAATCATGCTTTTTTTCCATCCCCTTCACAGTTACTGATCCTAAAAACATCTGTATTCCAAGTTCTGGCCTGGCGGCTGCTTTCAGAAAAACCCAATCCACAGTGTGTGCGGGTGTGTGAGTGTGAGTGTGAGTGCGTGTGTGTGTGTGCGCATGTGCGTAGCCGCGTGTGTGAGTGTGTGTGGATGTGGGTTTGCGTGTTCTGCTGCTTCCTCATGGCACCCTGTTTTCTTCCTGTTTATGCTCCTGAAACTATCTGTTGGAATTCTGTGAGAGAGATTGAGATGGGGCCTCTTTTGAGGATATAAGAGATTTCTGCTGTCGGTTGCCTGGGAGTATGACCGACTTGGGATGAGTGTGAGTTAAACTGTCTGTGTTTTTCCAAACCACAGACGCAGTGTGTGTCGTCTGCAAGCCCCTGTCAGCGGGAATGCGGTCCTGGGTTCCCCGGACAGGCTCGCTCCTCACTCCCGTCTCCGAACTGGGCCTGTTCCCACCGACCCGGATTCTGAGGCTGTGGACATTCTGGACCCCACCTGTATGTAGTGTTTTCCTGCCTTGGGTGGGCTGAAGCCTTCACTTCCTGTTTTTCCTGCCACCATGGAGCTCTCCAGTGGAAATGGAAGGTCACAGAGTTCAGTGCATAGACTCAGGGTGAAGGCTGGTTTGGGTCTTGCTTCCTTTCCAGTGTTTCACTTTGAAACTGGAAACTCATGGTTCCGGGCGTCAAAGTGAGACAGACTTCTCACTTTATTGCCAAATGCTGATTCATAAAATTGTTACTTTCTTTTGGTTCATATTTATCCAGACTTCCTTTATTTTTCTTTTTTTGAAAGGGGGCTGAGTCATTTAGGGCTTCTGGTCCTCCACACTGATGGACACAAATGTCTGGAGTTATGTTTAAGTAGACGTAGGATATGATCCATCCGTCTCCAGCCCCTCCCCTCCCTGGAGCCTGGGGGATGGGACTGAAAGTTCAAGCATCTCATCATGGTTGGGCCTTTCTGGAGAGCAGCCCCACCCTGCAGCCATCTGGGAGCCACCAGGATTGGCCTCCTTAGAACAAGTGATGCTCCTGCCACCCAGGAAGTGCCAAGGGATTTAGGAGCTCTGTGTCGGGATCTGGGGGATGGGCAGAGACCAGTATGTTCTCTTGTTACTCATCCCGCTTTCCCTATCTCTACACAATCTCCCCGTTTTAAGACTCCCTCTCCTTGATTTAAGTTTTGATGGTGGTTTTCTCAGCTGCCTCCCAGCCCTCTGACCTGATTGAGCGTGTCTCTGTCTTCATCTTACTACATCTACGGAACACTTCTCAGAGTTGGTTATTTCCGAGCAGGACAAAACTGTTCCAGGAAGCGATCATTCCTGCTGATTCCATCCTCACAGGTTAGCAATCTTAACATTCGGGGCACATCTCACTATAGCAGGTGCAAGGAAATGGAAGACTGAGTAAAGCACTCGCTGGTGACGCTACAGTAGTCATCAAACGTGCGTGGGCATTGATCACCCAGGACGCAAGCGGACTTGTGAGAACACAGATATGGGGCCGTGCTCTCAGAGTTTCTTGTTCAGTTGGTCTGGGACAGAGCCGGAGAATTTGAATTTCTCCCAACCTCCCAGGGACCACTCTTAGAGAACTGCCACGCTGATATGATGAGACAGGTGGTCACAAAGCTTCTCAGTAGTCAGCAGGTAGTGCTCAGCGTTAAGCAGTAAACTCAAAGTCAAGCTTAAAGTGAACTCTGTCCAAAGGAAGCCACTGTTTTGGGCTCCTCGATTTCTTTGAGGCACATTCTGCTCACTCGTTGCCATGTTGTGCATATTTAATCGTCTACACATGAAGGCAGACAGAGGAGGTGAGGGGATCTTGGACCCTAAAGGTGAGGAAAATGCCATCAGAACTGTGCCTTCCCAGCCTCCTGTACACAAAGGAAGATGAAGAATGGCTTAGGGGTTTCTGCTGGTGTCTCCATGTCA
Organism: Lagenorhynchus albirostris; assembly: GCF_949774975.1. Lineage (NCBI taxonomy): Eukaryota > Metazoa > Chordata > Mammalia > Artiodactyla > Delphinidae > Lagenorhynchus > Lagenorhynchus albirostris. The sequence goes on along the minus strand of NC_083104.1, from coordinate 103,058,408 downwards.
ATATTATGGATTTTAATGGTTGATGAGAAAGAAGTGTTACAACGTTTCAGGGACCCAGATCAACCAAAGGCTTTAGATCTAAGTAAGACCGAATCTTACTTAGAACAAGAGCCAAAAAACTGAACTTGTACCAGATACAATACAGACAAGACATACCGGATAAGCACCATTTTGATATTGATGATAAAATATGAAGGTCATAAAAATGAAAACACACCAAAATTTCCAAAACCAATGATCAGGAGAATTTCTGAAGTAATGGACCAAGCACGGCTATAGCAAGGGACCTGGGTAAGTGACTTTGCTGCAATTTCCTTGGAAGCTGCCTAAATCTTGTCTTTGTCCTCAAAACTCACATCTGCAATCACGGCTAGTCTGAGAAGGTGACCCTAGCTTTTTTTTTTTAAGATGAGTGAAAATTGTACTCCAGAAAGAAATTAGAATACAAGTAAGAATAAAAATAGAAAAGCAAATTTAAATCCATAGAGTTAAACCTTTAGTAAACTAGCTTGGGTGTAAGTGCACTGATCTGTTTTATATTCATTGTAATATGGTGTCCCCTTGACGTGCTTAGAGCATCAGAAAGACTTACACCTATTAAATCTTCGGACGAGTCTGATTAATTTTTGTTACCGATCATTTGTTTAAATGTTGAGTCAAATTTGTTAACTTCATAACTTTATATTTAATAGAAATTTAATAATTTAGCTTTTTATTTAACAGTTAGGTATATGACGAGGGTGTGAAATATTTAGAGAAGTGTTAAGTGTTTAAAAAAGAGTCAGTGGAGAACGAAGTACAAATGACGGTGAGCTTCTTTTCCTCTCCATATATAAAGGCTGCTCAGATATTGAATTTTTATCATAAAACAGATTGGCCAGTTGAAGAGACAACTAATCTCTTTTATAGAGCAAAGGGTATTATTTATTGGATATAGAGTATCCTACGCTCTGTATTTATCAAGAGATTCCTTTCTCAATTGATAAATTTTTGTTGATGTGATTAGTCCGCAGGTTCTCCCTGTCTGTTTTTCACATAGCTCACTGCTGAAGCTGCAATTCTTTTTTTTTCAAAAAGAGCACTATTACTTATTATCTGTGAGCATTTTTCAATTCCACAAGAGAATAGATGAACTGCACAGTCTCTGTAATCTTGTAAAGGCATTTGGCCTGGAAGATGCTCCTTGGCTGTGTGCCAATAACAGTGGCTCCAGGGACAATGTTTAGTTAGTCCAAAGTGAGCAACTTTAACTTTTACTGCTTAATTTCTGATCAGCTCTTCAGAATTGGCTCAACATTCGGTACCAGGATGAAGTTTATGAGAAGGAATTTCCATGTCCAAGGAAGAACCAAGACTGCAGAGAGGTTACAGTATGAAAACCGAAAAGGAAAAAAAAATCTATCCTAAACTGGTTTTATTAACTGTTGATAATTATTTTAGAGTATTTAATACAGTCTCCTACTGTATCAACCTGTATCAGGAAGCTGAATTCACGCAATCCTTCTGGGAAGCCAGTTGGTGGCCCAAGCTGGCTAGAGGTTTGATGGGAAAAACCACCAGAGGGCTGGTAATTCGCCCATTTCCCTCTTTCTCCCTCTTTTTCTTCCCTTCCCGCTTTACCCACCTTCTCTTCGGGCTGTTGAAGATTTATTGCCTTTCAGTACTTACACATGATGTTTTCATAGGCTCTAATGAGGTCCCAGCAGTTTCTAACAATAACAGGACGTTCCCGTTCCTAAGATACATTACGTGTTTTCCCTAATCTTTCTCCCTTGAATGAAATGCTTAGAAGTATGTTAGCCCCCAATTCCCTTTCCTTTACCATGATAGATAGTCCAGTTACTAAATAGAGCTAAATACTTTGCTGTGACTTTTAATACTCATTTGATTTTGAATAGAATCCCACAAAGAAGAGCACTTGTGTGCTCTGAATGTGCTTTCTGGTAGATCGCCTGAGCACGGGCGAAGCACCTGTTTGCCATCCTGGCCAGCCCTCCATCCTGATGGTGATTCTGGGGACATTCTCTGGTCGTTGTGGGGAGCTGGTCAGGCAGATGCTCCCCTGTCCCTCCGGTTCTGATTCTAGCCCCACGTGAGCCCGGCCTTAACAAGGACTCACCCCCTTGGCCCAGCTGTCTGGAAAGGTCGCCTCTCTGGCTGCCAGACGAGGAGGTGTTTTTTAGGAGGAGGATTTGTGGCCACGAGCTCCCGCCACTGCCTTCTGCGGTAGCAGGGTCGGGAGCCAAGTCTAGAGGTAGTTTTCTCCTTAAAGATCAGACAGATTAAAAGTAAGCAACAAAGAAAGGAGCGCGCCGTGTCCCTGACGAGTATCTGTGATGTGACACACGGGCACTTGGGCAAAATGGGCACCTTCCTTTGAGGAGCTGAGGTGCAGGGCTGCCTTCAGCCAGAAGGGGCCCTGAGGAGGGCACTTGCCATGACCCTGGGGCGGCAGCTCTAGTTTGGAGCTGGGCACCAAGGCCGGTGCCTTTCACTCTGCCCTGAAGTTAGCTTGTTATAAATGGGCAGGTTGGGTCTCCAAACCAGCGAGGAAGCCAGCTTGAAAAATCGTCCTGGGAAAAGCAGGAATCATTTGTTCTCCGCTCAGAAAGTCGCTGTGCCCTGAGAGGACGGCAGCTCGCAGAGCCTCAGACTAGCGCCCTCGGGGTCGCCGCCCGGTGGCCGCAGGTCTCCCCTCGTCCCAGGCGTCCGCTCCCGGCCTGTCCTTCACCACTCACACTCGGGGCTCGGTTTCTGCTCACTGCTTCTCTAAAGATGACCTGGAGACAGCTCTGAAGAGCCTCCTGTTTCCACATTGCTGTGGGAGAGGCACAGCGGGGCCGGTCCGCACGGCCTGTGCTAACCCCCGTTTTCCATCCTGTTTTCTGGCCAACTGCCTTTGCGCTTCACACTCGTCACGACTGAAACACGTTCCAGCTGGGAGCAGAGGCAGTAGGCTGGTCATCTGCTCCACGGGGTCCCCAGGTCCCATCCTCGTGCCCCTGAGTCTGGCTCCCCGAGTCCTAACTGGGGGGGCCTCCTTCCACCCTTGGGCAGGTGGGCCCCCCCCCCGAGGATGTTCTTTGTAGGGTTGGAGCCCCGGGATCCATTTTACTTAGTTGTCTGTCCATTTTTTCCAAACAAGCTGTCTGTCCCCAAAAAAGGATCAAATGGAAAACTTCATAAATACTCCAAATGGGGGAAACAAGAAGTGGAATAAAAGTGATGTAGCTGTTGACAGAAAACATGCTGTCATTTCTCCTCTGTAAATATATAGTATCCATTTTTAGAAACAAGCTATGCCTGAAGCTGAAGAAGAGCCCTCACGGCCTCCCCGGCTTTGGGACACTGTCGAGAGCTACCCCCAGTGATGTGCGGGTCCCCTTGGGGGGTGTGGGGCACGGCTGCAGGGCCAGGGAAACCTCTGAGAAGTAGGTATGGTTTCTAGTGCAGAAATGCAAAGTGATGCTTGGAGGGGTCCCCAGGGGCCGGGGTCCTGTGACTTGTTGGACAGATGCTTCTTCAGCATCCATCATCCCAATTCCCATGAGCTGATTTCTAAGCCATACCCAACCTCTGCCTATAAACCTTATTCAGATAATAATAACAACAACAACTAGCATTTGGAGATGCTTACTGTCCTCTGGGCACTGGGCTAGGACTTTACAAGGACCGACTCTTCCAGCCTTGGCAGCAGTCCTCAGTGGGGGGCAGTGTTGTCATCATCCCGTTTTACAGATGAGGAAGCTGAAGCACAAAGGAAGGACTAGCTTTCCTGATGGCGCAGCTGAGAAATGACGGAGCTGAGACTCACACCCAGGTCCTTGGGCGCCAGAACCTGTCCCCTTGTTAGTATCCCTTTATTGTGGATTAAGAAAGGCCTAGAAAAACAACCAGAAGTACACTGTGAACTAATTAATTTTTATTGACACTGTTTGGAATTCATAGAAGATTAAATGAATATAATTATGATGGGATTGCTTGACCTATAAAGTACAACAGGTGGTGTTCGATCTAATTGTGGGTCCTTATAACTGAGAGGCATGGGAGTTCCCAAACCGACAGAAGCGGGGACCCTGTGAAGGTGGGGGTGAGCCTGGAGTGACGTGGCCACAGCGAGGGGAGGCTGGCAGCCCCCAGAGGCTTCGAGAGGCAAGAAACAGACTCTCCCCTAAAGCCTGGGGTGGGGGGAGGATGGAGTACAGCCCTGATGACATTTTGATTCCAACCCAATGATACCAGGTTCGGACTTACGGCCCCCGGAGGGTGATTACCTCAGTTCTATTAAGTAGAGCTGTAATCATTCAAGGGCAGAGGAGGGAGAAAAGGAGGATTTAGTGTCTTATCCTCTGTATTGCATTAGTCTGAACCAGTACTTTCACACATTTTGACCTAGTACTCGTTTTCACTCTTAAAAGTTATTGAAGACCCTAAAGAGCTTATCATTATGTATAGTTTATCTACATATATGTACCATATTAGAAATTAAAACTGAGCAAATTGAAAATACTTATTAATTCATATAAAAATAAAAATGGTAAACCTGTTACATGTTGACATAAAAACCATAATTTTGTGAAAATGGCTATATTTTCCAAAACAAAACAATTAGTAGAGTGGCATTGTTTTACATTTTTGGAAAACTCCTTCCTTTCTGGCTTGGTAGCTAGAAGACTATTGGATTCTCTTACTTGCCTTGAATTCAGTCTGTTGCAATATGGTGTTTTGATTGAAATGTATGGAATCTGGGCTCACATACATGTAGTTTCAAAAGGAGGAATATTTTCACAGACTTTTGGATAATTGTAACTATTCTTCTTTGAGTCTTCATAAAAATTAAATGATAATTTTTAAAAGTTAGTTGTAATGTAGAATCTGAAAAGATATCAGTGAACTTTTGGAACCATGCTACTGTAAAATCCATTGGTATATTTGGTACTTTGAATGGGTCTTTTTCACCCATGAAAGACTTTTATTTATTTGTTTATTTTAAATTGTGGTAAAATATACATAACATAAAATTTAGCATCTTAACCATTTTTAAATGTACAGTTCAGTAGTTTTAAGTACATTCGCTTTGTTGTGTAATCACCACACCATCCATCTCCAGGGTTCTTTTCATCTTGCAAACCTGAAACTCTGCCCCCATTAAACAATAATTTCCCGTTCCCCTGCCCCCCATCCCAGGACAACCACCATTGTACTTTCTATTTCTAAACATTTGATTACTTTAGGTACCTTATGTAAGTGAATCATCCAGTATTTGTCCTTCTGTGGCTCATTTCACTGAGCATCATGTCCTCAAGGTCCATCCATGTTGTACAGATACTAGCATTACCGTCCTTTTTAAGGCTGAATAATATTCCATTGTATGGATGGACCACATCTTGCTTATCTATTTAATAATCTGCCAGTGAATGCCTGGATTGCTTGCCCCTTTTTGTTATTATGAATACTGCTGTGAACATGAGGGGACAAATACCTTTTGAGACTCTGCTTTCAATTCTTTTGGTCATATTATCAAAAGTGGAATTGCTGGATTGTATGGTAATTCTATTTTTAATTTTTTGAGGAACTGTTTTCCATAGCAGCTGTACCATCTTACATTCTTACCAAGCGTGTACAAGGGTTCCAATTTCTCTACATCCTCACCAACGCTTGTTAGCTTTTGTTTTTGATAACCGTTATTAGTCAAGGCTCTCCATTCTCCAGAAAAAGAAAACCAATAGGGTGTGTGTGTGTGTGTGTGTGTCCATACAAACATAAATATTTATTTATGTTTATGTTTGAATTTATACATACTTATTTTTATTTATTGTAAGGAATTTGCTCACATGATCTCGCAGTTTGCTAAATCCCCAGGTCTTCAGTCAGCAGGACTGAACTCCAGGAGAAGTGATGGCTTTACCCCAGTCCTAAGGCCAGCAGGATCCAGACCCAGGAAGAGCTGATGTTAAAGTCTGAGTCAGAAGTTAGGGAGATATTCTGTCTCAGCTCAAGGCCGTCAGGTCTATTTGGGCTGTCAACTCAACCGGGTGAGTTCCACTCACTTTAGGGAGGACAATCCTTTTGACTCAACCTTCTATTCAAATGTTAATCTCACCAGAAACACCCTCACAGACACACCCAGAATCATGTTTGACCAAATGTCTGGGCGCCCCTGGACCATTCTAGCTGACACATAAAATTGTCATCTCAGTAGCCATTCTAGTGAGTGTGAGGTGATCGCTCACTGCGGTGTAGACGTGCGTTTCCCTAACGACTAGTGGACCATCTTTTCGTGTGCTCATTGGCCTTTTGTTTATCTTCTTAGGAAATGTCTATTCGAATCCTTTCCTCATTTTAAAATCGGGTCATTTGCTTTTTGTTGTTGAGCTGTAGGAGTCTTTGTATACTCTGGATGTTAACCTCTTATCAGATAGATGCTTCACAAATATTCTCTCCCATTCTGTGGGCTGCCTTTTCACTCCGTTGCTTGTGTCCTCTGACGCACAGAAATTTTTAACTAAAAATTTTTTTCTGTGATAAAAAAGTATAACATGAAATTTACCATCTTAACCATTTTTAAGTGTACATACAGTTCAGTAACATTAAGTATAATCACATTGTTGTGCAACCAATTTCCTGAACTTTTCACCTTGCAGAACTGAAACTCTGTACCCATTAAAAACCAGTTTCCCATTTGCTCCTCCCATAACCCATGGCAGCCACCATTCTACCGTCTGCCTCTGAATTTGATGGCTCGTATGGGTGGAATCATGCAGTGTTTGTCCTTTTGTGACTGGCTTATTTCACTGAGCATCATGTCCTCAAGGTTCCTCCATGTTGTAGCAGGTGTCATAGTTTCCTGACTTTTTAAGGCTGAACAATATTCCATTGTATGTATAGACCACATTTTGTTTATCTATTATCCATCAGTGGACACTTTGGTTGCTTCTGCCTCCTGACAGTTGAGAATAGTGTTGCAATGCACATGGGTGTGCACATATCTGTTGGAGACCCTGCTCTCAATTCTTTTGGATGGATACCCAGAAGTGGAATTACTGGATCATAGGTTAATTCTATTTTTCATCTAATGTAATGCCTTACTGTTTTTCACAGGGGCTGCACCATTTTACAACCCCACCACCAACAGAGCACGGGGGTTCCAGTTTCTCTACATCCTTGCCAATGCTTCTTTTCCTTTTTTTTTTTTTTTAATAGTAACCATCTTAACAGGTGTGAAGTAATATCTCATTGTGGTTTTGATTTTCGTTGCTCTAATGATTAGTAATGTTGAACATCTTTTCATGTACTTTTTGGCTGTTTCTATATCTTCTTCTTTGCCCATTTTTTAATCAAGTTATTTGGTTTTTTGTTGTTGAGTTGCAGGAGTTTTTATCTTCATATTAACCCCTTCTCATTTATATGATTTGTAAATATTTTCTCTCATAGGTTTCCTTTTCGCTCGGTTGATGGTGTCTTTTGATGCACAGAAGTTTTTATTTTTTTATATAGTCCAATTTGTCTATTTTTACTTTTGTGGCCTGTGGTTTTGGTATCGTGTTCAGGAAGTCCTTGCCAAACCAATGTCATGAAACTCTTCCCCTATGGTTTCTTCTAAGAGTTTTATAGCTTTAGGTCCTACATTTAGGTTTTTTTTTTTTTGGCTGTACACGGGCCTCTCACTGTTGTGGCCTTTCCTGTTGCAGAGCACAGGCTCCGGACACGCAGGCTCAGCGACCATGGCTCACGGGCCCAGTCGCTCCACGGCATGTGGGATCTTCCCAGACCAGGGCACGAACCCGTGTCCCCTGCATCGGCAGGCGGACTCTCAACCACTGCGCCACCAGGGAAGCCCCATACATTTAGGTTTTTTATGGATTTTGAGTTAATTTTTGTATATGTATAAGGTAAGGGTCCAGGTTTTGCACGTGGATGTCCAGTTTTCCCAGCACTATTTGTTGAAAAGACTCCTTTCCCCAGTTGAATGGTCTTGGTACCCTTGTGGAAGGTCAGTTGACCATGTATGTGCGGGTTTATTTCTGGGCTCTCTATTCTGTTTCATTGGTCTATATGCCTGTCTTTATGTTACCCATTCATGATTTTGTAATATCATTATTGATCACTTTGAAAATTATGGTTCATGGAGTTTTTTACATTTTCCAAATGTTGACATGTTTCACTTACAATATCAAAGTATCAGTATCACCACCAAACTCATCAAAAAGTCTTAAGGCATTGGTAAGCTGCTCATGGGGGTAGATATAAGATTTCCTAAAGTCTGATTTTTACTAGGTAGCTCAAATTTGTATCATTGCCAATAAGACTGACAGCTGTTTGCCTTATAGTGACAGGGTCACTGTTTTTGTTTCAAGGTAATTTCTGCCAGCTACCCATATCTGAATCTACGTATGGTATATAATTTCAGGTACTGATAAGGGCTGGAGTTGGGACTGGGGCCTGGGGAGGCTCCCTTGAGGAGCTGTGTTTGAGTGCAGTTCTGAATGAAGTGAAGGAGCGAATCACAGGAAGATCTGGAGGTGGAATGTTCCAGGCAGGGGAAACAGAGGGTAAAGGCAGGAATGGAACAGCAGGAAGACCCGTATAGCTATGGGATGAGCAAGGGGAAGGGGGCGGAGGCGGATCTTACAGGTGTAGGAGCCAGGCTACAAGAGCTCCTGGCCACAGACAGGACTTTGGGGTTTATTCTGAATGAGACGGAGGCCCCTGAGGGTGTGAGCAGGGAGTGCTGTGACCGGCCTCTTAAGTGGTCTGCGCTGCGTATCGAATGACCACAGAGTCAGCAGCGGGAGACAACGCACATTCATCACGTCACGGTTTCCGTGGGGAGGGGTCTGGGCACGGCTCAGCTGGGTCCTGTGCCGGGGTCTCCCAGGACGCAGTCAGGGTACCGCTGGGCTGGGCTCTCACCTGGAGGCTTCGGACGCCTCAGGCTGCTGGCGGGATCACCTCCTGGGCCTGTGGGATTCAAGGCCCCTCGCGCCTTCTGAGTCAGCACGGGTGCAGGGCTGCAGCGCAGACGGGCGGAGGTTACACACTGTGGCGGAGTCACTACACGGCCCCGCCCACACTTGGACAGGGTGAACGTGAACGTGGATGTCAGGAGGTGGCGGTCCAGGAAGCCAGAGCGAAGTCCATCCACCGCACCTGACATGTGCTCTGAAAGACCGTCTCAGGCTGAGGATGGAGAGGAGACTCCATCTATCTACAGGGCAGGGGTGGCGGGGCTTCAGTAGTCCGCAAGGCCTAGTGACAAAAGGCGGTCTTCGCTGGAAATTAGGAAATCATTCGGGATGTTTTTTCAACAAATATTTATTGAACCCACTATGTGAGGGGCATTGGACTGGCTTGGGGATTAAGTGAGGAAGTCAGATTTCTCATTTTTGAGAAAACATTGACTTGAGAGGGCAAAGGGCAAGTGTTAGTTGACGCTGGTTGAGGAGTACGTGGGAGGTGAGGATGTAGTGACAGCCACTTGGAGTGTCTGCATAGAGCTCGGAGAGCCCGCAGGGCAGAGGAGACGGGAAGGGGCTTGAGGGAGCCCAGAGTCAAGAGGGTGTTTTGTGTATGTATTTTCTTTTTGTGTGTTTTTCTTTCAGGCCGAAGGGTAGGAAGAGTGGAGAGAAAGAGATCGAAGGTACAACAGTGGGACATTCCTGAGGAGAAGGGTAAGGGCCACGAAGGGAATTACCTTAAAAAAGGAGGGAAGACATCTTTTCTGAAACAGTCTCCATAGTTCTGCCTTTTCCAGAATGTCACAGAGCTGGAAAATACGGTACATAGCCTTTTCAGATTGGCTACTTTCACTCAGTAATACGCATTTGGGGTTTTTCAATGTCTTTTCATGGCTTGATAGCTCACTACTTTTTACTGCTGAATAATATTCCATTGTCCGGATGAACCACAGTTTATTTATGCAGTCACCTGCTGAAGGGCATCTTGATTTTTGGCAAATTTTTGCAATTATGAGTAAAGCTGCTATAAACTTCCGTGTGCAAGTTTTTGTGTGGACATAAGTTTTCAGCTTCTTTGGGTAAATACCAAGGATCATGGTTGGTGGATGGTACGGGAAGAGTATGAGGTGAGTGCAGTAGAATTAAGTTCCTTGAGAGTGAGACTGTGTTTTTGTTAAGGAAGCATGACCGCACCAGAAAGAAACAAAGGAGTTGAGGATATATGTGCGGATATATGTGCAGATAAATGACTCATTTAGGCTGAACTCATTAGGCTGAACAGGTTTAAAGGGAGGGCCTCACCTGAGAGGCCGGGTGCACGACTGGACGCACCTGGAGAGGGAAGCATGATTGCAGCTGCCCACTAGAGGGGCTGAGAGAGAAAGAGAAGATGGTGGGAGATAGAAGTTTTTAATGCTGTTAGAAACTGTATTTTCCTTAAGAATAGATTAATTCTGCAGGAAGGAGACCTTCAGCATATGCAACCGAGGATAATAAAAGGAAGGGGGAGCACAGTCAAGTCAAATAAAAAATTACTTGCTGATCGTCTGCTTTGTGCCCCGCTGTGTGCCCGCCTTTGGCGGGGGGACTTCTAGTTTATTTGGAGCCACCACGTTTTCTAAGACTTGCGAGTCAAGAACTGAGCCAGAGTGTTGTGCCTGTCAGAACCCCTGTGTACGGAGAGCAAGGGCGGGAGGACAGGCAACAGCGACGGGTGAGCGGCGACGCTTCACGGGGCTGCTTCTCTCACTTTTGCAGCCACCTTCCCCTCCACCTGCTGTGCTCACATCTTGTGAGTGTGTGTGTGTGTGTGTGTGTGTGTGTGTGTGTTTATCCTCCAAAACACAGGACCTGTGACCCTGACATTTCGAGAAACTTGTCAAGGCAATGAGGTGTCCGGTTTAAAATTCAAGTGTTCTGGGTATTTCAGGACATGTGACCAATGTTCAACACGTTCATTCCCATTTTGTCCCCCAAGGACACCCATTGTAAGTGGTGTCCTGGAGTTGTGACCACAGCGGCCCTGCGTTTCGTGAGACACTCGAGGGAACTTCTGAACCATCGGGTGGGCATCACAGGAAGCTTGCGTCCCCTATGCGGGCGAGCAGACCTCTGGGCCCCAGGTGAGGACAAGGTCACTGTTTCCCATAACATTGTGTTTTTTCAGGCTGTTTTCTGCTCAGATACTCCTGTGTCATTAATGTATGAGACCACAGAGCAAATGAACGCGGCCTTGTGTCTGACCCGACATCGAGGTGGGAGAGCTATAGCCGTCAGAGGAGACGCATTCATTTGTTCTGTCCGGGGTTGACCCGCCGGAAAAGGCCGTCCCTCTCTTTGTGTTCATTCCTTTTTCAGCTTGTCCTGTGTTTCTTATCAGTGTCTGCCAGCCTCGAGGATTAGTGGCCTGGAGTTCACCCTCACCGTCACCCTCTGCCTAAATTATTTATCTAACCATTTTGTATTGATAGTTTATGCTGGATAGGCAAGGGACTATTCCCTGCCCCCCGCCCCCAGGAGGATTTCCAAGGGGATGGGAGGAGACCTAGAAAAACACCAAAAAATTCTTTGACTTCTTCTTTGGACTTGGGTCACGCCTCAGGGCGGTGGGTTGGGTGGGGGCCGGGTGGCGGGGGGATGGAGTGAGATGGAATGTAGACCAAGGCCTGGATCCAGATCTGAAATCACATATCTGGCTGTTCCTTTTATCTTTTCTTTGAGGCAAGACTTCACTTCTTTTCATGCCAACTCAGGCCAAACTTGTGGTCAGGTTCTGCCCATCAGGGGAGCTAGGATGAGAAGGAGGTGGCAGGCAGGTCCAGCTCCCACCAGGAAAGCCCCTTTCTCACGCCTCCTTGGCTTTCGCCTAGCACTGAACTTCTAACCGGTGAAAACCGAAGCCGGTATTCAAAAGAAAAGCACACATTTGGTACGTTGATTGGTGAGGTTCCTTCGCATCGTGTTATTCCCGGGGCGTTTGTCGAGGCTCCCGCTGAAGCCCGGTTCTTGCCCAGATGTGTTTCTTGTGCAAAGATGGCTGCCCTGACCCAGACCTGCTTCCAGAACGTGTGTCTCATCCCTGCCCTTGGTGAGCCTGCAGGTCCTCTTCTGGAGCCTCCTTGCAACCAGTTCTCCAGATTCTGGCTCATTCATTTCAAAGGCTGTTTACCTTATTTACTGAAATTGCATAGTTGTTTAAAAACAATTTGAGCTTGTATATGAGTTCTTTAAAGAGAGGGGCTTATGTCCTCTGCTAATTGAGATTTTGGCCTGTTCTTTAGATTTTGATACACTTACTTGGAAATTGATTTTAAAAATTTGTTGATAATACCATAAAGACCCTAGTAAATAGCATTAAATTTAACTTTTTACAAGAGATTTGTTGAAAAGTTGTTTAAGGTTTCAAGGGCAATTTGTACTTATTAGGTATGTATCCTGTTGGCCTGATATAGGACAAAGTGCTGAGAATAAAAGATCCAAGGACAGGGCTTCCCTGGTGGCGCAGTGGTTGAGAGTCCGCCTGCCGATGCAGGCGACACGGGTTCGTGCCCCTGTCCGGGAAGATCCCACATGCCACGGAGCAGCTGGGCCCGTGAGCCATGGTCGCTGAGCCTGCGCGTCCGGAGCCTGTGCTCCGCAACGGGAGAGGCCACAACAGTGAGAGGCCCGCGTACCACTAAAAAAAAAAAAAAAAAAAGATCCAAGGACATAACCAGACTTCCACTCCTGGGCATACACCTCCAAAATGAGTACTATGTCCATCATGTGTGCAAGAATGTCCATGGCAGCATTTCTCTTCAAGCCACCACCTGGGTTCCAGATGTCAAACATCTGGTGACAGAAGAGTGTGGTGCAGCCGTTTAACCTACAGCAACGCGGTGGGGCTGGTCCCAGCTTCATGGCGCCACCTGGGGACCCGTGTTGAAGCGAAAGTGGGCATCTCCCAAGAGCACATGCTCTACGGCTCCACTTATACTAAGTTCAGAACAGGCATAACCCATCTATGGTGACAGAGGGCAGAAGAGTGCTGACCTCTGGGGTGTTGGCTGGGAAGGGCAGGGGTGGGCGTCTCTGGTCCTAGAAATGTGTCCATCTCGATCTGCTGGGGTTATACAGGGGGTGCACGTGTAAACACAGGCTGAGCCATACGGTAAGATGGGTGCATTTTCTACATGGAAATTATACCGCAATTAAATAGCTTAAAAGCAAAAGATGGACAATACAGAGTCCCTGACCTCAAGGAGCTAATAGTCTAGTAAGAGAGAAGAATGTGGAAGGGAATCATTCCCTGCCTTGTGCCGAGAGCTGCCCTAGAGGTTTGTAGGAGGAGCAGCAAAAGGGCACAGGAGGCATCACCATCACCCTGACACTGCTCTCCAGGTCGCCAGACCCAGAGAATATTTCCCGGCTCGTCTACTTTTCGACCTGTCTGTGGCATTTGGCTTTGCCAGCTGCACTCATTGTCAGGAACACTCTCTTGCTCACGTAGCCTCGTGGCAACACTCCCCACGGATCCCCTTCTCCCTCTCGCCGTTCTGGTTCTTTTCCTTTCCAGCTCCTTCCCCAGGTCTTGTCGCCGTGAAGGGTCTGTCCGTGGCGCTCTCACCCTGGTCTCCGGGCAACCTCGTCCATCCAGGCCCACGGTTTTGGCTGCCCTCCCCCTGTGTCGCTGACCCCTAATTTGGTGTCTCCAGCCCACATTTTCATCCCCACCTTCAGAGCTGGGCACGGATGTACCAGCTGGACACCCCCCACTGGGTGTCCTGCAGCAGCTCACACGCAACATCCCCAAACTGCACTCTTCCTCTGCCCCTCCTCCCAGCCGCCCCCTCCTTCTGTCTTCCCTCATCCAGGAAATGGCCTCTGGGTGCAGCCCTGCCTTTTCTACCAGGCTCGGTTAGAGGACCTCTGTCTGCGCGTCCATCTCCCTGGCACACACGGTTCACGCTCAGTCAAAGCTGCTGTGTACCCGCCTCCAGGAAGCCCACCTGGGTTAATGCTTGGTGGAGCCTGATTAGGCCTACCACGCTGTTTTTTTCTGACCAGACTTACCCTTGCTCCACAGCCTTCCTGCCTCCCCCCAGTGCTGTCTGATCGCGGATATCCTGGGTCCTGTGTTCCTTCCGTCAAGTGTCAGAACCGCAGTTACTGACTTGAGCAAAAGGAGGATGCGCTGAAAGAGCTGGATTAGACCTTGGCGTAACTGAGTCCCGGGACTTTGACTTGGTCTCTGCCCTTCACTGTGCTCTGGCCCTCAGACCCGCTCTCCTGCCTGCTGGCCTCACTTACAGGGGGCCACGGAAGGCTCTGATGCTCTGTGACACTGTGGTTGGTACTTCTCTCCATGCCTCTCCACTGCACCTCCCAGAGAGTCTCTCTGGCCTTACTTGGCCCATGAGCTCCCCTGGGCTGACCGCTGAACAGGCATGGAGGCTCCAGGGTCCAGACCAGTGCCCACGCCCACCTCGGGAGCTGGCCACGGAGCTGCTGTCAGAGGAGGGAAGGAGCGCTGACAGCCCCCCACCAAGTCCCCTGCAGGGAGGGGCTGGCGGCCGCCCTGCATTGGCAGCAGCACCGTGAGCTGAGCCTCACCGGCCTCCCTCCCGGGCTGCAGTTCAGCCTCCGAGTCACTCCACCCATCACTGTCTCTCCCTCAGCCACGCAATTCCTAGGACGGGTCGTTGTCAGGGACACAGCAATCAAAGAGAGGGACCCTGTCAGCCTGTACTTTCAGTTCGCCCTCTGCCCTTACCCCCCCTGCCCTGTCCCCTGTCTCGGGAGCGAGGAAGGGAGATGCAGCCGCCGGCCCGGGCCGGTCGCTGTGAACCATTGGTCAGCCGCGCAGAATGATGCTCCCGAGGGGCGGGGCTCCCGGAGCTCACCTCAGGCAGCCTCCTTATTCTGCCCGTACCTGGCCCAGGCTCCGGCCCCGCCCCTGCGCCCCTTCAGGCTGGGAGCGGAAGGGGTGTTTGGAGAAAAGAAAGAGCTGCCGCCCTACAGCTGACGCCCTACAGCTGATGCCAAGATGAGTCAGGACGGTGCACGGAGCTCTGGGGGCCAGGCCGGCACCTCTGCATGTGTTCCTTTGTGGCCTCCTGGTCTGATGGAACATCGTCCAGGTCCTATAGTCCTGGCTCCGTCCCTGAGGTACCTCGTGCGCACACACCTGCGCTTGACCCCGCCGTGGTTCTCGACCTTCCATCAGTAGAATGAGAAGCAGGGACACAAACAGTCCTTTTAACTCAAAACGTTTCTCTGATCCTGGGGTATTTCACCTGGGGAGAAAAACCACCACACACGCAACAATACAATCCTACATTCTGGAGTTGATTTGATAAAAATCACCATATACCATTGAAACTCTCCAGTAATTTACTAGCAATGCATTTCCTGATGAGGGGAGGGAAGGCCGTGGTTTCTTTCTGTTCTACTGGTTCAACGTGTGCCGTTCCCTAAAATCAACTTGGTACAAAGCCGCTGAAAGTTTTATGTGGTCTTAGCACACACCACACCTAAACTCAGCGGGACATTGTTTCCTTGTTACAGGGCACGTAACAGAGAGCCCCAAATAATGGCTCAGCTGTCCAGCGTACACTTACTGGATCAGCAAAGTTAACAAATGATATCTTATTCCTGGCCGCTTCTGCTGAAATGCGATCCTTCCAAAGGCGAATAAACTGTTCCCACTCGGTGACCTTCCTCCTTTCAGGGAATGAACATATTTGCTTCTCTCCGGCGAGGCCTTTTCCCCTCCCCACAGAATAAACCAAAACATCTGGAGAAGCTGTGGGATCTCTTTCAAGAAGATTACACGTTCTTTTCGGCTCTGACTTTTCTGGGAGGTGAATCTTGACGATGTGAAATTAGAAGCTGGTGTTCGGGCTTCACAGGAGACCAGCCGGACCGTCCCCGGGAAGCTGGCCTGTCTCTCTCTCTTCTTCTCACTCTTCCCTTGTGATATTTCCTTGACCCTTGAGAACACGAGGCGCAAAGAAGCTGCCCCCTCCCTTCTGTCTCCCTGGCAGGGAGCGGCCGCCTGGGAGGGACCTGTCATTGCTGACACTCTCTGCCTGTCCTCTGGGCGCCACCTGAGGCCCGGACTGCTGGCCACTGGGCAGGTCTGGTCTCAGCACTGGACACCCCTCAAGGCCACCGAGCTCCTACCTCTGATGGGAGTAAGTTACGGCCTTGAGGCAGGCGGACCAGCTCTGTCCCCTTCGCAGTGAGGGGCTTTGCGAGTGCTGTCGTGTCATCCCTCATCATCCCCTAATCGTGTCGTGCGTGACGGGCAGGGGGTCGTTGGAGACAAGGCACGGGGACCACCTTCAGGCTGAGAGGGAGGATGGGGCCCGGCTGTAGGGCAGCCTAGGGAGGAGTTGGCTGCCCCTCAAGGCTCTGCCCTCTTTGCTCCCAGCTGGAAGCTGCCAGTGAGGCTCTCCAAATCCAGCTTTCACTGACGTTCGGTCAGAGAGAAAAAAGGTGGGGTGAACGGTCGGTCGCCCGAGTGCCAATGGCGACAAGCATTTTGACCACTGCGGGAGCGAGCTGAGGGTGTGGGTCCTGAGTCACGGTCGCTGGGAGGATGGGTGTTTGGGGAGACGACATACCTTGCCCCAGGGTATGGGCAGCAGGGGCTGTGTGTGTGTGTTTGGAATAAAGAGAGCGATGGGAAGACCAATAATCGGGGTGGAGGAAGGTCTAAAGAGCCTGCCTTGTGTGCGCTGGCGGGCTCGCTATAGGTGGAGTGCGAAACGCTGTTTACACAGCTCTTATTTCCACGTATCAAGAACACGGAGCTCAACGGGGCTCCCTTCTTCTCGGCTGCAAACCACTTCTTTAAGATGGACCCTTAGACTTTGGAGGAAGCCGCTTTCCACCAGGCCTGGTGGGGCTGGAGCAGCGCGTGCACCAGCTGAGCAAACGAACCTGAGAAAGAGAACTTGGGTGCACTGGAGTTAGCGGCCCCGGGCTGGAAGGCTCCCTCCCTCCCCTCCCGCTTGGCCCCATCCCTTCCCAGTCTCCGGGGTGCACTGGAGTTAGCGGCCCCGGGCTGGAAGGCTCCCTCCCTCCCCTCCCGCTTGGCCCCATCCCTTCCCAGTCTCCGGGGTGGCATGGGGATGGGGGCTTCCTCAGAGGAGGTCCTCAGGTAGGGGATGGGGCCTGGCTGCCCTGCAGCGCACTGAGTGTGAGAGATTTACAGTCTTCTACTCCTGACTTTTGTTTAATGGAAACCAGAGGTGTAAAAACTAGGCAGCAAGTAACACCATAGCAGGAAATAAAAGGGGTGGGAGGGGGAGAAAAGGGTGCATTTGAATGGGGCGCAGTCTTTATCAGCCCCCCTGCAGGTAGGTGATGTGGCCTCTGGCGCCCGATGGGGGTTGCAGGGCTGTCTCTGGAGGGTCACTCGATCTACAAATCCTGAGAAAGATGTGGCCTTTGGTAAAATCCCAAACGGGCTTTGTCCAGACTTTTCCTCTTTTGCTTGGAAATCTTTATTCTAAGAAACATTTCATACATTTGTTTCTGGTTTGTTTTATATTTTCCTGGAACTAGTTGGGTTAAAGAAGTACTTGAGGCCTGAAAAGCCCTTTATGGTGTGTGCGTGTAAAGGTGTCTCTGGGTGTGAAACACAAGATATTCATACTTTTTCTTTCAGGGAACTAGCAAGCTGAGCAAAAGCTGATGTTCTGAACCTTTATCCATGGTTTCCAAGTGGGTGTTTTTTCCCCGACGATTCCTGATCCTTCCTGAGGACAGAACTCTCACTTTTCAATACAACTCCCTACACGGAAGAGTAAATCCTGCTTTTAGAGCCTTAGGTATTTCTTCCCTTTTTTCCACACTCACACCTGGGTTCTGATTCATCAGCTAAATTCAGGTGGAAGAAATCAGATGCTTATAAAAATATTCTAAAAAGTCATGCCTAACCTTTAAGGGGAAAGGGCTAGATGTTTCATTAAACATTTATCACTTTTTGGGCGGGAAATAAACTTTATTTTCCTCTCTTGGGGAATTACCCAGAAGCAATAAAATGCTGTTTTATAACTGAATATCCCAGTTTACATCTCGTGGAACGAAGCAAAATAAATATAAACTTTAAAAATAAGGTCACGGCCCATATATTTTAAAAAGCGTTGTCACCATGGGCCAACACAGCTCAAATATGTTTCTTTCATGTTTAACTGCATGGGGGTGCACAGATTTCCCCCCTAATATCAGTCTTGTTTCTCAATTAACTGATTTCTGCTGTAGTGTTTGGTTAGGGAAAAAAAGGAGTAGTGATGGAATCTTATGTCTTATTTAAAAAATAAAACATTATCAAAATCTGAGAATAATTCCTGGGAATGAATTCCTTTTCTCCCTTCTCCACTCGATCCTTCAGAATTTTCTTTGGTGGCTTTACTTTTGTTTATTTTCAAGTTTCACTTTCTCTTGGATTTTATATGCACCTTCTCTGTGAAGAGTTCGTTCTAGTTTAAATGCCTTCTCCCTGCATATTCAAGTATTAGGAAGGAAATGGTATGGGGCCTGGGATTTGCTCCCAAACAACGCAGGGGGGTGAGTGAAGGAGGGGATGCCGGTGAGGGTGCAGGTGAAACCAGCTTGGTTGTGAGCTGATCATCATTGAAGCTGCATGTGGGGCACACGGAGGTTTATGACATTATTCTCTTTGGAATGTGCTTGAAATTTTCCATAAAGAAGTTTTCCTCAATTCTCGCCAGTCTTCCCGTTTCTCTTTCACTGGACTCTGGGTTGTCAATCCATGTGTCCCTCCTTGAGACCCCAAATGTTTATTCTGGAGAGGACACCACTTCGCCCAGTTGACAGGCTCTGATGAGGGGATTTTTGGAGATCTTTCTGAAGAGATTGTGAGTGGAAGGCTGTCCTATGGCTGTTTCTCAAATCCAGACTCCTCTAGAGCAGGTGGGCGAGTTCTCAGCCGCCGTAGGGCATCTGTCTAAAGCACCTACTTAAAACTTGTAACACATTGCAACAGGCATCTTGATACAGCCCCTGTTTGACACGGAGGCAGAGGAACTCCAAAGGGAAGAGTTTGAACTCTGTCCACAATTGGGGATTGGATACGTTCAGAAAAAGCTCACGGGACGTCCGAGTGAGGGTGTCACCCACTGGGGCCAGGAGGCAGAGATGGACTTGAACCTCTGAAAGTCTTTCTACTTTACCAGGCTCCTCAGAGCACAACAAAACTTGCTTTTATTCTCTCTCTATAAGGGTAGGATGGATAACTAATAAAATCATAGGTAGATAATGGTATCATCAGAATTCCAAATTGCTTCAGTAGGCAAGAATCATGAACTAGAGGCAACAAGGTAAACTATAGTATTAATGGTTCTACGTCCTGCATTTGGGTGAGAAGGACCAATGGAAGTTGTGTAGCAGAGACCTGACATTAGACACATACAAAAGGCCTGGGATCTCAGAGAATCTGGTCTGAGCCACAGTGAAATGCAGTTACTGAAAAAGCCAACACTCTTCAAATTGCATGAATGCATTTATAGCATCCACATTGAGGGAGGTAGTAGTTCCCTATCAGGGTGCCACACTGTAAGAAAGGTATTAAAGCACTGGGAAAATCCAGAAGCAAGTGAGTAGGATGGAAAGGAGGCTGGAAGTCATCATCTATAGGATCATGAAAGAAAATAGAAGTAGCTATAGGGTCACGGCTTTCTAGATGGAGGACAAAAGGGGCCCCAGGAAGCTGGGAGGTACTCACAGGGCACAGAGAGAGGAGTTTGGGAAAGCAACCTCGTAACACTGTTGATGAAATCCTGGGCTCACCCCCAAGCTGCACCGGAATGAACTGCATTCTAATCAGCACATAAAGGACTTTGAGAACTGATTTAATACGTAGACCATGCAGGCCCCAGACCGGCCACTGGGCACCAAATGCATGGAGCAGCTCCAAATAACACTACAAAGGCTTTGGACAGTGACCTGACCTGACGACCACGAAGACGGTGGGTGGGAACTTGCAGCCTGAACCTACCCGGGTTGACTGTCTGCTAAAACAACAGTATCAATAGTTTCTGTATATTTTAACCAGACCCAGAGTCTCATAACGTAATAGTCAAAATGTGAGCCAGAATTACGTGGCATAGAAAGAATTAGAAAAATATCAACTGGCGTGGCAAAAGGCAGTCAACAGACACCAATAAGGTGACACAGATGTTGGAATCGTTTGACAAAGATATTAGAGAAACTATTATGAAAATGTTCGGAAAACAATTGTGAACACAGTTCAAAGAAATGGAAAGAACTGCAAAGTGAAATAGCTGAAATAAAAAACTCACTGGATGGGCTTATTAA
Source organism: Lagenorhynchus albirostris (assembly GCF_949774975.1). Lineage (NCBI taxonomy): Eukaryota > Metazoa > Chordata > Mammalia > Artiodactyla > Delphinidae > Lagenorhynchus > Lagenorhynchus albirostris. The sequence continues at coordinate 103,038,123 of NC_083104.1, read as the reverse complement.
GATAATATAAGATAATTTGTTCCTAAGATAATGTATTAATTATAAGTGTATATTAGTTTTTTTGTTTTTTGGTTTTTTTTTTTTGCGGTACGCGGGCCTCTCGTCGCCGTGGCCTCTCCCGTTGTGGAGCACAGGCTCCAGATTTGCAGGCCCAGCGGCCACGGCCCACGGGCCCAGCCGCTCCGCGGCATGTGGGATCCTCCCGGACTGGGGCACGAACCCGTGTCCCCCTGCATCGGCAGGCGGACTGTCAACCACTGTGCCACCAGGGAAGCCCTATAATTTATTTTTTTAAACAATGACTCTTGTTAATGTTTGCAAACTCCTGAAAATTTAACAGTCAGCTCTTGTGAGCCGATACAAGCCAGCTCACAGCACAACTGTCTACCGTGAACAGTCTGTGTCAGTGAACAGTAAAATAGCCTTCACTGTAGGACTCGCTAGAGAATTTAATATAGAGACAGACACTGTGAAACACCAAGTGGGGGATGAACGTGCATTTCTAAGTAGAGTTGACTTGTGTCTGGGGAATGAACGTACTTTGGGAAATGCTGACCTAAACCAACAACTAACCCCACACTCCCCGGCTGCGTTCTCCTCTCTCTCTGGCTCTGCAGGCACCTAAACCCTGCCATCCACCCCAGCCCCAGGCCTTTAATCTTTTCTGTGTCTTCTTTCTACACGCTCCTCTGTAACTCATCTCTTGGCACAAAGCAAGCCCTCGTTACTGTTTTTTTCATAGACAGCAGCCAAGTTTAAAATTTGGACTTAACCAATAATGATTCTCTCCCATTGCTTTTTCCCAGATTTAAGAGAGAACCTCAAAACTGTCTCTCACAGTATCCATATGCTTTGCAGCTACTAAATCACAGACAAGATGGAGACCATCTCATAAGCTTGGCAAGGCAAACCTCTGGGAGTGTGTCAGACGGCAGTTCCCTTCCTGGTGGCCAGATTGGTCCTCAGATCTCTGTGTTGACCTTCCTCCCACCGGAAACCCTGGTTAACAGGAGTGGGAAGAGCCAAAAGTCCGAGATGATGTGATTTCCCCCCTCGGTTCTCGGATGGACGATCCATCACAGGCCATCGTCGGCACCCCTGGGTCTTGTTTGGGAAACGCTACTTTTTATTACTTTAGAATATGTTTAGGTCCATGAATATCATCCCGAACTACAGGAATTTGACTCGATAGAAATTTCTCTTCATTCGCACACAGCTGTTTCACCCGTGTTGGCAGTTTTCCTGAAGAAAAATGTTGCCCCTGGTGGAGCAGGAGTGTCTTTCGATGTTGCTGGCATTTCAGCGACAGATGACGCGCTAGAGCAAAGCTGCTGTCCAGGGGGTATGGGCCCCCCTTGCCATGGCCGGGCATGCAGACTCTGAGAGCAGTTGGGGCCTGGGGCGTGAGGGGCTGGCGGGGAAGAGTTTGAAAACCTGCCTGTCCCTCTTTGGGAACCAGTATTTAAACTTAGACTGGTTGGAATAATCAAATTCAGAGCAGAAGCTGACACCACAAGACACCATCCGTCCACTCCTTTCGTGGGCACTTTAAAGTCGTAATTTAGACTTTGGCAAATTGGTGTTAAGGCAGATTTGTTAACACACTTGCGGATTACCAAGATCAGGTGGTTGGCTTGCTTTCTGCTCGCTTGTTCAAGAGGGTGGGATTGTCTGCACACACAGTGCAATTCATCAGAGTCAGCACCGGGTCTCTTTTCTGTAGATAGTAATGCACTTCCTTCCTTTAGACATGTGGGTATTTTGGAATATGTAGATTAATTTACTTTTTTAACTACTTCTAAAATTTGTGGTCTCATCAGAGGGACAAATAAGTTCCAGCATTTTTCCTCCTTCTTTGCGCCTTTAACTCCTAAGATAGAGCTTGTCTGGCTGCCTTGTCCAATCAGAAACACTGTTCTCAGTGGTCACGTTTTTGATAACTTCTATTTGTAATACTAATCATAGTTTCAAGATCTGGGCTCCAGTTAGTCATAAAGAGATCATCTAGGCTGCAGAGGGTAGAAATAATAGATGTATCAGGTATTCTAATTATTTGCCAGTATTAATGGGCAAAATATAACTATTTTTATTTCAACCAGCTTCAGTGTTGCTAATGGTTTGCAAATACATCGCATACCTGTGTTCACATTGGTACATCAGCTACATGAGCAAAGTGTACCCCCATGAAAATGAAGAAAATCAATGTAATCCTTTTGAAAAGAAAGAACGGCAAATCTTACCCCGCGGGGCTTCCCTCGTGGCGCAGTGGTTGAGAATCTGCCTGCCAATGCAGGGGACACGGGTCCGAGCCCTGGTCTGGGAAGATCCCACATGCTGCGGAGCAACTAGGCCCGTGAGCCACAACTACTGAGCCTGCGCGTCTGGAGCTTGTTCTCCGCAACAAGAGAGGCCGCAACAATGAGAGGCCTGTGCACTGCAATGAAGAGTGGTCTCAGCTCGCCGCAACTACAGAAAGCCCTCGTACAGCAACGAAGACCCAACACAGCCAAAAATAAAATAAATAAATAAAAATTAAAAAAAAAAACAAAACATGGATGCTTCCAGGAGAGAGAAAGCAGAGCAGGGATCCAGAGCGTGTTTAAAAAAAAAAATCTTACCCCGCTTATTGTACACAGTGTTTGGCTTAACTCAATAATAGATATGTAATTTGTGATGGGTTAAAAATGAAGTTATCTTTCTTATAAAGATGGTTGTATTGCTGCTGTTACTGTTAAGAGCTAAGGAAAATCTTCCCTTTCATGTTTGCAGAGTTACACGCACCCCTTTAATCTGTGGTATCAGCGTTTGTCCAAAAGCAGTTGTTTTTGAGAGAGGATGGTCCAAGCGAGGCAGAAGGAAAACAGAAAATTATTTTTAAAAGGAAAACATGAATCTGAGCTGTATATTTAAAACAGAGAAATTAGCACTTTCCAAGGTAAATGAAAAAGAGCTTATCTTATTTTTCTCAGAAAGAGAAGATTTGAAAGCTAACCCATTTAGATTTTAAAGTCATAAACGGATTGGTGAAATAGTGATCGATTCAGTGTGTATTTTATAGTAGCGCGGAATTTAAAAACTAGGAACTCCTACAATATTATTTCACCCAAAGCATCATACAGAGAGGAAGGTCACTGGAGTTGAGGAGTTATAAAATACTGTAGCTCAAGAGACCTCTAACATGGTGAGGAAAAGCTTGAAAAGGGCCTTATTCTGCGCAGCATTTGAAACATACCCTTACACCAATTAATACGAAGATGAATCAAGGGAGGCCAGCTTTGCCTTTCTTCTTTCGGGTCAAGGAAGTCACTGAGGTATAATCTCGTGTCCTACTCTGAGAGTTTGGAGTCAGTGTTATCCTGACTTAGGCCGTGTTTTGATGGATTATCCTGGGAAAGGAGAGTTGCCACAGTGTGCGGCCGATTTAATTCCTCAGGAAAGCGACGCCATGGTTTCGTATATCTCCCGTGAAGTCCACGCCGGGGAAAGGAAACCTGAGCGCGAGGCTGGTCCCAGGTGCTGGGTTTCTGGGAGCCGGGGCCTCACCTGACAGGTAGACACTAGCGCGTTCAAGTGATAGATCAGACTGTGAACTTCTCTCGGGCAGGGACCGAGGGGCATCAGACAGGAAGAAAAGATTCTAGGTAGAATCAAGCTTCACATTTCTCAACCGTATCCAAGAGTCACACGTGTTCTCTTCAGTTCCTTGCCCTGAGGACCGGCCTTCAGGGACTTGAGTCCAGGCCTAAAGCCCTCTACAGGGTCTCCTGACTTCACCAACTGAGACCGGCCAGGACTGGTCGAGGTGTCCTCTCCTACTTCAGGGAGCTCAGATGCGCTTACTTTTGCTTAATTAACAGTAACTAGACTGGTGGTCTTTCAGGGGCTTCGGCAGTCATCGTTACATGGTGGTTCTGATCTCTTCAATGTATGCTCCACTTGTCTGCTGAGCAGCTGCTAGCTCTCTGGATATAGCTGGGCGCGTATTTTCTGAGCGAGTGTTGACCCCAGCAGCATGGCGGGCGTGGTGCCTTGGGGATGGCCGTCGTTTGCTCCCGCTGTCTGAAGCTGTACGGAGCGTCCCCAGTGCCTGGCTGGCTCCCGCTGTCGTGGCTGCTGGGGCCAGCCAGCCTCTGTCCCTTTCCAGGGCAGGGACCCTACTTGCTAAGCGTCCCACACCACCTGCTTAGCTTTGATCCTGGAAAAAACCAGGAAGCCGCTAGAGCTGGGTATTCTGCTCAGATGACCAGGACGAAGCAGAGTTAACAAGGAACAGATGCCCAGTCGAGGAATACACCGAGCGGCTGGGCGTGCGGACCCTCAGGTTCACACCTGGCTTTGGTGTGTCTGGGGCCGAATCCTGCTGTCAGCTGTCAGCCTGTCTTCACAGCAACGCCGAGTTTTCCATCAAGCAGGATGTTAGATTAGCCAAGTCATCTCCACCCAGCTTTTGATAGCAGAAGAGGTTGGGAGAGGGAAGAAAACCTGTCTCCTACTTCTCCCAAAGCTGAGGAGCTGGCAAGTGTGTCACTCTTTGTAAATCCATAGACTTCTCTTTACATTTTCATGCAACACAGACAAATGGGATTTTAGATCTGAAGTTCCAGAGAGACTGCTTAGCAGGGTCGTTCTCAGCTTAGGTCATGCCCCTGGTGTCTAGGGAGAAGGGCTGTCAGGTTTAGCAAATAAAACTACAGGAAATACAGTGAAACTTGAATTTCAGATAAACAACAAATAATTCTTTAAGTATATCCCAAATATTGCATGGGACATACACTAAAACATGACTTGTTGTTTATCTGAAATTCAAGTTTAAGTGCATGTCCTGTATTTTATCTCGCAGCCCTCCTAGGGGTTCATGAAATGGGCCTGGATTACAATTTGCATGTAGTTCTGGAGTCTTTTGGGCACGCTATGACAGGCCTACGCTTCCCAGAATGATCTATCCGTTTGCTTAGGTGACACGGGGAGAGAATCTGGCAGTGAGAAACTACAGCAAAAGGTATTTTCGTGTAGAAGCAGCAATCTACTGTGGGAAAGGAAAAGGCAAGTATGAATCTGGGTCTTTGGAGTTCAGGCTTCAGGGAGGGGAAGTGCCTCGCAGAGATCTGATGTGTAGTGGTTGAAAATAATATTCAGCTGTCACAACTCGGTTTAAAACTCTGTCTTTCTATCATTCTTGCCAGGCTCACACCCTGTGAAAGTCAGGCAGGGAGTATATTCTATGACACCAGGCTGATTGCGGCCAGATGTTAATCTCGCTGTTTACTCTATTTTATTGCTGTTATATTATCTTTTTACTGCAGAACAGTGACATGTAATGAAGCTCCTAATACACAGTAGTCCAAATCGGCAAATTGCAAGGTCTGGGAAGCTTATGTTCATCTTGAAAGTTTTTTTCAATACCTTCCCCCCTTTTCTAAAATCCACTCATTTATCTTATAGCTAAGAGGCCTGCATTCACGCTCTGAAAAAACATCCCCGACTCCTGGGGAAAATACGTTGATGTAGTTATTGTTTTTGTCATCGGACATCACGTTCTCATTACGAAGGGAAAGAGCCCTCCCCGCCGAAGGGGAGCTTCCCGGAGCGCGAGCTTGCTGCGGAAACACGTCAAGTCCCACAGCGCCCCCGGCTGGCCGGCAGAGGGAGTGCGCACCTGTGGGAAGCTGCCGGAAGGAGGTCGGCCGCCCGCACCGGCAGATTCCTTTGCTGGTCCAAGCACAGGCGATGGGGGTTCGAACATAAGTGGGTGGTTGGAATCTGGTCATTTTGAGGAAGAATAGCAAAGAAGTCATAAAGAAGTGTCCATCACTCTAGACGGTAAATAAGAACGAAACTCTGAATCGTCTGAAAGTGAGTATTTCAGTATGACGTCGTTGCACAGCCTTGGAGGCTTTCCCCTCTCCTTTGCGTTGGGAGAGATGCTCGCAGACAAAGAAAGTTAAAATCTCGGGCACAGTTCTCAAAAGAGGGAGAGGTGGCTGGATCCGGCGCCGACCCTATAAGCGCAGGCAGGGTTTCAGTTTGCTCGGGGGCTGCAGGCGCCTGGGTGGCAGGTGCTGTGGTTGCAGCTCCCGGAGGGCGGCAGGCGTCCACTTGATCAGCGCTGAGAGCGCCTGCGATGTCAGCAGGCCTTCGGTCCGTGCGGCCAGCGCCGTGGCCCACGTCCCCCTCCTCTCGGGCGTCTCGGCGTCACGGGTGGGCGGCGGGTCAGGACCACCTGGTCCAGCCTCTGGTCTCACGCTCCGTAAGCCCCAGGTGGCTGGTCTACAGGCACGGTATCAGCTCTGTCCGAATATTTTATTTTCACCGGCAGTGGTGTTGCGAATGACCGCGTAGCTTATTCTGTTTTTAAACTTCTCGGTTTTGGTGGCAAAATTGATCTTCAAAGAGATGATACACAGAGGGTGGATTGTCGTAGAGGGACTTGGGATGTGGTTGCCCAGGTGCCGGGCCAAACCTGCTCAGATACTGGGTTTTATTGCTTTTAGAGTCTGTTTGGTTCACAGAAGTGTATGAAGTCGGATGAAGGGTTAGTCTTGGTCTGCTGGTGAGTTATTCTTCCACGGCCCTGGTATGTGAAGTCGAGGGTAAAGCCTGACACTCAAGGCGGGTCTAGAGCAAGGTTGCTGTTCTTTTGGGGCTCAGGTAGACCAAGTTAACCTCGTGGCCAAATTAAAATGCTTAACAAAATGGAGCGATCTTTTAGTAAAACTGAACAACAAGGCAGATAAACTCGTAACATCTCAGATACTTTAGTTTTCTTTCGTAGGCCGAAGAACTCTGAGTGTGTTTAATTCTTCTGAGTCTTAGGTTTATAAAATTAAAGAAACTGAAGACAAAAATCCAAAAACGAAAGAATGAGACTCGGGTTGACTGTCGTAAAAGGTAATGGTCCTTAAAGCATCTTCATAGTTAGGGCCAGGCTGCCAGACTTTTTAAATAAATTGTGGTAAATAGAGCGATAGAAACGAATTATGTGTGGAGGGTATTCTCTCAGAAATCTAGTCTGGAAATCTCATTAGGAATTAGTTGCAAACCATCCTCGTTCACCCATGTTGTTGGGTTTATTTGGTCACTACTGTCCCCGTGAAAGGCAGCTGTTGGCCATTTCGCCTCTGGTTTTCTGTGACCAATTTCCATAAAGTTCGTTCAGCAGTTCAAACTTTATTAAGACTCTTGACAAAAACAGCTGCTAGAAGTGCAAAGGAATGTAATAAAAAACACACGGTCAGAACAACCAGAGTCTGTAAAAGCAACATCCACAGTGCCCACGCCCCCCCCCAGGGGGGTGCAAACTGATCACAGTCTCCGCCTGGACCGTGGGACCCCCGAGTGGGCAGACAGCGGGACCCCAGGCTCAGCCACGGCTCTGCGGCTCGAGGCCGCCTGCCATCAGCCTGCTGATAACCTAGTTAGGGTCTGGGCAGGGCGCCAACAGAAGAGTAGGACGAGGGCAGGCTTGGGAGCCCTGAAGCATGAGGAGGCACGGATGCAGATTCATTTTATGCTGGTTTTATTAGGCAGTAAAAAATCTCCAACGCAAACTCATTTACTAAAAAGAAAACAGTAAATGTTCAGTTGATCGTAGTTTCCATATTCGCACAAAGGGGCACAAATTAGAATCGGCCAAAGGCTCTGAGATGCGCTTGGAGATCTTGGGGAACATGTGGGTTTGAATAGAAATATGCAGTAGGGATCAGTGTGACAACCAGCACAGTTTCACTTCGTGGCTTTGGGGGAGCTTTGCTATGTACTCCATGTGCCGTTAAAATGACATCTAGATGTTTCAGGGAAAAACGGGAACACAGTAACTGATGTTGCTTTCCACAGAGAAAGCAGAATATTAGAAAATATAGTTTATCTTTGTGGGTTTTGGCTGAAATCACAAAGGAGGCAATTTGAAGAGGCTGGTGTGATAATGGAAGAAAGGGAAGCAGGAGCTCTCTCCCTCGGCCCCCTGCCCCTGGCCTCCAACACACACCCCGAGGGAGGAGGGAGCCCTCTGCACAGCCAGGGTGTGGGGTAGCCCAATCCTGTAGCCGCTTGCTCCCTCACCTACTGTCTCACTCACTCATTCAGCAAACACGGGAGCGCTCGTAGGCGCCAGCCACTGTCCCAGCCGTGAGGACACAGAGCTGAGCAGGAGCCCGTCCTCTGGCAGGTCCCTGCTCAGCAAGGCAGGCGAGGACACTTTGAGTCCTTGCACAGAGGGGAGCACAGAGGAAGGCAGACTGCCTCGGACCTGAGGGGCTGAAGGTCAAAGACAAGGCAGCAGTGGACTGAGAACTGGACACGAAGCAGGTCAGGCAGGGAGGAGATGGTGGATGAGGCCCAGGCTGGAGGCCGCCGACCCCTCCTGGACGGCTGGACGCGGCCCCTCCCTGCCTGGCCCGGGAAGGTGGCCGGGGGCTTCTGCTTTCAGCCTGGCTGCCTGAGGACGACCAGGGCCTCGCCCTTCTCCAGAGTCACAACGTGCTGGAAGTGTCACCTGTCCCCCCTGTGCTGAATCTTGTTTAAGGACAAGTGAACACCTTAGTTGTCCAAGTCCCCCCGAGGGTCACAAGCTGGGCTTGTGGTGCCTGTGTCCTCACAGAGACTGGGCGGACGCTGCTCAAGCCCGTTCCCTTGAAGGCCGGATGCGGTGAAGGCACCGGCCACACCCATTGCCAGGCTCTGTCGCTCCAGCAGGATGGGGCACAGGTCAGCTGAGGCCGGTGCAGACGGTGGGCGGCGTCCCTGGGGCTGAGGTCACGGCACTTAGCACCGGGCTTGGGCGGCTCTGTCCCCTCCAGAGGCCACATCTTTGGTGGATAGCAGCCTGGTTGGGAGTTGCAGATCTTTTGTGTGTGTGTGTGTGTGTGTGTGTGTGTGTGTGACCTATTTCCAGGCAGGCTTTGTTTTATCGTACTTTTGGGCTTCCCAGATATGGAGTTTTTTACGAATTGAAGGTTTATGGCAACCTTGCATTGAGTAAGTCTGTTGGCACCATTTTCCCAGCAGCACACTGGCTCGCTTCACGTCTCTGTCCCATTTTGGTAATTCTTGCAATATTTCAGACTTTTTCATTATGACTATATTTGTGACAGTGTCTGTGATCGTTGATGTTACTACTACAACGTGCTAAAGGCTCAGATGTTGGGTAGCATTTTTGAGCAATACAGTATTTTTTAACTAAGGTAATGTACATTGTTTTTAGACATAATGCTGTCGCACACTTAGTAATCTACAGTATTGCGTAAACACAACACATGCACTGGGAAACCAAAAAGTCCGTGTGACTTGCTTTATTGCAACTGTCTGGAACCAAATCCGCAGTATCTCCAGGGTCTGCCTGTATTTTTTGCAGTTTTATTGAGATAGAATTCACATAACATACAATTCACCCGTTTACACTGTGCAGTGGTTTTCGGTATGTTACATTATTAACTTTAAAAAAGCCTGGTAAAGTCTGTACAACATAATTTTTTGTCATTTTAACAATTTTTAAGTGTGTGATTCAATAGCATTAATTACATTCACAGTGTTTTACAGCCATCACCACGTCTATTGCCAAAACTTTATCCTCACCCCAAACAGGAACTCTGCCTAAAACCAGAAACTTCTGCCGAAGTTATTAAGCATTTACTTCACACTCCCTCTTCCCCCGACCTCTGTAACCTCTAACCTTTCTGGGTGTATGAATTTGCCTCTTTTAGATTATGTCACGTAAGTTGAATCATACATTATTTGTCCTTTTGTGTCTGGCTTATTTCACTTACCGTACTGTCTTCAGGCCTGTTGTGGCCTGTGTCAGAACTTCCTCTCTTTTTGTGACTGAATAACATTACACTGTATGGAGAGACCACGTTGTGTTCATCCTTCACCTCCCGAGGGACAGTTATTTGGGTTGCTTCCATCTTTTGCCTATTGTGAATAACGCTGATGTGGACATGGGTGTATGAGGATTTGTTCCAGTCCCTGCTTTCAATTCTTTTGGGTGGAATTGCTGGGTCATACGGTGATTTATGGTTTTGGGGGAAACACCGAACTGTTTTCCATAACTATTTTCTATTCCCACCAGCAATGTAAGAGAGTTCTAATTTCTCCACATCCTCGATACTTATTTTCCATTAAAAATATTGTTATAGCCAGCCTAGTGGGTGTGAAATGGTCTCTCACCGTGGTTTTGATTGCATGTCTCTAGTGTCTAGTGATGTCAAGCATCTTCTCATGTGCTTGTTGGCCATTTGTAAATATTCCTTGGAGAAATGTCTATTCAAGCCTTTGCCCGTTTTTAAGTTGAATTATTTGTCTTTTGGTTGTTCAGTTGTTGTTAAGTTGTATATACCCGTCGCTCAGCTTCAGCAATTATCAAAGCATGGCCAGTCTCGTTTCAACTTTACCCCACCCACTCTCTTTATATATTCTGGATATGAAACCCTTATCAGATACACGATTTCCAAATGTTTTGTCCCATTCTGTAGGTTGTCTTCACTTCCTTGGTAATATCCTTTGATGATTTACAGCTCTTTCCAAGATGGTAAAAGGGGTTTTATTCCTCCTTCTCACCCGTGTCTCCGTGCTGCCCCTTCGCTCCAGGACGGCAGGTGGTCCAGTGAGAGTGGGAGAGGAAGGGACAGACGGAGACCTTCTCGATCTGGTTTTCTCAAACAGGGGCTTTCTTTCCTGAGGGCGTCACCCTGTAGAAGGGAAAATTCCTCGTGGTGAATTAATCATTTCCCACTTTCAAAGTAAATATCCCAGTCATCTCCTCACTCCTGAGCAAAGTCCTAGCGCTGCTCGGCTGTGTCTGTGTCCAGCGCCCCACGTGTCCAGCTGCCGCCCGCCCCCCGGGCCATCGTGGCTCGCCAGGCCTTTGTCTCTCCTGCCCTCAGGATGGGGAGGAGATGTGTGAGAGTGTTTCCAATTAAGTCAGGGTGTGGGAACCTAGTCCTGCAATAAAATGACAGGAACCTCAAAGCTGGGGTCATTGCAAAAGAGGCCGTTCATGTTTTCCATCTGAGTCCAAGACTGGACTTGGCCTTCTGCAGAGACTAGTCAAGTTCCATTAACAGGGTTGGGCCACTGCAACTCCCAGGCCCCTTCTCAGCCTGCTCTGTGCCCACACCTGCCACCAGCCCCCTCCGTCGGCCGCTCCCAGCTCCATAGGTCCAGAGGGTGGCAAAGAGAGATCCCTTCCCCCAGGACTGTGCCAGGGAAACTCAGCCAAAGCTTTGTGCTTTTATTTTCTAACTTTCATTGTGAAAAATTCTAAGCACATGCGAAAGGAAACCTCTAGGTACTCACCACCCAGCGTCAACAATGATCAAAGCGTGGCCGGTCTTGCTTCAGTTTTGCCCCGCCCACTCTCCCTTGCCCAGTACCATTTTGAAGCAAATCCCAAGCCTCATATGATTTCATTCATGAAGCTTTCAGATTATATCGCTAAAAACATGAACGTGTAAGTATAAATCCATGATCGCACATCAGCAGTATTAACAGTGGTTCCTTATCATCTGACAGCCTCTTCACTCACATTTCTAAATGTCTCATCAACGTCTTTTTAATTATTCTAAGATCGGGTTGTTTGAATCATGGATCCCAAGAAGGTTCATGCATTGCATTTGGTCAGTACGTTTCTTTTCATCTGTAGCTCCCTCACCCCATCTCCTTTTCACCCCATAGACATATGTGTTGGAGAAACTGGGTTGTTCATCCTGTGGAGTTTCCCATAACCTCAGTCTTAACTGCGTCACAATGGTTAACCTGTTTCTCTGCTCATTGGTGGTTGAATTAGCCAGTGCTGATGGTGTTACGTACAAAGTCTATGTAAACCCTGAGGTGTAGCTACACTGGGTTTTCAATAAACCAAGTCTGGTTCCGGAGTGGGAGGCCGGGAGCAGGTTGCTGAGAGGTGGTCCTCACTGCAGCCGAGGCCCCCAGCGCTGGTCCCAGGAAAGGGGAGCGGTGGTCCTAGGGAAGGAGGTTGGGATGGTGGGGGGGATTCAGGAGGACATTCACTTTGTAATATTTGAAATTTTTATGAGGATATATTTATACATTATTTGTGAAATACAAAAATGAGCTTTAAAATAACGAAGGGGAGAAAATGAAGACAGTGAATTAGTTTGGCGCGCGTGCTCGACACTTGGGTAGGCGGCAGAGGCGTGAGATGAAGAGCCGGCGATTCCGACAGGGGACAGGACTCCCACCGGCTCCCCATCAGCCTCCGCTTCCCCCTCCAGCTAGAGACACATGGGGAGGGGCCCCGTCCTCGGGCACGAGGCCCCTCTCGCCAGACCTGTGGGCACACGGCTCCCTGAACGTCGTGGTAACCCTGTGCGCCACCTGCTGCGCTTCCCGGGGGTGGGTCCCGGCCCCGTTGCTCACGGGCGAGCAGATGCAGGGATGGCACGGCACACGGCGCTTCTGGGGGCCGAGGGACCACCAGCTCTGTTGGGAGGCGCAGCTTGACCTTTAGTGACACGACTTAAAAAAAATAACCCTTGAAATGGCCAAACTTCCCCACCAGCTCCCTGGAGGGAGAGAACAGAGCAGGACACCAGCAGCCCAGCCCGAAGGCGGGGAACCCGGGAGGCGGAGGTGGGCTCCCCTGTATTCCCTCCTCCCGGGTGAACCAGTTCATACAGGTATCGCCGTTCTTAGGGGAGAAGAGAGCGGGGTGCAGGGAAGCTGAGGAAGGCTTCCCATCGTTTCCCTCCAGAGGAATGCAGTGGAGACTCCATCCCAGGAAGTTTCGTCAGGAAAACCTGCGGAGCCAGGAATAAACATGTCCCTCTAAGGGAGCTTTCATACTTCATCCGGCTGTAACTAGAAATCCCTCCCCTCCCCGGGCACTCAAAGGAGAAACCCAGTCTTCAGATGCCTGCCCCGGCCACCACCCCACACCGTCTGCCGTGTGGCTCTTCAGAGCCCGGCGACCCGCAGGGCCTGGGCCGGCTCGGCCTCACGGGCTGGGGACCCACAGGAGGAACAGCCGAGGCTCCCGACGGCGAGGAGGCGCACATGGCGGCGGCGGGGTCAGCGGGAGGAGCGCCACCGAGGCACCCCGCTGCGATTGAGCCGCTGCTGTTCTCGGGGGAGTCCCCTCAGGCGGGAGGCCAGGGGCCGCGTCCTCGTGGGGACAGGGACCCACGCAGTCCACCGTCGCGAGCACGCGGCCCCTGGCACTCTCTGCCAGCCGCAGCCCAAGGGGGGAGGCTGCAGGGCGTGGGGACCGGGGCTGCCCTGCCTGAGAACTGCCGAGGCGCCAGGCCACCTGTCAGGACACCAGGTGCTCAAGGTTTAAATGAGGGTCTGGTCGCACGGTTTGTAGTTGAGGAGCGTCCCAAGTCTTTCTTTAAATCAAGCGTGCGTGGTGCTCAGAGAGAAATTAAAAGTGGGAAATCCTGTGATCTTTAACATTTTTTCAAAGTATTAAAATTACACTTCATAATTTTGCAAATACAATTGAAAACAAAACCAAAATGTACCCATGTATGTCTGTTGATCCCACCTGTGTCCTTGAGCTCTGAATCCATCACAGGCTGGGAGGTGGGTTAGCTCGAAGCTCACCCCTCTCTTCAGTGGGTGTTTCTTTCCCACCTCAAGGCCTTTGTAAGATCTGGTGTCCATTGAGCCTCAACTCTTATCTTCTCAGTTCGGGGGACATGTTTATTTCCTAATCAGCTGGCTTTCCAGGCCCTTGGGGTTTAGTTCTCTGTCCAGCCCTGGCCGCTTTCGTGTCTTCCTGGGGCCCTCGAGTCCCATCTTCAGACCCTGGGGAGCTTCTAGGTCCTGAGGTCGTTGTCGCCCTCGCTCTGCCTTCAGCTGCACCCTTTCCTTGTCTCATTGGCTGCTGTGCTCAGTTAACTTATTCATGTAAATGAAGGAATCAGAAAGGAAAACATAGCAACTAAATCAGGGCAGAGCCCAGAAATGAAGGAGGACTTTATGGTTTTAACGTTTTGATTGTTCAAAGAACATTATTTTCCCCATGGCCAGGAATGAAGGTTGTTGATGTATATAGATGGGCAGGGCTCTACTGGGATATGGTTATTTATTTTAATTTTATGATTGTAACTTCTTAAGTTAAGTCATCTCAAGGCACAAGTACAGAGGAATAACAATTAGTTAATTGAAATATGTGACTGGTATAAAATTACCAGTTTAAAAATCAGTAAAACATTTGAAGATCTTTCTTATTCATACAAATCAGGACTTTGTCTTGGCCAAGGACCCAGTTGCAAAAGTAGAGGGTAATTCAACCTCATGTAATTCCCCAGTTCAAGCTATGATGGTGGACGTCCACTGCACGCATTTTACTTTGACGTGGAGTGGTTAACCCAAGCTCAAGTGTTTGATAACCACAGGGTACGTAGCAGGCCTGGAAACACGAGGCTTGTTCATTGTCTCAGGATCAACTTTTACAGCAATAAAAGCCAGAGAAGCGGGGAGAGTAGAAGAAAGAGAAGCAGAAGGAAAAGGAGGAGAAGAAAAGGAAAAATCCTTGGCCTACATTGTTCATGGGCAGGCGATTTTTATTAAAGCAGGGCTTGGATCAACTCTGGAAAGCTTGATAAATCCCTGATAAGAACATCCCAGATGTTCTCGTGAACTTTCTTGGGGGGTTTGTCATTTCAAGTTCCTGCGATTTGCCCTGCGGCCAAAGATTGGGACGGTCCCAGCATCTGCCAGCGATTCTTCAGAGAAGCCGCTCCTCACCTCTGGGCGCCGAGTGCCAGCCGGAGAGGCCGCAGACTGGGGCAGCCTGATCGAAGCTGTGGTCGAGCCTGGAAGCAATGTTCCTGCTCACTTTTCCAGGACGTGTTCCGAGAAAGAAAGGATTCTTGGGACCCTTCCACTGCCTAACAGGGACGGGTCTGCGTGCGGGCAGAGTGCAGCCTGCCTTCTACGGCCCCGTGCATTTTCAAGTCCGCTGCTTAAAGGCCTGAGCAATGGAGAGAGCCGCCCAGAACCATTTATCCACAGTTGGCTGCTTGACGTCCCAGGCTTCTGGGATTTAGAGACGAATACAGCAGTGTCTGTGTCCTTGGGGAGCTTACAGGACGCAGGGGGAGACGTATGTTAAGCTGACAGAGACCAGGGCATTCTCTCCCTAAGGCTCCGGGATCTCAGGTTAAAGTTCCCATCGTTAGGTTTGATAGTTCTGACACCTAGGATTTTGTTCTCCTGTCTTATATGTGAGTTCACTGAAGAAAAATTTGTCATTAGCTATTTGTCCTCATTTGATTGCTCTCAATTTTGTAAAACGTACAGTTGGGAAGAAGAAAACGCCTCAGATGATATAGCTGGATATCAGTCATCTGAGCTATGTTAGACCTTATTCAGGAACAGGTTCACAGTATACGAAACAAATTCTATTGTCCTGCCCAGAGAGCATCAGATTTCATCATTGAATTTAGAGGCATTTTACTTCAAATGAAGGTATATCCCGGTTTAAAAAAAAAGGGAGATCAACCTTCAATTAATGTTAACTACAAAAAGACGGATTTGCACTAGAATCCGTTGGTCCATCTGCCTGTTCTTAATGCCTTATTGCTGTTACATTCATTTCATGCAGGAATAGACCTGGAAGAGAGCTTGGTCCCAGGATGGCATATAAGTTTTATTTTGAAAGCTAGTGCTGGTTGGTTGGTAGTGGCTGCCTGGAGCCCTGAGTTCAGGAGGACACTCTGAGTTCATGTTGGAGCTCAGGGCCGTGATTCATGAGTGATGGGGAAGGGTGGCGATGCCTCTCATTTGCTGACTTCCTTTCGCGGAGGATAAGGAATCATACGCCCAGAATCCACTGACCTACAGAAAGTCCCAGCGTGAGCTAGTTGCAGAGCTTGGAGCAGAAGCTGAGTTTCCACCTGTGAACCGGAGCACGCAGCAGAGAGACACACGCAGGTGGCCCTGGCTGTGCAACGGCGATCGTGCTCTTGGAGAGGGGTGTCCGGCTCCCGTTGAATTTCCTGTCCCCTGGAGGCCCTTTCGGGGAGGTGGATGGGGGAGGGAGAGCAGGACATGACCCAAGCTGTAGAGAATGGGGTGTGTGCAGTGGCAAATGGGAGGGAAGGTATTTCTTGCACGAGTGGCCGGTGGTTAGTCACACTTGGTTCCAACCCCGGTTCCAAACCTGGCTTATCTTTAACACCCAATCTACCTCAAGACAAACAATATAAAGCAGAGAAAAACATTTTGGGGTCATTTGGAAACACTTGCGTCACAGCTCGAATGGCCAAGGCGGCAGCAGAGCGTTGGGGTGAGGCCGGGGAAGTGGCGCCCGCCTGCCCCTCGTGCAGAAAGTACTCTTGCTAGACGCTCCTTGCCAGGATTTAAAAACTGTTGTTTTGTTCCTGAAGTTCTTTATCCTGAGATATCTCCAAACCAGGCTTGCCCCCAAAATATCAAGAAACGTTCCGAATTTCAACATATGAACTGAGCTGAAGAGAATAACATATTTGGAAAGAAGAAAGAATTCCACTGGGGGATTTCTATGCTAAGTAGCAAAATTTGAGGTCTAGAATAATAAAAAGCCAAAAAATTTTGTTGGATTCTAACGGAACAAAAGACCAACTATGAGAAAAGCAATGCAAACGCCAGCAAGCACTCACGGAGTCTGAATCCCAGGGTATAAGTGCCTGATCGGAATGGTATCTTTGAATTCCCTTCTAAAGTTTTAAGAGGTGGGCTTCCCTGGTGGCGCAGTGGTTGAGAGTCCGCCTGCCGATGCAGGGGACACGGGTTCGTGCCCCGGTCCGGGAGGATCCCACATGCCGCGGAGCGGCTGGGCCTGTGAGCCATGGCCGCTGAGCCTGCGTGTCCGGAGCCTGTGCTCCACAACGGGAGAGGCCACAGCAGTGAGAGGCCCACGTACCGCAAAATAAATAAATAAATAAATAATAAAAATAAATTTAAAAAAAATAAAGTTTTAAGAGGAAATGGTTCCGGGTACTTTAGTTAAGTGAGATCCAGCTGTGGGGGTGCAGGTGTCGACAGCCACCTGGGCCCTGAGGGACGTGTGCGCGACTCTCAGCTGTTTTTCATGTGCTTGTTTACATCTCAGTCGCCTTTGTCCACCACCCTTGAGGCCCTGAGCAGACTCTCTCCCTTGTATGAAGCTTGGCCTCATGATCTCACTTGCTGAAGGTCTCTTTCCACTGTTTGAACAGCCCTCACATCTGTCCTGCACCTATTTTAATGCCACCGGTCACTTGTGTCGCTCAGTTATTTTGGCTTCTCTGCGGAGCAATCAGCAGGTTTGTGTGAAAGTGCTTGTGGAGCCCGACTCTGTGGCCTGAACCCTCTGGTACCGGGGGACCCTATTTTGTCAGCAGGGGAAGCTGCCCCCAGTTCGCTTGCCTTGGGACTGGGGGTTGACCCCTCCCTTTACAGGGAGGCTGCAGCTCCCCACAGGCCCGCCCAGCCCCCAGGTTCAGGGTGGCTGATACTCTGTGACAGCGTTTAACCCTGTGAAGAGCTGACACCCCAAACCCAGACCGTCTGGCGCCGAGCAGCCTGTTCGTGCCTCATCGACAGGGACACTCTGCCACGATGGCTCCACAGGAAGGGAGACCCAGGTGGTGGCTGGGTCCCTACGCAGGTCCCGCTGAGCCTGGGGCTGGGTCACCTCTCTGTGGGACGTCGGGAAGTTCGGGGGGCCTGCGCCTTCTCTTCTCTTGTTGACCCCTGACCAAGTAATGTTTTCTAACAAAGCCTGTTCCTTTGCTCACATCGTATGACTTCTGGGGTTTTTCCTGAACCCAGTGCTTGACCCGTGGACACTCAGATGGGACCTTGCTGAGCAGGAAGGAAGCCTCCTGGCACGGCAACGTCTCATCCCCCAGGAATCAGACCGTGTAGCTGTGTGGAGCACCATAGCTCCTCTACTTCGGGAGGAGCCTGAGGAAAGGAGATGCAGGGAGACCTCAGGAGACGGCAGGGTTGTGCTGGAGATGGCAGTGAAGCTGATGATGAAGGGTGGGGACTGCAGCCAGGGCTGCTCCCGCCAAAGCAAGTCCGGAACCGAGCCCTCGTCCTGACCCCACGTGCTCTCAGGCAGAGACCCCCCAAGTCTCCAAACCTGGTCATTTGGGGAAACACAGGGTCCCTCCCGCCTACGATGCTACGACTAAAGCTTCTCGGGCCCTTCCCATCCATCTGCCGTGTGGATCCCTTTCCCTTTCGTCTTCCGTGAACAGACCCGACTTCAATTCTGCCTGCACCCGGAAGACTCTTGGTTTTTCCTTCTCCGTCTCTCTCCTCCCAGCCTGTCTCCCCTCCTAGATGGCCGTGGGTGCCTCTGTGCTGGGCCAGACCTGCTCTGGGTCGGACACCACGTCCATCCACGCTGGGCCAGCACAAGCGGGTGCTGAATTTGGTTGAGGAGAAAACAAGGGCAGGTGTTGGAAAGGATGGAGTGCTGTGGAGAGGTGATACTAGATTTCGTGGGTCTGGGGGGCACGCCGTGTGAGCCCTTGGAGAACGATGAGTCTCACCCACTGCAGGTGCCCACAGGCTCCCACTCCAGGCGTGTGATGGATGACCCTGGGCCAGCTGCTGGCTCTGGGCCCATCGCTGTGCCTCCTCCTTCCCTCTGAGCAGAGGCAGCCTCTTTCTGGGAGACCCAGGGCTCCCCTGATGGGCAGTGCTGGCCAGGGGACCCCCTAGGGCCCGGCAGGCCTGCCCTTAATGCACAGCTGTCAGGATGCTGCTGCCCACCTGGGCTTCTCCTCGCCACTCGGGCTCAGACATGCCTCACAGCCTGATGCGCTCCAGCCACACAGCTCTCCCCATTCTTACAGGTGTTTCCCCTGGAAAATCCTCGCACACTGCATCCTGTCTCAACACCTGCTTCCCTGAAACCAGGACTAACAGTCAGCCTTGCTCTTTGGGTCAGTGCCAACAGACACAGGGAAGAAACTCACACGCCTGCCCCCAAAGTTTGGAAATTTGAACTCCGATGAGTTTACAATATCTGTTGTTTCCGACTCCTGGCCAGTAATTTAAACAAACGGCCAGTGACTACAGAGCTGTAAGATGAATCAGGCCTGCAAGACGATGAAAAGCTTCCCAGCCGTGTGTGCAAGGAGACGTGGTAGAACGCGATGAGCATGATCTGACATCAGGAAAGGAAAGAGTTGGTACAGAGCAGTTCTGCTAATCACCCACATCTCTGATTTGAAAGCCTGCCGCAAAATTGCCTTTCCACTGGCTCAAGCGGTTCCACGCTCTGAAAGCATTGCAGGCGCAGCTCGGAGGAAATTGGAGTGACCAGGTGAAGACTGGGAACTCTGTCTGGGTACTGACGCTTGGCATCCACTAGGAGCCCTGGGAACTGTTGGTGGTGGAAGTAATGACTCTGAGGTACACGGTGAAGATGCGGTGTGTTCAGGAGGGGACTGGGCCGTTCCAAGGGCACTCGCCAGTTGTTTGGGGCATACGGAACGGCTCATAGGACTGGGAACAGGGCGCTCACCTGGCTGCCTTGTGGGTGTGGTTTTCACAGCATCTCTATAAAGCATTTATTATTATCCCCATTTTGCAGGTGAGGAAACTGAGGTTTAGGGTAGTTAACTTACGCAGCTGGTCAGTGGAGTCTGGCCCATGGCTGTTTTGAGCTTGTGGGGTCTCTGCTGTTTTCAGAGACTAGACTAATTCAGCTACTACGTGATCACCCTGCTCTGGGACGGACGGTCTTATTTCCGAAAGGTAGGCACATTTGCCCTGTTCTCTGGGCTGGAAAATACAGTCACTCAGCAATCAGACTGTCAGCCCCTGTGGTCTGAGCTACACCCAAGGACCCGAGGACTCCTGATCGTCCTAAAAATGGGACAGTCTATTCTGATTTTTAAAAAAATTTTTGTTCGTGCGGCATGCGGAATCTTAGTTCCCTGACCACGGATCGAACCGGCGCCCCCTGCAGTGGATGCGTGAAGTCTTAACTGGACTGGCTGGACCACCAGGGAGGCCCTGGGACAGTCTATTCTGTTGGGAGACGAATGTCAATGCCTCTTTGAGCCGATCCTTCTATCCATACCTTAGGAAACCTGTTATAAAAGTGTCTTAAAAATGTATTTTCTCTGGGGCTTCCCTGGTGGCGCCGTGGTTGAGGGTCTGCCTGCCAGTGCAGGGGACATGGGTTCAAGCCCTGGTCTGGGAGGATCCCACATGCTGCCGAGCAACTAGGCCCATGAGCCACAACTACTGAGTCCGCGCTTGTGCGCGGACTGGAGCACAAGTCTGGAGCTTGTGCTCCTCAACAAGAGAGGCCGTGATAGTGAGAGGCCCGCGCACCGCGATGAAGAGTGGCCCCTGCTTGCCGCAACTAGAGAAAGCCCTCGCACAGAGATGAAGACCCAACACAGCCAAAAATAAACAAATAAATTTTAAAAAGTGTATTTTCTCTTAATACAAAAGAGATGTGTTCATTGTAGAAACAGTAGATACACAAATAAACAAAATGTAGAGAATTTAAAAGCATCATGATTTCATCATCCAAAGATACCTTGCGCACACCCTTCGGTCCTCTGATGAGTTTGCCCCAGTTCCGAAAACCTTTCAGCGGAAACCTCGGCATTGGCTTTTCTCTCCACAGCACGTGGGTGTTGGACATGGGAGATTTGTGATTTTAAGATATTCAGAGGAGATATTGGTTAATCTCTGTTTTTCTACTTCTCAGAACTTATGGTGATAAATTCTTCATATCTTTAATTGCGATACTCTGTATTTAAATATAGCTGTTAAGTCTTTATGAGTTTATACACGCTGCTCTGTAATATCTTTTCCTTTACTTGAAATCATGTCGTGAATGTTTTTCTGTGTAAATACATAAATGACCCGTGACCTGACTTTACGCGGCAGAGTGGCACCCGTTGTTCTGAGTTGTGTGTACGGTTCTTTTATCGATATGTAGCCAGTCTTCTGTTGCTGGATATCGAGTTGTTACCTGACCCCACCCTCTTTGCAATCACAAACAATACTCCTGGGAAAATCATTTTATTAAATCTTTAGTGTTTTTCCCTAGGACGTAGTCCTCAAAGTAGAATTTCCAGGTCAAAGGGTATGTACATTTCTAAGGCTTTAAAATACTTTTTGCCAAATAACGTTAGCGAAGAGCTGTTCTTACCACCAATCCCACAACAGTCTATGAGAGTGCCCATTTTCCTACAACACACTCTTGCCAATATGTATATTTTAAATCGCCAATTTGATAGAAAATATTTTATTTTTAAAAATCTGGAATGCCATTGTTCCCTGTTAACTTTTTCCCCCAGGGCTTCTTTTCTAAAAAATGAGCCTGTTCTTCTAAGAAGGAATTCCTGTGTCTTTGATGTCTCTGGCTGGAAATGCCTATTTTAAAATATAGTTTTGTTATTATTCAAGTATGGTGAGGCCAGCAAGATACAACTGCCACTGAGAAAATAGTTTGTTAGTCTCAGTTCCCAAGAGGGGGCCCATCGCGCCGCTCAGGACCTCACAGGGAAGCAGCAGCGCTGGTCAGGAGGCCAGGGAGATGCGCGCAGAGCCTTTGTTATTGTTTCTGGGGAGGAATAGGTGAGGCGGGGTAAGTGGGCTCAGGACTGGCCGGGTTGGAACGTTGCAGCGGGGCGCTGTTGTTCACAGTGTTCGCCAGGACGTTTCAGGCTGTCCTGGTTGCCTGGTGCCGGCCCTGGGGTGACGAGGGCAGGTGGACAGCGCCCGGAGGGTGAGCGCCTCATAAAGAGAGCGGTGGTGGTGTGGGCTCTGGGTGGTTGGTTTGCACATAAACCTTGCAGGAGCGTCCTTCACCATCTCTAGGAGCTGGCCGGTCCTGGGAGGGGCAGCCCCTCCAGGGTCATCAAAGCCCCAAGACATCGACATGTCGGATACAGACGTTACAGGGCGTGGCTTATCCCCTGCCGCTGGTTCGTGGATGGTGTGTGTTGAGAGAGCCCGTGGTATTAAGACACTGGAGTCGGGAGGGGCGTTACCGTCCAGGGAGAGAGGCCAGCGGCCACCGCCACTCAGGCCCAGGCAGTACAGTGAATGCCAGCTCGTTGTGGGCGCCCCCTGTGCACCACTGCACCCCTGGCAAGCCCCCTCCCCCAACAAGGACCATTAGCCACAGGAAGATGGAGCCTCAGAGAACTCTCCCAAAATGTGGACGATGCTGTCAAATCCCAGGCACCGTAAGAACGTTCAAAATCCTTTAAAAGAGGAGGGCAAAGTCCCGTCAGTGACAGTTCACTTTTTCTCACTACGCAGTACGCTATTTTTGAGACATTTCTTATGCATCCTATCTAGCCACGGCTGTTTGCCAAGGAGTGTCCACTCACCCTCTGCTGTTTGCGGCCACACTCGCCCTGAGCTGGGTTTCCTCAATCCAGCTCCCGCTCTGCCGTTTCCTCCCGCTGAAAAACGCAGTTAATTGATGGTGAATTGGGCCACAGAAGCCTATTATTGGAAGTGATGGGATACAGAAGGATTTATGGGCTGGATTTTTTTTTCTTCTCGAAGAATTACAAGCTAACCCCAAATTATAGCAAGAATTCTTAAAGTTCAATAATTAAAAGCAAAAGGCAGCCCCCTTGGGAAGAAAACAGTGTGGTCTGGAAGATATCTTTCAAATTGAAGCAGACTGTGTAACTCCCAAATATTATGGATACAAATTAGCTATATTTGATCACTGGATCTTATTTACTCTAATTGTCTTCATTTCTGTGGTTTCCTGATACATTTTGGTGGTGAGAGCAGGCTTCAGATTACAAGAGAGAGAGAGAAAGAGAGATGGAGAGAGAGAGAGAGAGAGGGAGAGAGGGAGAGAGGGAGAGAGGGAGAGAGGGATTGAGAGAGAAGCCTCTGTCAGGAGATAATGTGTTTTTCCTCAAAGACATAGAAGTCTTATAAATTTAGACCAAAGGTATGTCAAAAAACCAACAAATTTTGTCACGTAAAATGTTTTGCTTGTCTCTTGGAATGATTGATGTGAACCTGAGAAGAATTTGAAATTCGAGCAGCCAAGTAACCAGGAATTAGGACCTTATCTAAAATTTCGGCAAAAACTCCAGACCACTGCAGTTGAGAAATCGAGTTAGAAATCTCCTGAGAAGTGGCTTTCCCACAAGACTTCTGATGCTTCCCAGCTCTGAATGGATGAGAAAAATGGCAAGAATGCACCATTGCTTTTAGTATCTTTGTCACTCTCTCTGGTTTGGGGTAAAAGTAGAGAACCAGAGGATGCAAACAAACGAGGAAACCATTGCCCGTTGAGGGACCCATCCGAGTCTCAGGGCCAGGCGGCCTGGGCTGCGGGGAAGGTTGAGGGCCAGTTCTCTTCTCCAAGCTTTTCCTGTTCCCAGAACTTCTGTCTCCAGTGGACGTGGTAATTGTTATTACAGGGGGCAGCCTGGCAAGCTCTCCCCCCTGAGACCTGGATTCAAATTCTGGCTTGGTTCGGAGGGGAAAAGGCTGTGGTCTCGACCCAGACTCTCGTGGGCATCTGTCCACGTGACCCTGATACACACGCAGCCTGCCGTCATGTTGGCGGCCGTCCCAGGAGGGTTGCAGAGCAGGAGTGGGGGGAGATGCCGGCAGGAACCTCGTCTTCATCGCGTTCGCCGTCAGCCAGAAGCCGTCCTGCGGCGTGGTGAGCACTTTGTGTCGGCTCCCCATGCCACGCCTTGACCGCACGTGCCACGCCTTGACCGCACGTGCCACGCGTGGGCGGGAGTGCGGCCAGGGCTGTGGGAGCTACAGTGCAGCGCCTCGTGCACGCACTGGCAGGAGACAGGGCAGCCCAGGAGCCCGGGGTGTGGCGGTGAGTGTGCGTAACTGCGCGTTCGCTGGGCCAGGGTTGGGGCGCGGGGGCATGGGCTCCACGACCAGGCCCCGCTGCTCGTGTGCCTCTGACGAGCCGAGGCCTTGCATCTGTCTTTCTGTGGCAGCAGATTTGCTCCCAAATGATCTCTTCCTGGGGAGATACGTTTCATGTCCTTGTCTTCCAACAAACGATCCAGTAAACACAGCCCTTCGTGTCCCCTGCCCAAGTGCCCAGACCCGACTCCTGTTCTGGCCGCGCTGGACCAGCCCCCAGATGAGGCAGCTGGTTCCGAGGGGGCGGCGGGGCGGGAGCTGCCCTGGGCAGGTGAGGACGGAGCCCTGTTTACTTGTTATTTCCCTACAATGTGAAGCTCATTCTTCTCTTTCTCCAGAACAGAACCCCTGTCTTATAGATTCAAGGAAGCGTTTTCAATCATTTGGGTTTTTCTCTCCATATGGATCCACGGGCTGTCACAGGTTTTCCTGACAGGCTTTGGGGACAACCCTGTTGATTCCGATGACATGACATGGCTGTCGACTGCAGGAGGGCAGGGGTGAGGGCGAGTCTGGCTGGAGAAGGGAAGTGAGGTCTGTTAGAACTGGGCACAGAAACGTCCACTTGAGCGTTTGCTTCTCCCGTGGCCGTTGCGGGGCAGGGGATTCTGTAAAGGTCACCAGGCTCGCCAGAGCTTTCCACCTGTTTCCACGAGGAATTTGTTTAAAAATCATACATAATTTAATAATGTTTTGCTTTAAGATGTAATATTTTAAAATAAATGACTCTAGTTATCACTTTTATTCTTCTAATTTTAATTTATATTTGATAGAAACCTTTGCTGAACTTTCTCCATGGATCATAGTTTATTATTACCTACTTGGTGTTTGAAAATAATCTTTGTTAAAAGTACATTATATTTGAGTTTATTTTATAGCCCAGTATCCAGTAGCAAAAATCAATATCTACATCTATCATCTATCTATCATCGTCTATCTATATCTCTCTCTCTCTGTTATCTATCATCTATCTATATCTATCTATTATCTATCATCGATCTATCTGTCTATCATCATCATCATCTATCTGCCTACCTATTTATCTCTCTGTCTCTCTACAACACTTGATTAGTTTCATTATTTTAGGCCAGTGACGTTTATTTAGTTTTTGCTTGTCTCCAACTTGCAGTAACATAACCTTTCATAAAACATACCTTTAAAAGTTTATAGTTTACAGCCTGTGGATTTAAAGCCTCACAAAGCCAATAATTTACTTAAGTTCATTAGTTTTAATTCTAGATGTGTTTCTGGTACTAAGTAGGTTATTAAATCAATAACCATAAATGGATCTGTTCATTCATTTTCGATGAAATCCACAGACCCAGCACACGTGCATGCAGGTAGCACGTACCTTTCTGCATCACCACTTCGAAGTGAGTGTCGGTTTGAAATAGACTAGAGTTGTATCAAGATTACATTTCACATCTATGAATTTGACTCTGTGAGTTCAGCAAAAATAAACAGATATGAAACACTGGTCGGCCACACCCACTTGTGAACATATTAGACCTTGGAGGGCACCGAGGTGTCTGGTTCTCAGTGCTTGGCGCCCCCAGTTGTGTAAGACCACCTGCGCCTCTCGCAGTGTAAGCGTCCCGTCAGCCGAGCCTGACCCTAGGGCTTGAAGAGCAGTGACCTCTACACTTAAGGAACACTTCATGCTGTTCAAACGAAAAAACAGCCACATTTCCAACAACGTGGGCCTTTCTGAGGTTGTTCAAGGCGATCCCCCTGTTCCTCTTCTGCACTGATTTCGGCAGCTGACAGCAGGGAAGGTGCAGCTCCACCCCAAGCAGATGGCACACGGAGGGGATTTTCAGCACACTTTGAGTTTCCTGGTCAGTTTCCTTCTCACATCTACTTCTGTGATGTTTCTGAGACCCTTTTCTGAAATTCCACCTGCACCGAGCCCGTCTCCCGCCGAGGAATCCCAAGGTGAAGACGTTAGAGTGTGAAAAACTCAAAACAAAATCCACAGGGCTGATCAGTCTTCGTGTGGACAGGGCAGCACCTGAGCAAAAGCTGCTCTTGAAACAGAAAATAATTCAGTTCTGTTACACATGCGGCTCCCATGGAAACCTCTGCCTCAGCCTCTGCCTTTAAAGAATTTTCAAGGAGCAGCCATGTTCTCCTCAAGCATTAGACCTCACCTGACCACCGTTTTTTGGTTTCTGCCTTTAAAAGGACTGTTTTATGAAAATATGTCCTGCTCTGAATTGAGCTTTGCCATGAATTTTATCATTAACTGTAGGAGTTATGTGTAGAGCTAATTGCCTTCGAAATTTAGTTAGTTATGCACTAAATGTTAAAAATAGATCATTCAGAATTAGAGAGTGAATTGGGGCATCTCTGACCACACACGATAATGCATTTCTTTGGGGCTGAATGGTCTGAGTTGTCTTTTTATGGAATAAAAATGTACATGATGGTATGAGATGCTCCGATTGTCTCTGTTTTGGGTCCCCTGAAATCAAAAGTCCCTTTGCCTCACGTCACACTCGTGTCCCCAGGCCTTGCCGGTTCCATTGCACAAGGTCACGCTGGGGGCGGGTGAGGGTGGGCGGTGCCGTGCTGGGCCCTCAGGTGAGCTGGGCGGCCCCCTCCCCAGCTCTCCAGGCATTTCCAGCTGTGCCCGGCCGGCCCGGCCTGTGTCTGCATAGCACCAGGGGGCGGGGCCGCTGCTCCACGGGCAGGACGGCTCCCTCCACTTCCCCCACTGGCGGCCCTGCCATCACCTGGGAGGCTGTGGTTTACAGAGGAAATGCGGGACAGACATAAACTGTGCATCACCAATTAGAACCAAAAGCTATACAGAACTTCTGATGCACGTGTCTGTGACGCCTCACGGAAGCCCTGCTCTCCTGGAAGCGGGAGCCCTGGGCGTCTAGGCCACTGGCGGACATCGAGTAGCCCCTAAAGTGGAGGGAACCCCCGTTTCTCCCAGTTCTGAGCAGGTCCATCCCCCCTTGTCTGGATGCTTCCCCTGTCTCCTGAGTTATGACAAGCACTGTGGGCATCACCAGGGGTCAAGACCCGCTCCCACTTCCACCTCCCATTCTTGCCCCAGCTCAAGGCTTGTTACACGCACCTGCGTCCCTGCCTGCATCCCTGCAGCCACGGCAGCAGGAACCCCTAAGGGAGGAGAAGGAACACTTCACCGGAAGGTCGTGGGGAAAAGCCATGTCGGGGTGAACTGGGCCGAAAAGTGTTCCCCCAATTCATGTCCATTTGGAACCTGTGGACGTGACCTCATTTGGAAACAGGGTCTTTGCGGATGTGATGCAGTTAAGATGACGTCATGCTGAGCAGGGCGGGCCCTGAATCCGATATGACTGGTGTCCTTAGAAAAAGGGGAAATGGGACACAGACATGCTCAGGCAGAAGGCCACACGGAGGAGGACAGAGATTAGAGGGACACGAGGGTCGCCAGCAACCGCGGGGGCCAGGAGTAGAGCCCCCGCAGAGCCTTGAGGAGGAACCAAGTCTGCCGACACCTGGACTTCAGGCTTCTAGCCTGCAGAACTGGGAGAGAGTAAATCCGTGTTGTTTAAGCCACTTGCTTTGAGGAAACTTGTCATGGCAGCCCTAGGAAACGACTGTAGCGCGCTAGTTAGCGCCATGAATATGGTGCTAATAGCTTTGCACTATAGACTGAGAAGACAGGTAAAACCCACGTTAGAGGGGCTGTCAGTGGCATTTAATACATCTTGGCTCGGCACTGATGGGAACGTTGCAGGTATTTCCCACGTATCGCTCCGCGTTGGGTGAGACCGTCAGGGTCTCCCCCCCACCCACCTCAGTGAGATGCCTGGGCCTTTACTGTCCTTTGTGCCAGATGATGCAGTGAGAGGCATTTTCTCCTGGGTCACGTGACACGGGACCCCCACCCCCGCCCCGCCCCACCAGCCAGCACGCGAAGCTCCGCACGGGGGCGGGGCGGCGGAGCAGGACGCCATAAGGTCTGGGTGACCCCCGCCTCGTGTCCTCGATGGAGCTCACGTTCCCTGGGCGGGATCTTGGGCACAGCCTTCGTGTGTGCTGGTTTCCCTTTCTCGTCCCAGACCTCATTTTCTGTCTGCCCCAAACAGTGCTAGTTAGGAGGGGACGTGCGTTGGAAGCCCCCAGTCTCTGAACACAAAGGCAGGCAACGTGTCCACCAGGCGCCGCGTGTGTCGTGTTCACAGCGGCGCGATTTCTAACAGGCCCCAAAGTGGAAACAACCCAGATGTCCTCCCAGAATAAGAAGGGGTACACACATCGTGATGTGTTCATGAACTGGGAAACCGTCCAGCAACAAGGATGAACGTAGGCAACCACACAGGTGAGTCTCGCAAACACAAGCAAAGCAGAGACAAAGGTACACAGAGTTCCTGCCGTGCGAGTCTGTTTACATGAAGTTCAGAAACAGGAGAAACGGAACGACGGTGCTAAAAGGAAGCGTACCAGCTACCGTCAGAGGGGTGACAGGAGCAGGAAGGAGTCCCAAGGGTGCTGGTGACGTCTGCCTCTGGATCTGGGGGCTGTGGTTATAGGCGTGGCCCCTTGGTGAAAATCCACCGGGCAGCTCACGCGTGAGTGGTCGTGTTCAACAATAGTCGTAGGGACTCGCGGGCCAGCCCCCTGTCCCCGTCCTCCAGCCGGGCCCGTGGCCATCAACCACAGAGGCTGGACCACCAGAAACGGTGAGGCCGACCACCAGGGCCCCGACAGAGCTTCCCGGGGAGACCACTCAGGTGTGCAGACCCTGACGGGCTGCCCGGAGACAGGGCTGCTCCGGTCGATCCTTTCTGTACCACAAACAGCTCCGGACAACCTCCTACACAGGGCGGCTCCACTCTCGCTTGACCACAGCTTCCCTTCAGAAGTCAGGGTCTCTGCAGCAAACACGTGGTGGCTTCAAGTTACACTGTTTTAAGGAGGATTTAACGAGGGGACTGTTTACAAAGTTGAAGTCAGGGTACGTGGAAAGGACACGCAGCATCAGGTGCAGGGCTGTCACACTGCCCTCAGTGTCAAGGGCCAGGCGGCTGGAGGTTGGAGCGTCCTGCGGGGACCGCCACCTCAAGCAGAGCTGCGCCCTTGGTTCCAGGGGCAGCCGGCCCGCAGCGACGCTCAGGAGGTGCTGCAGGAGAAAACACTCGCTCTCCACTGCACGTCGTACCGGCCCGTCCCCCCAGCCCAGCACAGCGTGGAGAAGGCTGCAGACAGGGTGTGGGGGCCACACGGAGGACCCTGGGCGGGCAGGGGCCGGGGCTGCCCATCGCCCGAGAGCCGGCTCTGGAAGCCAGCGGCCTGGCGGGAGAACAAAGTGGGCTTGCCGTTGCCTAATTCATTAGCTTGAAACGTCATCTTAGAAAAGCTTTGATTACTGACATGGCCAGGAAAGGAGGCTTACAGTAAGTTAAGAAACGGAATGAGTTCCTCCTGTAGATTATCCTGGAAGAGGAACACAGTGATGGGGTGCTTTTTTGTTTTGCTTTGTTCTTCCGAAACCTCTTGTCCTGAAGTCTGTCCTGCACAAATGTAACACGGTCCAAGACCTGCGATGTGGAAGCTGAGTGATCTGCGGCTGCGGGGGGAGACGGGGCAGCGCGGGACACAGCGCACAAGCGAGGAGACTGGGGTCCAGTGCCCGTGTCCTGCCCGAACCCTGCCCTCCGCCTTCCCTCAGTCACAGCACGGTCCACCCCGAAGCTCCAGCATCACAGCCACGTTGGAGGACTTGTCGCCTATGGGCTTTTCCCTCATATCACGTGGAAGAGGCGGGAAGAGCATGTGGTGGGTCACGGCTTCTGTTTGTGTGAACCGTGCATTACACTGTTGGAGTGTGACGGACACTTAGAAACGTGCCCACGGGAGCGAATACCTCAGAGGATTTCCACACCATGGGCACCACCCACTGGGGCGTCAGGCTCGCGGACCCTTGGCGGGCGAGTCAGGCTGCGTGACGGGTGAGGTGCAGGAGGGCACCTACACGAGGGCGAGCAGGCTGGGAATCAGACCAGCCTTCTTGTTTCTGGTCTCCTTGGAAAGTGATGGATTTTCCTGAGGAGAAGAATTACCAGAGAAAAATGCTTGCTTGGAGTTCTCGAAAGGAAAGAAAAACAAGATAGTTAAGTGGGATGGGATGAATTGAAGATGATACAGGAAGTGTTGGGCTGTATGTTACAGAAACGGTGGCGTATCAGTCATTTGTGTCAAGGTCCTTTTACTTATCTGGGGGATGTGAGAACACACCACCCAAGAGAGTCACGAGTGAACGTCGTTAATTCCAAGCCCTGACTTGCTTGAGAGCAGAAATGTTAACATTTGGGATGACTTTAGTGTAAAAAGAAGACGTGTTTATAGAAGCTTAATCAAAAGCTTCAGGCTGACACTGGGCTTAATAAAAATGTCCAGCTCTATTTGTGCTACTTTGTTTATCCCTGGAATTCCGTAGAATGAGTCCGAAGGAAAGTGCTTTCATGTACGTCACCACTCCATCAAATTCACTGTCACCGTGGGCTGCGGACTTGATGGGACCAGCCAGACTTTACAAGTGCTGGATTCTCTGGGTCCATTAGTGACATTGAGGTGTGTTGTAACCGCAGTGGAGCTATGGCGCTGAGGCCTGTAATAACCAGCCCTGCGTCTTGGGGCCTGCCCCACTTTCGGGTTGTGTTTGCCATATAGGATTACATAATTGGCCAGCAACTGCATAATGGGTCGTAGGTAATAATGGCATGGTCTGACTTCCTAGGGGGCCCTCGCTTTCTGAAAACCAGATTCATCCAAAACCTTAAAGACCAAATAAATATTCTTTCAAGTGATTACTGCATTCCAGTTGTCATCTGGCTTGTAATGACTGGTTTTCAGGGCTGGGTGATGGCCTGAGCCGAGAATAAATCGTGCCCCAATCCTCCGTGTCAGCACCGGCATTAGAGGCCGTAAAGCACGCTCGGCCTGCCTGTCAGCTGCTCCCATGGCCCGAGCACCAGCTCTGTAAACCCGCCCGGCTGGCCCGAGCCGTCGCCCAACAGACATTTTATGGCTGCTTTTCCCTAAACCAGATGAAAATGATTATAAACTACAAGGGCTCTTTTGATATGACCTATTCATAACCAGGCTGTTTTCGGGCAGAGCGGGGAGGCAGGGGAACGTTGCCCCCGCGAGGGCCGGGCGCTGCCCCCTCGACACCCCCATGTGACGCATCAGAAGGGGGTCCCCCTCCGGGGTCCCCGGGACGCGCGTGCCTGCCCCCCGCGGCTCTGTGCGCCGTCCGTCCCTCCTCTGGGAAAGAATGTTCGACATGCGAGCTATTCCGAGCAGCATCCTTGGTGTCTGCTTTCCCGGGCCACGTCACACCACGGTGATCGCGGCTGTTGGCCGTGTCACACCACGGTGATCGCGTCTGTTAGCACTCATACCTCAGCTGTTTGTCTTGGCAGTGCTCCCGCTTTGCTCACTGGACGGAGTCAGGCCAACGCGCCCCCCGCACACGCACACGCGGGAAGGGCGCCGTCCATCATCGTCTGCCAGCCAGCGGGGCGCCCGCCGGGGCCGGTGCGGCCAGGGGGCCAGTACCCTCCATCCGTCTCCTTCTCCCTCCTGAGCCGGGAGGAAAATGCTGAGGCGGAGATTTTTCTCACAACCTTCTGGACAAACTTCGAAGGAAATCTGGGAGCAGGTCTGCTGGGGTTGAGTCGGCGGTGACCATGGGGTGGGTCGGGGGCGGCCGGGCCGAGGGCTGAGCTGGCCCCCTCCTCCAAGGAAGTGCTTCCTCCCTGTTCACAGCAGGACAGTGCACGTGGGGGCAGCATGTCTCCACGGGCCCCGCTGCAGGTCAGGAGCAGCAGTTTCCATCATTTGAGACCTTGGGGCCCCTCAAAATCGGCAAGTCTGTCTGGTGCCCAACGGGAGAAGCATGAGCAGGGGAAGCACAGCCTGAACGCAGACACCTCCCCGAGCCGGAGGTAAATCGAAGAGCAGATTGTCGAGTTTGAGAGACAGAATAGAGCGTGGAGAGGATGGTCACGCGCTGGGTGACATCCAACTGGTCCAGTGTCAGACAGGGTCCCTGCTACTGGCCTCGGCCAGGGGAGCAGGGGTCGTGAGCCTGCGTCACCCGAGGTCGACCATCAAGTCCTGTTTCTGTGTCTGATGCTGGACTTAAGGAGATGTTTGCCAAGGGTCCCAGCTTGGTTTCCTCATCAGCTGTTCCTGGAGGTTCCCATATTGGACCACATGTTCATTTAAAAATCCTCCAGGGTAAGGGAGTCTTTGGGCAATTTTAAAAGAATCTAACCGAGATGACATTCCACGGACACTGCCTGCGGAGACCACCCTCATCTCTGCTGTGTCTGGAGCTCAGCTTGACCTTGGTCCAGGCGGGAGTCGGGACGACCGAGAGTGACCACGGGGACAGGGCTGGCATAGGAGGCGGGAGCAGGCCAGCCGGGAGCCTGTCGCTGAGGATGCGGTAGGAAGGCCTGCTCAGGCCCGGTGGACGGCGACAGTTAGAGATTTCACCCAAGCAGTTATCTCCGCGGGAGGAAACACCTCCAGGCATCTTCCCAAGTGAGCATTGAGTGAACTTGTCTTAACAAGGAAAAATTAATTTTGTAAAAGGAAGGTCACACAGAAGCAACCCACGTGTGGTCCTGGCTGGCCGCGTTTGGGGGCTTTCCTCTACCTGGGGCACCGTTCCTCGTTTTCCCTCCTTTACATCACTTTGCAGCTGTTTCTCACGGGCGCAGAGTTGGTACAGGCTGTTGGCGAATCCGAGGCAGCAGCCTGCCCCTCGGGGCCGTGAGGCCAGGGACTCTTCCAGTTGGTCCCGAGCAGACGGGAGGCAGGGTGGCGAGCTCCGTCACTGCATCAGCATCACTGCTTTGCTGCATCCTCGCCTCGGAGGTGCAGGTGGTCTGGCATCCCTGCCCCTCTGCGTCCGTGGAGGCTCGTATAGACTGACTCTGTGTTCTCTCCGTAGCCAGAGAGATGCCACCCGACGACAGCAGAGGCCTCGGCAGAGGATGGAGGTGGCCCTCTGTGCGACGGGGGGTGAGGGGACCCAGAGCCCTCAGAGGGTCTTCAACACAGAGAGCCGAAGTCTGGGGAGGGAACGCAGTGCACGTCTGTTTGGAGGGTTTTAAAGGAAAATCTGCTCGCCCTTCTGCTGTGGCCCCCATGGAGGAGGGGAGACAGATCTGCACCCGTGAGCTGCTGGGCCGAGAACTGGGCCAGGTGGGCTGGTGTTCTGGAAAGTGCCTCTTTGTGTGACATGAAAGTGCATACCTTTTTTTAAAAAGTTGAAGTATAGTTGATTTACGATGTGTTAGTTTCAGGCATACAGCACAGTGATTCAGTTTTATATGCTTACACACACACACAAACACACACACACACACACACACATATACACCTCTCTACTGAAAGAGCGTATCCTTAAAAGCTGCACCTTTGGGGCTCAAGTACTTAGGTGTTTTGGTGGCAAGCAGTACAGGAAGGGACCTGTCCTCCCTTGAAGACCCCATGGACTGGCGGCCCCACCCCTGCCCCGCCCCGCCCAGGCCCTGCCGGCCCAGGGGCAGCATCGCCCTGTCCCGGATGATCGGCCGGTTTCTCTCTAGCTGCGTTGTCTCCACCTTGGACCCTCAATCCTTGGGTTCATGGACGATTCTGGGAAGGGGGCCCTTAGGAGAGCCATGTTGGAATTTCATGTTTTGATTTATGACGTGAGAAAATCAGAGTTTGACTAGATCTGTGCCTCAGTTTGTGGGTCACATCAATTTAAGTAGGTTTGAAATCCTGAAATGAGTGTCACGTTTTTTTCTGGTTTCTGAAACACCACAACCAGAGCAATGCCTTCATAAGCATCAGTTCACAGCTCCTAAACTCAGGACTTACCTACCTGTGGGGAAAACAATTATGATGCAAATATTCACAAAGTTAAATTCATTAAACTTCAGGTCTGCTGTTTTATTCTGATAATACATCATTATTATATTTTCATACTTTTTTGGTATAAAATTTTTCTTCCTCTTATGAAATGTTAGTGATTTTAGACGATGGGATTTTAAAAATTGATTTTAACTTGGCAAAATACAGATTTGGCAGTATCGCTTTCTCAGAATGTTTCTAAATTTTATTATCTATGAAATCTAAGGAGTCCATTGATCTGACGACCTTTATATCTTCAAATGTAATTGCAGTTACAATTTATAAAGCACTGTATAGTTTACATAATATTTCTGTATCTAGAATCATTAAAGCACCAAGTTAAAAGACTGGAACTTAATGGCAACCATACAATCATTTTAGTCTTTTTCATGACAGTCCCTGGAAACCAGCTGTGCTGGCTTCTCTTTTCTCTGGATAAAATCTGGGATAAATCCTGTGATTTTTCTAATCACACTACATTAGGGAAAAAACCCTCCTCTGGTCACTTCCAGTCCTCAAACAGTTTAAATTTCATAATTAAAAGATCTACTTCAATGCAAAAATAACAACTGCAAACTTCTGGGTTTGGGGAAAGAAAGTGCACAGCACAAGAAAGCTCTGTCCAAATACCTCTCTCCCCGGTTTCCTTCAGGGGAACCATTTCCTACTCTTGGATGGTGTTGGGCTGAGAGCTGCAAAGCCAGCCTCTAACTAGTAGAAATTAGTTAGAAAATGTAGTAGAAATACACGTCTCAATATAACTATTCTTGTTACGTTCAAGGGGATAAAAGACAACCTAAGAATTTGGGCAGAAAAAGGACTATGCCAACCCAAAAGAAAAGCAAATTCCAAAGCTGAAAAATTCAGTGACCATAATCCAGAACTTATGGGTGGATTTAACAGCAAATTAGTCACAAATGAGGAGGCATTCAGGAAGCTGGAAGTTAGGTCCAAAGAAGGTGCTCAGAATAAAGCACAGTAGACAAAGGATGGAAAAATACAAAAGAGCTGACAGGGGACAGAAGATACAGTATTAAAGTTTAACATCAGCGGGAGAGAGAGAGAGAGAGAGAGAGAGAGAGAGAGAGAGAAAACACACTAGCAAAATTTTGGAAGGGATATGATTAAGAACTTTCCAAATAAATCATAAACGTAAAAAATCTGAAACATACCTTAAACTTCACAAAATTTAGGAAAATAATGTTATTTGTAAACTTCCCAACAGGCCTCTGAAGCACTTTTCTCGTACCTGTTTTGGCTGCACCCTCTCTGATCACCTCTTCCTAAATAGCAGTTTTGCAGTACACTGCACTGTTTTCTATAGAGAGAAGAGAAAGAGAATTCACACTCTCTTCTAGCATAGTTGATTAAACTTTAATTTTTATTATTGAGGGTTTACAAAATTTTACTTTTCAACTCATTTTTGGTCATAATACCTAAAGTTTAGGATTGTTGTCAAAATTTGGGAAAGCTTTTCATGAAGTGTAGATTTCAGATTCTCTTTCACAGTGACTAATCATCAGTACTCTTTGAATTGATCATGTGCGTTGACAAGTTTCATCAAAGGCTAGTTAGGACAACTTGTGAGTTTTATGCTCTCTTCACTGATGCAATTATTTGCCTCAGATCAAGAAGGCATTGAAATCTTTTCCCAATGTGTTCCGACGATTCTGGCATCTTCATTGATTTGATTTTCCTGTAATTCAACCCTACTCATGATTTCTACTCAGAATTTATCTCTTCCTATTGATGAATTACTGTTTCTGAAGTGATCTGAACATTCTTTGGGTTAAAATTTAGTACTCTCTATCAGAATGTTTCTTATGGATTCTTTTCATAATTCTTTTCATCTTTTCACTTTCGTTTGCCTTCTATTGAATTTAATATGAATTTTTCTCTTAATTCTTCGATAAGTTTAAACTTGCCAAAGGAAGATATACAGCCGAGCACATTCATAGAGATACATTCATATACATCCAATCAAGGCTCTGTACTTTCTCATTTGTTTTATTAAAATGCTTCATCTTCTAAATGCAGTAAAACACGTGTTTCCTTTTTGTCCACTCCCGTCCAAAAAGAAAGAAGAATGAATTTTTGTTTTGATAGGTATTGAAGACCCTGCGCCTACAATTTTCATAGTGATGACTGGAGAAATTTCCTGCAGACTAGCTTCTGAATCTATGGATATAGAGATTTGTTTCTCCTCCAATACCCACAGCTGGTGCCGTAGGACTTACTCTTATCTCTGGCCCTGCATCTCCAAGTCTTGGTGCTGGACTGGTAGACACAGTGTGCAGTAGAGACGTTCCCAGAAGCCATCCTCCATCAGGATGATTGACAGTAACTTGGTACAGGAGAGTGCCTGGAAGTCACAGAAATCTATCCCATTATCTCCCCAACCCCACTAACCCTTCACTGGAGCCCAGGTGCCCTGCAGCCACTCCAACTCACCCTCTAGAGGGAAAGTGTGGTTGACAGGAAATACAAATGGAAGAAGACGTTAGCTCATTATTGTCAAAGTATCTTAGTTTTGCAAATTTTATTGCGTATGAGCACACAAGCACGTTGTGAGGGCCTCTCATGCTCGTGCGGACAGTCTCCTGAGGCATCCACTCAGGCCCCCAGAAGGAGCTCATACAGTGACGGGCCCTGAAGCTCCAGCTTTGTTAGTTTTACAGTAAATCTGCCTTCAACGTCTATTCATTCATTCATGATTTTGTTGTTGTTGCTGAAAAAAAAATTATATTCTGTGCCAGACATCAAGAAGTGTCAAGAGATGGGGCTTCCCTGGTGGTGCAGTGGTTAAGAATCCGCCTGCCAGTGCAGGGGACACGGGTTCGAGCCCTGGTCCAGGAAGATCCCACATGCTGCGGAGCAACTAAGCCAGTGCGCCACAACTACTGAGCCTGTGCTCTAGACCCCGCGAGCCACAACTACTGAGCCCTCATGCCACAACTACTGAAGCCCGCGTGCCTAGAGCCCATGCTCCGCAACAAGAGAAGCCACCGCAATGAGAAGCCCGAGCACCGCAACGAAGAGTAGCCCCCCCCCCGCAACTAGAGAAAACCCACGCACGGCAACGAAGACCCAATGCAGCCAAAAATAAATTAAAAAAAAAAAAAAGAAGTGTCAAGAGGAAGGTAGCACCGTGAGTGATGCAGTCCTCTGTCACCTGCAGCCTCCCCACCGCCCTTGCCCACTCTACAAGGGCAAACTCTAACTCAGATGTCCTGGTGCATTGCTCCAGGATGTACACGTCCTTGGGGCAAAAAAGGAAGAGTTCAAAATATCTGTGTTGAGAGAGTAATGACTGTAATGATGGTAACAAGTCAGGTTAATTCTAATTCTTTGCTTTCAATACAGTTAAAGGAAAACTTTATCAGCTGGTGGATCATTAAAAATAATTGTGATGATCGAGCATTATGTGATTTTTGGCATGTAACTCAGAAGTTCAAAGAACTGAGTGACGTCGCCTCGACAGATCCTTTACTTACTATTTACTTATTTACGTCAACGGGGCATCTTTATATTTACATGTATAAAACAAAAATTAGTAAAAATAATTATTGCTGACTTGTTTCTTATTCTAACAATAAGTAGCCCATAAATCCAATTAAAAATTACACACACACACACACACACACACACACACACACACACACACACACGAAAATTGGGGGAGGTTTGAAATGGGAAGCGATTACTGGGTGTCCTCTGTAGCATACCGTTCTGGGTCATCTCTGAGTTTCACTGTTTTTTGTTTTTTTTTAAAGAAGATGTTGTGGGTAGGAGTTTATTAATTAATTTATTTATTTTG
Source organism: Lagenorhynchus albirostris (assembly GCF_949774975.1). NCBI lineage: Eukaryota > Metazoa > Chordata > Mammalia > Artiodactyla > Delphinidae > Lagenorhynchus > Lagenorhynchus albirostris. The sequence goes on along the minus strand of NC_083104.1, from coordinate 103,000,547 downwards.
GCTGTGTTGAGTCTTCGTTTCTGTGCGAGGGCTTTCTCTAGTTGTGGCAAGCAGGGGCCACTCTTCATCGCGGTGTGTGGGCCTCTCACTATTGTGGCCTCTCTTGTTGTGGAGCACAGTCTCCAGACGCGCAGGCTCAGTAGTTGTGGCTCACGGGCCTAGTTGCTCCGCAGCATGTGGGATCCAACCAGACCAGGACTCGAACCCTTGTCCCCTGCATTAGCAGGCAGATTCTCAACCACTGCGCCACCAGGGCAGCCCTGAGTTTCATTGTTTTTGAGCTGTTTTAGAACCTGTAAATTGAAGAAGTTACATCGTAATGCAAATGATTCTTGACCATAGAAATGTAAATATATTGTGTCTGGTGGAGATTCAATTAATTATTGCCCTGTGGATACTGACCAATTTTGATCTATCTATAAGTTCATTTCAACATTTCTGATTACCTGTGTGTGTGTGTGTGTGTGTGTGTGTGTGTGTGTGTGTGTGAGACCGTATTTTGAACGTGTAGTAATGAACATCTTACTGGTTTCCTCATTGGTTAATAATATAAGTAAAATCTCTGATGTGCTCATTTTATTTTTTTTAATATTTAAAAAAATTATTTTATTTATTCTTTTTTTTGGCTGCATTGTGTCTTTGTTGCTGTGTGCAGGCTTTCTCTAGTTGTGGCAATCGGGGGCTACTCTTCATTGTGGTGCGCAGGCTTCTCATTGCGATGGCTTCTCTTGTTGCAGAGCACGGGCTCCAGGCGCGCGGGCTCAGTAGTTGTGGCTCATGGGGCTCAGTAGTTGTGTCTCGTGGGCTCAGTAGTTGTGGCTTTCGGGCTCAGTAGCTGTGGCTCGTGGGCTCTAGAGCGCAGGCTCAGTAGTTGTGGCGCACGGGCTTAGTTGCTCCGTGGCATGTGGGATCTTCCCGGACCAGGGCTCGAATCCGTGTCCCCTGCACTGGCAGGCGGATTCTTAACCACTGCGCCACCAGGGAAACCCTGATGTGCTCATTTTATATTTACCCACTAGTCATGAAGATTTTACCTTTAAAAAATTTAATTGTATTATTATATGAGAGAAAACCTTACCTGTGTGATTTCTACTTTTGGAATTTATTGAGATTTTATTTTTGCCTAATAAATGGCCGTTCGGGGGTTATGATTTTTCTGTCATGACATGGTATTAACCTCTAAGATCCAGGGCAAATAAGATTATGTGCTCCTGCAAATTTTTCTTACAATCAGGATAAAACAACTTCCATCTCAAGGGCTGTGTGGGTGAAGAGGTGTCCCTACAGGGTGCCTGAGCGGACAGGTATGGGAGTGGGGCTTGTGGAGATGCCCCAGCCTTGTCACCTGGCAAAGAGATCCTGCCGCTCAGAACCATCTGGTTGTCACCCTCCGTCACTGTTCTGGGCAAACGGCAAACACAGGTCCACTCACTGTCTCTCTGAGTCTCTGTCCAATGCCCCCCTCAGGCATGACATGTAAAGTATCGGCTCTTTCTGATTTCCAATCAGCCATGAATTTTTCTGAGCAGCGATAGTCCAAATCCTCTTTGGTTTTCTCTTTTTATACCCCTGATATCTTTCTAGTCAAACACCCCCCAATAGCCATCCCTGCCCCCCTTGCTGCTCACCCTGACCACTCAGAAGAAAGACAGCAAACTCATAATTTACTGAGATCGGACTCAGATGAGTGCTTCGTTTTGTCTGGAGCCAAAGGATTGCACCCACAAAGTAACCAGAAAGTTCCTCACTGTGTGTCAACTCCACTGCTAGGCAGAAGAAGCAAAGCTCAGCCAGGCTGAGGTCCAGTACCTCGGACGCTCCCAGGAGGTGACGCGCACCAGAGTCAGTGTCCCTGTGGCACCGTGGAAATGAGAGGGACATCTCCTCTGAGTGGACGTGACCGGGCCGAGGTGAGAGGAAGACATTAGATCCTTTTCTGGGAGCGGCCTTGATGGGGACTTTGGAGAGAGCAGGAGTCGTCTTGGGCTTGGCAGGAGACACGTGTACCTGGGGGCAGTGAGGGGAGAGAAGAGTGCGGGGCGCCTGGGGGGCCGCCAGGGCAGATGTCCGCGGGCCTGGGCCACAGCCCAGATGTCTGCCAGGTCCTCGTGCCATCTCCTGGGACTGGGGGAGGTAAAGCGTGCGTAGTGTCTGTGTGAGTGTGATCTGTGCCCCCGGTGGGGAAGAGGCCCCCGTCTCATTACAGAGGGTGGGCTTCATCTCCAGGGCTGCAGTCTGAGGCTGTGTGTGAGCTCCGCTCGGCTCTGACTCTTTTCATCTGCTTCCCACCGAGCACTGGACACTCCCAAGTGCCAACTGAACGGGCCTGTGGGCACGAAGTTCCGGTGCTGCGCGCTGATGACAGTGTGCTTGGCTCAGGGCTCCTTGGCTGTTTCTGCCTTCACTCCCCAGTGCCATCGGAGAGGCGGCCCCCAGCCCAGCTCAGCGAGGGCGCTAATCAGCTCCAGCAGACGCGCCGTTCATGTCAGGTCTGCTAGCGGGAGCCAAGGCTTGTTAGCTTTGACTGCAAGCCAGTTCTCATGCGCACGCAGGCGCACACGCACGCACACGCACACGCATGCACACGTATACACGCATGCACACACGCACATACTCAACGCTCTCACACACGTGTGCACATGCACTCACATGTACAGGCACACGCATGTATACACACGTGAACACATGCACACGCGCATGCACGCACATATACGCATGTGCACATGCTTGTGTGCGTGTATACACGCATGCACACACGTGTGCGCACATGTACATACTCGATGCTCATACACGTGTGCGCACAGGCACACGCACATGTATACACGCATGCACACGCATGCACACATGTACACGCACGCAATGCTCTCATACACATGCACACAACGCAATGTATACACACACGCACACACACACTTGCACACGGTAGCATCTTTACTTCCCTGCCACCCACTTTTTCACCAACCATCCAGAGACCTTTCACCTACTCCTAGCAAAGGTCAAGATCCTAGTATATGTTCTGTTTTCTGATAACAGAGGAGCAGATTCTAATATTTCCAACAAAGCTACAGTAGGTGTGGTTTTAAGAACAAGAATCTGCTCCCCTGGATGCCTCAACACGCCAAGTCTGGGCACGTCTTGTGAAGAGGGTGTCTGCTCTCACTCTGGGCAGGGCCGGGCTGGTGAATGTCTAGGACCTGCCGTCCAGGAGTGCAGAGCCCGTGTCTGGAGCAGTGGCGTCAATGCTCCCTCCACGGCTGATTCCAAGCTGCTGATATCCGGGCGCCAGCTGCAGGGTTGGGAAGAAAAGTGTATATTAAGTGCCCCCAGCTCAGCACTTTTCTGGTTCCGGGTCAGCGACGGCTCTGAGCGCCAGTCAGACAGAAGAGTGGCGGAGTTTATGCAGTATTTGGGATCAGACTTGGGGGTGGGGAGGGGGAGGACCTGAAAGTGATTTGCGCGTTCAGATTTCCCCAAAATCACCTTTGGCAAAGTAAGAGGCCAGTCTGGTGGCATCAGATACATTCTGATGAGGCGAAGCTGCCGTGTCTCCTCACGAGGGTTCGTCAGCAAGGAGCACGCTGAGGGGTTGCAAACCCTGGGAAGGGGCTTGCCGGCTTCTGGTTTGTGCCCCAGGAGTCTCCACACAAGAGTAAAGTGATTCTGTGAGATTTTAGGACTGGAAAAGACCTCACAGATTATCTAATCGAGTTGCTTCCTCCATTCTCCAGCCCTATCTGGGGCAGGATAGAAGTGCACAGACAGTCCATGTTTTAGGTGCACAGTTTGACGAGTTTTGTATATCAGTTTCATCTACCTATGAAGCCACCACCCCCATCATCTCCTTTTTTTAAAAAAATTTATTTTATTTATTTATTTTTGGCTGCGTTGGGTCTTCGTTGCTGCGTGCGGGCTTTCTCTAGTTGCGGTGAACGGGGGCTACTCTTCGTTGCGGTGCACGGGCTTCTCATTGTAATGGCTTCTCTTATTGCGGAGCACGGGCTCTAGGCGTGCAGGCTTCAGTAGTTGCAGCATGTGGGCTCAGTAGTTGTGGCTCATGGGCTTAGTTGCTCCGCGGCATGTGGGATCCTCCCAGACCAGGGCTCGAACCCGTGTCCCCTGCATTGGCAGGCAGACTCTCAACCACTGCGCCACCAGGGAAGCCCCCCATCCTCTCCTTTTAAAGGTAAATTATTCTTTACTGGAAGAAAATTCATAGATAACGTAACCCACCTACAAATGTGTTTTTAAAATCAGTACAAAGTCAGTTGCTAATGCAGTTCTGCATCAGAACGCCTAGTGAGGTGTACAAAGGTCAGTTGCTAATGCAGTTCTGCATCAGACGCCTAGTGAGCAGGTCTGACCATGTGGTTTACGTAGTGGATTGTCAGGACCGACGCTGTGTAAAGGCGAACAAGCAGGAGCTTCAAACACAGCGAACAGCTTTGTGACCTGTGAGATGCTTTTCAAAAATACTGCAAGAGTCTTATAACAGTTGCAAACAACGAAAGGTCCCCAGATTTTCGTGATAGCTGCATACTTAGCCTGTGCAAAATACCTGAAGTTCGTAGGCAGACGGACGGAGGATGTATCACAGCTGTGCAACAGAACACTGGACAGCCTCTGGGGATGTGAGATCGCCTCGGAGAGCCCCACGCATCACAGGGCGTCGAACACCCCAGCCCCACCCTGCAAACGCTCAGAGTACTCCCCGCAATTACCGTCACAGTCCCCAGGTGCGCGCTGCTCCCGGGAGAGCTCTGATGTCGTCGGGTACACGTTTTGTTTCGTGCTCTGGGTGAAGTAGTGGGGTTGCTCTCAGTCCGAAAGAACCTAAGGCCCAGCTCACACTGAGCAGCCCGAGAGGACATCAGCTCAGAGCAGCAGGGACGTGGGGACCCCGGCTCTTCCCCCTGCCCGTCCTGACGCTCTCTGGCCACTGCAGGATGGCTGCACGGTCCAGGCCCCTGTCCACACACAGGTACCACTGAGGAGAAGGGGACAACTCAGAGGTGCCCCCTCTGTTGGCTTCCCTCGCTGGAAAAATGGGCCAGTTGTGATTGGGTAAGATGATTCAGGGTCTGCCTGGGCAGGAGGGAAAGTCACTGCCAGAGGAGAAGATGCCTGAACAAATGCAGGAGTTAAAGGGGGGCCTGGGATGTGGGTTTGGCCACCAACAGTGTCCAGTCTGTTGAGAGGCCGGTCGAACGTGGGCTGATTGCACGTGGGGTGGGGATAGAAAGGAGACACAAGTGAGCACGTCGAGGCTAGCATCCTGAGATCTCCCTGGACGGCATGGAGGAGGCCAGTGCACAGGGAAGAAACCTTGGCTCCGAGGGCCCTGCATCTTCCCAGCCCTTCCTCCCCGAGGATCAGGTGAGGATGCTGGTCTCACTGGTGCCTCGCAGATCTCAGGGCTGCAGACCACGCTCCCTGCATGGCTTCCTCAGGGTGGGGAGCAGTGCGGGGTGGCTGAATGCCTGAGGGTTTAGGCCCCGGACTCGCCCGTGATCATCACACGCCAAGTGCTTGTGGTGCTCCGTGAACCCGTGGAAAGGTGGCCTCACCATCCACCATCTGGGCTGCTTGTCGGGGCTCAGCCTGGGGTGCCTGCGCCCCCTGCGCCCCCTGCGCCCCCTGCGCCCCCTGCTTACTCATCCTCCGCCCTCTGGGTACCAGCGTCATTATCACTCCTGCTGGGAAGTCTGGGGGAAATGGTAACTTGAAGAACTGTCTGCAGAATTCCTCCTCAAGAGTGCAGCTAAAGGGGCGAGTTTGTTTCTGGAGATGAGGGCCTGGCCGACAAGGACCCGGAGACACTTCACGGTCTTAGAAAAGATTGGGGACGTGAGGGTGGAAGTAACAACAAGGACAAGAGCAAGAGGCTGGATGAGGGACCGCGGGGCGACGAGAGGGGGACGGGCGCTGAGTCGTCCGGGGCAGGTACAGAGGGGGGCCCAGCCTCTCGCCTGGAATAACCTGCTAGGCTGTGGGCGCCCTGGCCCCGTCCTCCTAAAGGCCCCCGCGTGTGGGAGTGGGGACTGGTGAGTCAGGGGAAGGGGCTGCTGCCAGGTGTGGTGACAGAGGGTGGTCACTGGAGGTGAGCGGGGAGTGACATCTCAAGGCCAGCGGGACAGGAAGTTGGAACCTGAGGTGACCAAGGGAATGTTAGCCCCAGGGCATTTACAGGAATCCTGCGGAGGCCGGGCCTTCCCACAGGATGTGGGCCGGAGGCGTAGCCAATTCTGTCCGACTCCTAGAGGACCCGGTGGGCCCAGCTGACCCCTAAATTACACAATCTCCGCCCTTCACTCTTCTGGGCAAAAGTTGACACAAAGGACGAAGAAACCCAGGGTCTCGATGTCCCTGTAGCAGCCACTGCAGACTGTGACAGCGCCTGGCAGCCCCAGCACATCCCCCCATGTATTCGTCCCACCTCGTGTTGGTGATGCTGGAGGCTGCCGGACCCGAGGCGTGAGGACGGAGTGCTCTGGCCTCCTCTGTGGAGGGACTGCTCACATTAGACCAACTACCTGCTTATCTGGACTTTCTGAGGCCCTTCCTCCCCGCTCGTTATTGTGAACAGTCTGCCGTCCTGCTGCCCTCAGGAGTCTGGACACTCACTTAGAGGGAGGGGCGGGTGGCTTGGGACCCAGAGGGTGAGTTGGAGTTCGCCAGGCCAGGAAGGAACAGGCGTGGACGCCAGGTTGATGAGTCATGAGCGCCCGAGGGTCCCCTCAGCTCTGCTTGTCTCCAGCTCTGCTGTGACCAATCAGAGCCCAGACGTCCCTGGAAGTGGAATAATCCACAAAATGGTGCAGATACGGGTCTTTACACTTTTAGCTCTCAGAGACACCCACACGCATGCGGACACACAAGGACACACACACATTGGAACACAAAGCACTCTTTTCTCATCCTCCTGGGTGCAGGAAGCTCTGGGGTGTGTGTGTGTGCGCGCGCATGTATGCGTGTGTGTGCTTGTGCGTGCATGTGCGACACTTATCCCGTCTCCTTGAGGAACACAGAACGAGGACAGGGTGGGCAGGATGAGTAGGGGGCGCTCTGACAGCTACACGAGGGGGATCCTGGAGGCGCGGGGAGCAGCTGGCTGGCTGGTGCCCTGGGTGCAGACGCGGTTAAGATGCGTTCTTCAGACAGGCCGTCTCTGTCCAAAGTCGGGCTCTGCACACTGGAGCTGTGTGAGCCCCTGGCCTCCCAGGGGCTCCTGGTTTCTGTTTCCAAGAGTGTCCATCTGATAACATCCATCAGAGGATGGTCTCGAGCTGGAAGGAGTGAGCGCAGGTGGGGCGCGTCGCGACAGTGCTGGGCGCGTGGCAGGCGCTCATTGGGACCGGTCGCTAGTGTGTCTCAACGTCCCCTTTAGTTTCCCACTCAGAGGGCGAGTGGCACTGGGTTCTGTGTCTGGATCCAGGAGCAAAGCCTCTTCCTTCTGCTGCTCCCCCATCACTGGACGCACTAGTAGCAGGCAGATGTCAGGTGGTTCTTGTGTAAGAGGATGAATACCGGGTGCCCAGGAAGACTCCAAAGGTCCCTGAGAAATTTGAGGCCAATGAAGTCTCCAGGGCACCTGTCAACGCCTGTATCCGGACAGACATCGAGTTAAGAGGGGGCAGTTTGGGTTGTCATCCTCGTCCTTCGGGGGATCCGCAGTTGCTTCATCCCACAAATAGGGATAATTTGCTCTGCTCTTATTACTTGTGCAGTTCAGATGGGAGTGTCTAAACAGAATCCCCTGTAGAAGTGTGGCCCAGGCCGTAGGTAAAAATGATACCTGCACTCATCTCCTGCCTGGTCCTATTCCGTTAGAAACAATGATTTCTTCAGGGATGTCTCAAGCCACATTGCAGGAAAAGGGGTTGACATAATTCCCCTGTGACTGCCCAGCACTGGGAGATGAAGGTAGTTATAAATATAATATATGACCGCTGTCGTCTGTGGTGATTGACAGTCTCAAGCTGCCACAATTCAGAAGCGAGACAGCCAGTGCCGGGCAGCTGTTAAGGGCCCTGGAGCTGAGAAGGTGAGAAGTGTAGACTCTCACGGGTGTCGTTTTCTTTCCCAGTGGCCCCAACACAACTTCTGTTGGGGTGACTGAGGGGGCCCTTTAAGAAGGCACCGCCCAGGTCTGGTTTCTCTATAAAACCTCCCTGGTGGAAAGTTAGCTGTATGGCTTTCAAACTAGCGACTTTGAATGACTCTGTCATTAGGAAAGAATTTGGTGGCCTTACATTTAATAGAAATCAGCAAATAGTAAGTTTGAATGACGCACAAGCACTGAAGCACCTGAGAGCACTGGGCGCCCAGCAACCGAGCAGAGCACTTAACGTTTAGCCGAGTTACTTAGACCTCTGGGAAAACACGCTGGCCCCAGGCCTTCGTGTGAGCAGGCAGCCCCTTGCTTCTCTCATCTGTGTGGCCGGGTCTTGTTCTTATTTCCAGTGTCCGCTGTAGTTGTGTGGGTGTTTTCACAAGCAGGAACAAGATAAGGTTCCACACATCCACAGGCAGATTGACTTTATGGATGCAGATGTGGTGGAGAAAGCACTTTCCATCACGTCAGAACAGAGCCCAGTGAGATGTGGCAGAGATTTGTCAGTGGGGTCTGAGAGGCTGTTAATTAGAATTGTTTTCTGACACTAAAATGTTCTGAGTTCAACACTAAAGGCATAGAGTCGAACCATAATCTGACAGCCCTGAAAATGTATGTTTCTTCTTTCTTTTTCCTTCTTTCCTGCTTTCTTCCTTTCTTCTTCCTTCCTCCCTCCCTCACTCTCTTTCTTTTCTTTTTTCTTTCTTTCTTTCTTTCTTTCTTTCTTTCTTTCTTTCTTTCTTTCTTTCTCTCTCTCTCTTTCTCTTTCTTTCTTTCCTTCCTTCCATGGTGACATACATATAACAAAAATTTACTGCTTTCACCATTTTCTGCGTGCAACGCAGGGGCATTAAATGACTTCACACTGTTGTGCCACCGTCACCAGCATCCGCCTCCAGAGCTTTTCGTCTTTTCCCAAACTGAAGCTCTGTCTCCTCGAAGTACCTTTCACTGTTACTGAAAGGCTGGTACAAGGTTGCGATGACATCATAGCGACACATGGAAACCCATGGACAGTCCCCCGGGGGAAACATTTGGAGCTGTGTCTCATGGGAAGGTCAGCCCTCCAGGCAGCTGGGTGGGGCCTGGGCGGCAGAGGACAGGCGCTCAGGCCACGCACCCACATCGGGAGGGCCCGCACCATCTTGTTCGCTGGGACTCGGCACTTCCTGCAGTAACGACGTGGTGGACGACTCAATGTCCCCAGTGTCGCCAACAGCTTCCTTTCCTTTCCTCCACCCCCTCAGGAGAGCAGGAATGTACTCACAAGTTCTCACTTATGGCCCAAGGCTGGTGCTTAAAAAAGTCATCTACAGATGCGGCTATTGCCAAAGTGCCCCCCCCAAAATTATCTGTGAGCAAAGGGAAAAGTATTTGTCACTCCTAGTGTGGTGAGTTTTCTCCAGAGTAAACAGCAGCGCCTTTCCAAAACTAACCCATCTTCCCGCTGGGTCTTAGGTATTCACTTTCGGCCAGAGCCACGACAAGCTGGGATTCACCAAGCAGCGCCGTCGAGAGGGCCCTTCGTGGCGGAGGCGTCTTGTTCCGCTGTCTGGGAGAGGCCTGCAGGAGAGAGGATGGAGCCTCCCAGAGAGGAGAGAGGGGACAAGTGATGGGGCCGTGGCCGCGACACGGCGGGGGGGACCGTGCCAGTGGGCTTGGCTCCGTGGCTGAGCTGCCTGGGCCTGGTACCGGGGGCTCGGACGACAGCCCAGCTTCTGCGGGCCCCCTGGCTTCTCAAGGGAGGAGGGGGGCGTGCAGGGAGGGTGGATTATTTCTGGGGACTTAAAGACATTTAGAAATTATTTTCTGAAACATAACTCTAACGTTTCCTGTTTTTACAATCTAGAATTGCCTCGGGAGCCTGCAGGGTCAGTGAACTCCCCCGGGGAGGCGCGAGGGCCACGTGCAGACATTGCGGCTCGCGGTCAGAATGCTGACACACAGCGTGCCCACGGCCACCAGCGTTGGGAAACAGCTGTCCCCACGGGGTGGACGCTGGCCTGGTGGGAAGCGAGTCTGGGAAGAAAGAAGCAGAGAGGAAGGGGCGCCGCATTCGTGGCAGGGCTGCTGTGTGCCGGCCACCTCGGCCTCTCGGTAAGGCCTGGAGAGGTCAGGTTCCGAGAGCTGAGGTAGCTCGTTCACAGATGCGCGGCTTGAGTGTCCAGTCCCACCTCCTTGACTCCACAGATCACGGCCTTCAAACCTCGCGCTGTTGCCAAGACAGTTCAGGCCCTCTGGCTGCGCCCATCTAGGAGAAGGGGTGTATACTAGTCAGGGCTCTCCGGGGCATCGGAGCAAGAGGATGGATATCTACCTAACCAGCTAGCTGTCCATCATATATCTATTACCTGTCTGTCATCTATCTATCTATGTATCTATCTATCATCTATCTGTCTGTCTATCTATCAGGTTAGCCAAAAAGATCGTTTGTGGTTACCGAACACTCCGAACGAACTTTTTGGCCAACCCAATAACTATCTACCTATCATCTATCTGTTTATCTATCATCTATTACCTATCTGTCATCTCTATCTTTCATCTGTCTATCTATCTATCTATATCCATCTATCATCTATCTATATCCATCTATCATCTATCTATACCTATGACAGAGGGACTTACTGTAAGGAATTGGCTCACACAGTTATGGAGGCTGACCAGCCAAGATCTGAGTTGACAGGGGTGGAGGGGAGACCCAGGGGAGCTGATGGTGGACCCAAGGTCCAAGTCAGAAGGTCTGAGAACAAGGAGAGCTGACGTCGTAAATTCTGGTTCAAGGCTGAAGACAGGAAAAGGCCAATGCTCCAGGCAGAGAGAGTGGAATATCTCTCATTCAGACTTTTCGTTCTGTTTGGGCCTTCACCTAATTGCATGAGGCCCACCCGCACGGGGAGAGCCGTCTGCTGTGTCCGTCTGCTGATTCAATGTGAATCTCATCCCAAAACACCCTCACAGGCACACCTAGAAAAATGTTTGACCAAATATTTAGGCGCTCCGTGGCCCGGCCAAGTTAATGCATAAATCACAGAGTGCTGATTGTAAAAGGATTTTACATAGATCACTTCAAGGAGAAATAGACATTAGGGAAGTTTACAGGAAACGTTTTCTGGAAAGTTTTAGCAATAATATTTTACATTCATATAATAATAAAATGGTAGATTTAATATGTAAATCTAAGAGTTTTACATAGATACGTAGTTTTTTAAAGCCATCTTTGAAGTCAGGTGCTAATACTCCTGTTTAACAGAGGGAGGCACTGAGGTCCAGAGACACTGAGTGGCTTCCGTACGGTCATAAACGAAGAAAGAGGAAGAATTTGCACAGAGCCACCATGTCTTTTGACAGTTTTCTTTCTGTAACAACCACTGCTTTTGAGTAGATCTGGGTGATGTATTTTAAATTCAGATGGCTAAAAAAGCGTAACCATCAGTAGGTAAATTATAGTTTTGTTTGTCTAAAAATCTTTAAAAGTTTTTTAAATTAAAAAATATCTGGGCTTCCCTGGTGGCGCAGTGGTTGAGAGTCCGCCTGACGAGTCAGGGGACACGGGTTCGTGCCCCGGTCCGGGAAGATCCCACAAGCCGCGGAGCGGCTGGGCCCGTGAGCCATGGCCGCTGAGCCTGTGCATCCGGAGCCTGTGCTCCGCAACGGGAGAGGCCACAACAGTGAGAGGCCCGTGTACCATAAAAAAAAAAAAAAAAAAATCTAAGTTATTACTTGGTGTACTCAGATTTTTAAATGCCAGACTTTCCAGAATAAAGTCTGTGTCAGTCTCAGATGGTCTGAATAATTTTTTCGATCTTAAATATATAACACATAACACAGATTTAAGCTACTGACTACCAGGGATGGGGAGAATGGTTAAGAAAGTTGGAAGAGTTAGGCAAGAGCTTAGAAAACTGTCATTTTATTGGAAAAAGAACGTGACTCGGTTTCATGCTGTCCAATGGATGCTGTATTTCTTTGTTCAGTGGGTGTCCAGTCCTCTAAGGGGTGTAGGAGAAATTCTCTGGATGGAGTGCAGCTCAGGTTCTTGGGGGAACTTAGCGATAGGCTGTGGAAGGGGTCACCATCCTGGAACTTCTGCTGAACAAGATCTCCAACTGTCCCAGCTGGGAACCAAGACAGTGATTCTAGTATGTGAAACCCAGAGTCAAATAGATTTCCTGGAAGAGTCCCCGTGTCAGATGAAGGGCCTGGAGGGGGTGTAATGAAGTGTCAAGGCTGGAGGGGCGGGGGAGCAGGGGAGAGCGTGTTAGGAGTGATGGATAACAGTTAGAAGCGTCCAGATGTCTTTATTACTTTAAATTCCGGTCCCAGGATTGTGTTTGCAAATAGATTAGTAATGCCAGCTATGCCCACGTTTAACCTTTAACCTGTTGTATAACTCATCATGTCTGCCTCTGGCCTGGACCTCCCTCTGAGACCCAGGTCCGTGCATCCCACTGCCCGCTTGACATTTCCTCTGAGATATCCCAGAGCAGCTCAATTCTGACGTGTCCAAACCAAAGTCAGGTTTCTCCCTTGAAAGCCTAGTTGCTTGCTCAGCTCCCTATCCCGACAAATGGCGGTTGGTGAACCAGCCACCCAGGGTGCACGTGAGCACCTCCGAGACACCCCCAGCTCTTCCCTCTCTTCCCCCAACACCCACTGCATCTCCATCCCCAGCCCCACCTCCCGGTCCAGGCCCCGGAGTCCTTCCCTTGGGCCACTGCGATAGCCCATTCTGCCTCCGTCCTCTGTTGCCCATTTGGGTTGAGTCCCCGCCCTGCAGATAGAACAGTCTAGTTCCAGATGAGACGAAAACCACATCACCTGCTTCCTCTGCCTTAGGGGAGGGCGCTCCTCGTGTGGTGCCCAGGATCCTGGCGTGGCTGGGCCAGCTTGCCTCACCCAGGCCCCTTTCCCTTGCGCCCTGTGCCCCAGCCCCACAGCAGCCCCTCACACCCACCCCGGCAAGCCCAGCCCGGCCCCGCCCACTGCCACGGCCCGGTTCTGTATTGCTCTCTCTGCCTGGGCGTCATTTCCTTCTAGCTTTGCCCAAGGAACGCCCAGTGGCTCCCCGGTAGTGCAGCCCGGCCCTGCTTCTTCCAGGAGTCCCTTCCCCACGTCCCCAGTGGGTCAAGCCCCCTGTAGGAAGACCTCAGAGCTCCCTTTCGAAGCTTTTATTACACACTGTAAAGTAACAGGTACTCACATGATCATTAAATGAGTGTCTCCGCCCCCAGCACAGGCAGGGACAGTTTCTGGTTTCACCCTTTTGATTTGGAGAGAATAAGTAAGTGAATCCCAACCGAGCAGGAGATGGCTAATGGCTTTGTGTGGCCGCCACGTGTCCGAGAGGCCTGGTGGCTCCGGCCCGGGCGGAACCCCATCACTGCTGCTCCCTCTGTGCTGTAACCAGATAAGGAGTAGGGAAATGGCTGTGCCGAGAATATCCCAAGAAGCACAAACCTTAAAGGTTATGCTAAAAAGCCTCTGGCCAGTGAATCTGGAACACCATTAATAAGACTTGATTCTGCAGAGATTAACTTTGAAAACATCTCACCAGACCTCTTACTTTGCCCCTTTTCTTCATTTTAAGGAAAAGACAGAGTGCATTCTGTGTATGTGAATTTCCTAATTTTCTAGTGATTTGTCTCCTTTCTTACTTCTCCTATGATCCTATTTTTGGGTGGCCATCTCTGCACAAGTAGGTCTTACTTGGGACCTCTCTGAGATGAAACACTCCCACAAGGTTGGAGGATACCAGGTCTGAGGAGAACTTTGGAATATCTTGGGATCCAGGGTGATTCAGCTCAGCTGCACGTCCATCTATCTCATGGTCCTTCATGATTTCTGTTGATTTCCACCAAAGCGTTTCACGTTACACAACTGAAGGTTTGTGAAGAAATTTAGTAAGTTGAACCAATAGGTCAGCAAGCCTTTAGTTTTCCCAACTTGCTATAGGTGAAAGTTAATCTCCATCCGGAGGCGTTGAGCAAGCGGAAGCTTGAGTATATGGGGTAAAGCTCCTTGATATGGGAGCATTTGCTGGCGCTCCATACCCTATCTGCATTAACATTCTTAAATTACACAAAATTTACAAAGGCAGAGGAAACGAAGTGATCGCACCTCTGTGGGGGTTTCGGTGATATTGTAAATCAGCCGCTCTTTGCTCTGAGGGACGACCGGACCTCTTGGCCTTTGGCTTTTTGGAACATAATTCAGTCTCAGTCTTGGGTTCATCTCTGTGTCTTTTTCCCAGAAGAACAGGAAGAACGTCCTGGGAATTTTCAGATTACAGTTTATTAACGTTCTTAAATCATCTCAAAAAGGGAAATATGACCCGAGTAAAACAAGTAATTTTTTTTTAACGGCCATCAGAACAAAGCCTGCTGTCTTTTTTTTTTTAAATAAATTTATTTAGTTATTTATTTATTTTTGGCTGCGTTGGGTCTTCATTGCTGCACGCGGGCTTTCTCTAGTTGCGGCGAGCGGGGGCTACTCTTCATTACGGTGCACAGGCTTCTCACTGCAGTGGCTTCTCTTGCTGCAGAGCACGGGCTCTAGGCGCGCGGGCTTCAGTAGTTGTGGCACGCGGGCTCTAGAGCGCAGGCTCAGTAGTTGTGGCGCACGGGCTTAGTTGCTCCTCGGCATGTGGGATCTTCCCGCACCAGGGCTCAAAACCTGTGTCCCCTGCGTTGGCAGGCGGATTCTCAACCACTGCGCCGCCAGGGAAGCCCCAAGCCTGGTGTCTTAAACTGAACAATTAGTTGTGAATTTGTCTGCAAGAAGCCCAGAGAACTATTTCAGCTTCTGTTGGACTTAAGTCACATTCTCATCACCATGTATTCATAAGTATATTATGCTTATGAATAATAAGAAACATGTCTGTGCATTTTCCACATAATGCAATATCAAGAAACTTGAGGCCAGCTTTCAACAGCTGAAGCAGAAGTTTTGACAATTTTCTTGTGAATTAGAATCGTTCCGAATTAGCAGCTTGGTGAGACGGTCAATTTGGACAATTTGGACGCCACAGTGATGTCTCGGGTCTGATGTATTTGTTTTGGCTGTCTGGGTGATTCCAAGTCAGCGGACGACCACTGGTGGAGAAAATGGGGAGAGGCCCTCCGAGCATGTACGTCTCCTTTCTGGGCAGGTGTTTAAATGCGTGATGGTAAGAATTTGCCTTTCCTGAGTGGAGGGAATGACTTCAGAAGGCCTAACATTTTTCCTCTTCATTCTTGAAACCCAGACAGCACTGGGAGCCCATGAGCCCCTGATGGCGATTGTGGGATGAAAGGTCTTAATTGACAAAAGAGCCCCTTGGCTAAATTCTCGTCTCTGTAGAACTTGTCAAAAGTGTTCGGTTTCAAGCCAAAAAGCTGCCAGAAGGAAGGCCAATCACTAATGACAGAAAGATTAGGAGAGCAGAGATCTGCTGGCTGCCCAAAAGCACATAATGAGGCGGAGCTCGGGGGTCGGCTAAGGGCAGTTCGCCCATGCGGATCCCCACGAGGAGTGGTCTGGTACCTGGCACCCACCTCTGCGTACCCTTGCTTCCCACCCGCGGAGCAGTGACTTGTCTCTGCTGTAAGAAACTGAAAATATGATGATCTGAGTATATTTCTAATTCGGTGTCTTTTTTCTCATTGTGCGTCTGCACTGTTCCAGGCTTCGGAGTAAATGGAGGCGTAGAGGAAACAAGTGGCCGCCCAGGGTGTTTGCTGGGACACCCTATCGGGTGGGTCCCCTGTACTCCACTGGCAAATACGTGTGCAGACACACACACACACTCACACACGCAGAGTAGACCCTACACAGCCCATTGCGGGTTTTCTGCAGGCTGTAGAAAACCTCCAGGGAAATTCCTTGCTTTTCTGAGTTATCTATAGAGCTATGAATATGCTATTGGAGTTCAGCTGAGGCAGTTTAACGAAGGGGCGGACTTAAGACATGTGGATGGTCCTGAAGACCGTTGTGCCCAGGCCCTGGTGGTGGCGGCTCTTGCTTGCCCCTGGCTGTGAGGGCAGTTGTGCAAAGCTCCGTGTTAGATCCAGAGGCGGTGGGGACTTTGCGCAAAGCTCCGTGTTAGATCTAGAGGCGGTGGGGACTTTGCGCAAAGCTCCGTGCTAGCTCTAGAGGCGGTGGGGACTTTGCGCAAAGCTCCGTGTTAGCTCTAGAGGCGGTGGGGACTTTTCCCATTGACTTTTCCGCAGCCATAGCCCCTGTTGTGCCGAGTCACCAGAAGAGGCCGGATGAAGGAATGGACTCGAATCTCTCTATCTTGGGACTTACTGTTGGTTCTGATTACCTAGAAAAGAAGTTGGAGTTTGGCTAAAGAGGCATTTTGAGTGTTTCTGTATTCTCCTGAACTGTGGAATCGCTGTCTCTACCAATACCCTGCCCCCAACTCCTAGCCACCGAGGGGAGTTCGTCTTCACCTCCTGCACTCCCGAGCCTCTGTTGGGTTACAGCAGTGAGAGCGTGGCAAAGGCAGAGGATCCAGGAAGAGTTGATGGATTTCCAGAAAGTTCCTGGAGGGAAAGGGGTAGGTGGGCAGGGAGAAAGGTGAGCTTCAGCTGAGACTGACTTGAAGGGGTCTTTTTGACAAGAGTGGAGAGGAGAAGGAGAGAGGTTTTAGGAGAAGTCGACGTGTAACGGAGAAATGAAAAGAAAAAGAACATTTGGAAAGAAGACTTTCTGGGGTCCTTTATGTGCTTTTGTTTGCTTATTTGTTTTTAGTTCATAGAATTCCCTTTGGGATTTTATAGAGACCCTGGTAGAATATATTAATTGCTTTTCTAATTAAACCCTTGGATGTCAGACAGTATTTCTTTGCATTCAACACCTTGCCAGGGATGGGTGGCAGGGTGTCCAGTTTATGTGGGGGACATATGTAACCGAAGCCCTGTCTGCAGGCTGCTGGGCGTTAGTGCTAAAAGGGACCTGCATCAGAGACCCAAGTGCCCAGATGTTTGCTTCCTGCCGCGCTGAGTTTCTCCACACAAGTCTGGTGTGTTGGATGTGGAGACATCCCAGTGTCCCACTGCGATGCCCTCAGACCACAAGAGTCAGGGCCTCCAGTAATAGCTGGAGTAAACCAGGGACATACGTATCATCACACGCGCTTGTGCCTGCTTTGAATCAGTTCACTCTTTGAAGTAAATGGCTTGTTTTCAACCTTTTGTGTAACCAAGGCAGGGCAAGGACTTTAACACTAGAAAACACACTTTTCTGTTTTTTGAAAAGTGCCGCTATTTTCAAAAACAAAAGAGAGCAAAGCCATCACCACAAAGTGAAATGGTCAGCGTTTGCCTGGTAATTTTCCATCTGTGCCATAGCGACTTTCACTAGCAATTTAAAAAATCCTGTCATAAGCAGAAAACACATTTGGCCACGAAAGTAAACTCCCTTCTCTGCTAGTGATTGAATGTGACTTCCAGGTTTATAAACTCACAGGCCACTCACGTCGCGTTAGTTGTTGAACTGGGGCGAGGTTTGGCTTTGAAAGATGTTTACAATATTTTTCAAGTTTTGTAATAAGCGAGTGTCCAGTGAAATTCAACATGTGGAGAGCAGGAACGGGGTGGCCTGACAGTTTTCTGCTTGTGTTTCCAGAGTCAGCTGCCTGCATTTCCAGCCCAGGGTTGCTGCCTCAGTCGAAGATAGAGGCTTAAATAATATCAAAATGACGTGGTGATGCCAAACTAGAAGATGTTGAGAGATGTTATCTACAGCGTTCTACATACCAACGCTAAGTCAAATCATCCTTTCTCAAAGTTTAGCAGATTAAAGTTTTACATTTGCCGTGGGCAGGAAGCCAGCCATTTCTGGAAACATAAGAAAGGTACAGATCTGTATCTTCTTTATGTTTTCATGTAGTGCCAATTCACTCTGCTCAAATTATTCTATTTGAACCTGGTCTGGGAACCTGGGTTGGCCAGTAGCTGCAGCATCTGTAGAATGACTCAGTCATCCTGGTTGACTGTATCCTGGTGGCTCCCAGCCCTCAGCCTGGCTCCCAGCCACCATCGCCAAGATGTCCTGGGCTGGCCCTTCATGGACGCTGCCCCCAGGCCCCTGGCATTTGGAAGACCCTGTGGCTTTGGCTGTGAGGTGGAGCCTCTGATGGGAATGCAGAGAGGGTGGCAGAAGTGGGATAAGGTGTTTCCTGGGGTCCTCAGATGCAATAAGACACGCAATCAATCTGTGCAACTCCAGGGCTGTCTGATAGCAACTGTTTCCCCTGTTCCTTCCATGACGTCTCCCAGGCTGCTGCATCGTGCTCTCTGGGGTAGCCCCTCTTCATTTCAAGCCTGCACTTTGTACATTTTTTTTTTTACCAGATTCAGTACAAAAATGTTAACAAGGGTGGAGGAGGAAAAGGAAGACGTACTGATTGGCTTTAACGCCCCCCACCCCTGCTCCCCAGGTCCTCATGACCTTCTCCATCCGTGTCTCTGTCCGTGCTGGTTGCATGGCGTTTCACCCTTCCTCCTTCCTAGTCAAAGTGTTCAACATGCTACATTCCTTGCTGAAGTCAATGTAAGTTAAAATCATTTTGAGAGTTGATCTAAGATACCTAAATATTAGTTAGGCATGTGTTTGACTGAATGTAGTAGAAAACCTGAAGATGTTTACAAAATAAGGAATTTATTCGTGTCAGGTAACAAGAAATCTTAGTGTGGCCGAAACAGGGCTAATGCCCAGGCTCCATCTACCTTCCTGCTCTGCCATCCTCAGTGTGTGTGTGTGTGTGTCTTCATCCTCATGGTGGCAAGATGGCTGCTGCACCTCCAGGCACTGTATTCCAGGCAGGAAGAAAGGAGATGAATGAAGGAAAAAGAGCAAAAGACTGAAATGGACAGACCTACTGTGTTTTTCCTTTTTAAAAAGCTTTCTGGGACACTGTCCTAAGACGTCTGCTTACATCTCATAGCCCAGAAGTGGCTCTCGTATCTACCCTTTGCTGCGCAAATTCTGTAGCTTCCGTATTAGAGGAAGGGACTGTATGACTCTCGAGCAGCTTTGTGAGGACTTTAATACTGTTTAAGATAATCCATAGCAAATAGCAAACCCATAGTGAATAAACATCGCAGTTCTGACATGTAAGCAGACCTGAGAAGGGTTTAAATTAAAGAGTCGGGATTACCTATGTGCAGGTGACCCTCTGTGTGAGCTGGTCTGAGAAGCTGCAGCTTAGCCAGTGTCCCTGGCCTGATGCGGGTAGTACCTCCTTTCACCTTTCTCCAAGTCGTTACTATGAAAAAGCTGGAAGGGTTTTATGGGAATACCTGCATATCCATGACCTAGATCCTACTGTTAACAATTTCCTACGGGTGTCTTATCATATAGCTCTCCATCCACCAAAGCCCCCATCAAGATATAAAACAGAAAAGTTCCCTTATTCCCCCTTCACAATCAGACAGCTGCTGTTTGGACTTTATCAACATCGATGACTTAGCCTGTTCGGGGACTTCGGATTAATGGAGTCCCACAGCAGATATTCTTTGAGTAAGAAACTCAGGATAATATTTTTGACAATCACCCAGGTGTATCATTGCAAAAGCTAATTTATTTCACTCATTTTATCAGAACCGAGCAAACTCTGGATCCTGATTGGGTCCAAATCACCTATTTCCAAGGCTTATTTTTTAAAATCTCTATAGGGAGCAAAGAACTTTAAAGCTATCAGAGCAATGCTGCTCTTCTCTGTGGCAAAGAGAACGTAAACCCCTGGAAATAAAAATCTTTATTTCACAAGAAGGAATGTGGGTTTGGGAACTTCTAAATGACTTATTTTTTATTTCATGTCTCTAAGAGATATAAATTAGCAGCAGCAAAATCTTATGGCCCTTTGAGTGCTTCAGCCCGTGAATTGTAAGTTAAAGTTTGTTTAGCCGTTCGGTGGGGTTTAACCGTACCGGAAAGAGCTGTTAAGTATTTTATGGTGTCTAAACACGCTTGCAACCCTGGGCGCCATTCTTGTCCCCTGACACATTTTTGTTCAAGTGAGAAAGGGAACGACAGAATGAACATAAAAATATTCCCAGTTAACAGAAGTTTAAATGAATTAAAAAAAGAAAGAACACACATGTTTGCATTTAGACATGGTATAGGGCCAACTTTTTCATGAAGAGCTCCTTATTACTTTTGCTCTAAGTGATTCTCTGAATGTTCAGCGTTTGACAAGGGGAATTCCCCTCCCCTGCTCTCCCTGCCTGATAGTCTATATTAAACTAATTGCTTTATTTTAACAAGGGGGACCCTGTTTCCCCAACCATCCTTCTGGTCCACAGCTTGAACTTCAACTCTGAGGATCTTTGCTGAGAGGTAATTGCACCACCGATATGATTTAAGGCACTTTCGTTCTGGTGCGTGAAGTCTTCCCCGTCTCCAGAAACATCGTTAACTCTCCAAGGGTCAGATTCCCATCCTACATAATTCTTGGAGAGTCACATAAAAAATCTGGCCCAGAGTTTCCTTATCATTTATAATTTTCAAAATACTCTCAGAGACACAGAACTATCTAGTGTTTCAGAGATGAACAATTTGCTGTTTTTCACGAATAAAAATTCTCTGAAGAGTAATGCAAGGAAGCCCGTAGGATTAGGACTGTCACAGGGAGATTATAAATAACTCGCCGCCATAACCTGCGCTGCCCTCATCTCAGGCCCGCATTCATAAACACCCGCTTCGTCAGCGTCTTCTCAAAAAGTCCTCATGATCGAAGTGAACACACGTGGAGAACTGGCATGAGGTGAGGGATTGACCTTCCTGCCGTGGATGGAGAAGCGGAGCTGGGCACCACTCTGAGGGCGCCCAGCCTCGAGACTCAAGGTTCTCCTTCTCTGGAAAGTTCCCCCGACCCGCCTGCTCTGAAGTCCAGGGCAGCAGCATTGAGTTCTGTGGTTGGTATAGCCTGTGTTTTCCTCCCACCTCCCCCATTTTCCCGGCAAGATGCTTTCTGCACTTGTGTACTTACACACACACAGGCACCTAAAACACACATCCACGCCCCACAGAGAACTCCACATACATCCCACATCCAACTCCGATATGCAGACACACATGCACACACGCTTTCAAAGTGAGCAGCATTATGTTTAATTTATTTACGTTCTCTCCGGTCCTTACTCCTTAGGAAGAATCTCGTTCTTTTGTGGTGGGCTAAAGCAAATACTAACTCTTTTGGAAGGCGTTGGGTCCGTCAGTGATGTAAACACAGTGTATATCCAGGCAGCTTCAGCCAGTGGAACACGGAGGAGCTGGCCTCTGAAGACCCGGGTCCTGCCCTGGCTCCGGCACGTTTCAGCGAAAGCATCTTGGACAAGGTAGTTTGCTTCTCTGTGGCTCAGTGATCCCACCTGCAAAGTGGGAAGAAAATGATCCGCCCACAGCATTATCGTGAGGCTCTGTAAGACGCAAGCATTTTAAATCTGTAAAATACAGAAGAGTTATCTCCGCCACCAGGCAGCCGTCTCCTCCTCGGCGAGGATCACACCTGAGCAAGGCGGCTCTAGGATCCCGAGGAAAGTGCTAGGATGAGCGGGAACACACCTTCCAGGAAACAGAAGTGAAGTGAGATCTGTGCAGAGGTCTCTTTAGCTCTTTGCTATTAAAGGGGCTGGTGTGGGGACCGTGGCTGGGCTGCTTTACTGCTGGTGGGCTTGATGCTGGGGGCTTAGCGCACTGCGGGGAAGCAGACAGCAAAGGCTGGCCGTGCAGGGCTCGAGGGGAGACGGGAGGCTTCCTAGAATCTTCGGGAGACCCGGTGCTGCCATTCACCCCTCCCAGGACTGCAAATCCTCCCTGCGCACGTCTTCCCTTTCCTTTGGTTCTCCACTGGGAATCCTCCCCAGATGCCAGCAGGGGATGTGCCCCTCTACACAGCACCAGTGACCATGGTGCGGAGAGAGCCAGGGACCACGGCCAGTGCGTGGGGGAGGGAAGGAGGAGGGATGCTCAACCCGTGTCTTACACTCAACGTCAAATAACTTGCTTGTCGGAACTATCAGTCCATTTCAGATAAGCCCGGGGCATGGCATTCTTGCTCCTTTCAGAGAGCAGCGTCTCATTTCATTATTGGAACTGGGGAGAGGAGATGGATTTCCTATCCCACCACCTCACGAGGCCCCGCGCTCTGCTGTGTTGATTTCCGCACTCCCCAGAACCTTTGCAGCATGCATGCTCCCTGGGCCTCTTGTTCTCGGTGCCTTTGATCATTTTCTTTTCTTGTCTCCATCCTTCTGCTGGTGCTGTGGTTTCTCATGGAGTGTCCCTCCGCTCGTGGGCCCTTGCTTTCAACCCAACTCTTTCTGTTATTTTTCATTTTTGAATCCTGTCCAACCACAAATTTCCCATTTCTCTCTGTGGCTAGTTGGTAGCTGATGGAAACCCAGTGGCAATCAGGCTATAGGTTGGCACAGCTCCAATTCCTGAGCGAGTAAGTGATGCCTTGGCCAGAGAGATTGTCTCCAAAACACTCAGCCATCTATTAATCTAGCATGGGCGTGGCATCAGTCGCCTGGGGAAAAGGACAGACATTTGGTGGGGTCTGGATAAACTCACCGTCAGCATTACGAAAACGGTCCCTGGAGGAAGTCCTGCTGATGGGTAGTTTATCAATATCGCGTGGGTGGTACAGCTTGCTCCGGAATGGCCAAGCCCGCCTCCTCCTAAAGCCTCTGGCTCCCCAGCGCCACCCACGCCTCCTACGGCGGATGTGATCCTGTCCTGTGCTCTGCCCTGACTGCACCCTTACGCTGAACTTGCTGCAGTTACTTGTTTACAGATCTGTCTTCTGCTAGATCAGGGCTCAGCAACATTGTTCTGTAAAGGCCAGAGAATAACTACTTTAGACCTGGTGGGCTACACGGTCTCTGTCTCAACTGCTTAACTCTGCGGTGATGGCGTCAAGCGGCCGTAACCATATGTAAACAACTGGTGTGGCCATGTTCCAATAAAACTTTATTCATGGACATTAAAGTTTGTATTTTATCTAATTTTGACATGAAATATTATTTTTAAAAACCATTTAAAACTGTAAAAACAACTTTTAGCTCACAGGGTGTAGATAGACAGCAGGCGATTGGACCCACCCACTGTAGTTTGTTGAACCCTGCACTTTCTAGAGTGTAAATTCTGAGGGCTGGACTTTTCATGTTTGTTTGTATATTCTAGAAGCTTGGCCCATGATACTTAATAAATACTTGTTTAATAAAAGAGTAAACTAAAGAATTTCTTCTGAATGTATATCATAAATATAATGCATGTTTATTAATTCGTATTATATTATATAACATTATAATATAATAATAACAGATTGTACTATATAAATATAATACTATAAACTTATATTTGCCTAGCTCTTTACAGCTGGACAGACACCTTCACAAACACCACTCCTTTTGTCTGTGTGCCTGTGACGTCGGAAGGGAATGCAATGAGCCTGTGTTACAGATGGTGGGGTTTATCCCAGGGTGCATTTCGGCTTTTGTGAGCACATCATACAAACACTGATTTCCAGAGGTGTCCAAATAATTACCCCTATAGAAAATGCCTTCCTGGTTTTTGTTTTCGTTTTTTAAACTTTAATTACTTCTGGAGATGTTTCAGGTGATTTTTTGACACGATAGATAATGTGTCAGTTCTCCAGAACACATTTTAGCTTCTTGGGGACT
This sequence comes from Lagenorhynchus albirostris, assembly GCF_949774975.1. Classification (NCBI taxonomy): domain Eukaryota; kingdom Metazoa; phylum Chordata; class Mammalia; order Artiodactyla; family Delphinidae; genus Lagenorhynchus; species Lagenorhynchus albirostris. The sequence continues at coordinate 102,976,763 of NC_083104.1, read as the reverse complement.
TTAGTTCACATCTGGGAAGAGAGAAAATCCCATCAGTCTTCATGAACAAGACGTCGGCGTGCAGTCTGGACCATCCACTGTCAGTGGGGTCGTCTCTGAAGGAAAAAGATGCCATCCATGGGGGTCAGGTGAGCCTCAGGTGTGGATTGTGGGCTGTTCTGTATTGATCACAGAGCCCAGATTTATTCTCGGTCCTTCTCAGCCTGCTCTGTGCCCAGGGACGCTGGCATCCAGTTGGGTTTGACCAGTGGACAACACCTGTGGGATATCAGAGGGTGGGGCAGAAAGAGGTTGGACGCTCACCCACCTGTCCTGGGTCGGCAGTGCCCATGTTCCCCGCGGGGAGCACCGCTTGCCTTACCTTTTGGTGGGGGGTAATCGTTTTCCCTGTTGCTACTGGAGTACCTGACTGACCCCCGAACCTGCGCAAACCTCTGTAACGATCTTTCCATTAAGAGTTTTCCAGGAGAACCGTCTGCCTCCTATGTGGACCTGGCTGGCCAAGCCCTCTATGAGGTCTGACTGCAGGACCCTGGGAACTGGTAGTTGGGGGCCCCAAGTCAGAGCCATAACTTCAGAAATTCTCCTGCCCAAAACTTCCTCTTTGGGTCACAACCGTAGACGTTTCTTTGACTTTGCCCCCACATCACAGTGATGGAGCCTCAGTCACCTCTCCTCAGAGGGGGCATGAGGAGCTGGGTTTGCTGTGTCGCGCTCTGCTGTGACGTGCTGGCCTCAGGCCCTGGTGGGAGCTTGGCTCATCTGAGCAGTGGGAGTGGGGCTGTAGGGAGAAAGGAAAGCTGGGACCCTGCTTCCGGGACAGAGCCTTCAAGGGCCAGGATGAGGGCCTGAGGCACCCATGGCGGGAAGGAGGGGAGAAACTGGACCCTGCGGGAGCTCAGAGACTGGAGTTGGGGATACTAATGATAATTTGTGTCTACTTGTTCATGTTTTCACCACCACGTATGAGCCCTCTGGTGTTTTTCATATTGGTATTTCTCCCCTCATCATTCCAATAGCTTTTAAAAAATTGAAATATAGTTGATTTAGGGTTAGTATAGTTGATTTACAATGTTGTGTTAATTACTGCTGTACAGCAAAGTGACTCATTTCTACACATATATTTATTCTTTTTTATATTCTTTTCCATTATGGTTTATCCTAGGACATTGACTGTATTTCCCTGTGCTATACAGTAGGAACTTCCAGTGGTTTTTGATGTGAGTTTTACTAAAATCAGTGCTTGTATCTATGGATTGGTATTACTGTTTTCCTATTTTTTATTTTTTTCATTTCTGCTTTTAGTTGTAGAAATTCCTTCTTTCTGTTTTCCTTAAGTTCATTCTGTTGTTTTCCTTCCAAGTTCTTAAACTGTATGCTTACTTCGCTCATCTTCCATATTTCCTTTTTAGCAACATCAGTATCTAAAGCGACTCTTTCCCTCCGAACATGCCTTTAATTGCGCCTCATGGGTTTTGATATATGTTGTTTTCTAAATATTCTGCTATTTTGATCTTGATTTTTCAGTGACAGAAGAATTTAAAATTTTAAAAATATTTCTAGATGGTAGGTTTGTCTTCTAGTTTCTACTTGTATTATTAATTTCTCATTTTATTGCATTATGATCAGAAAATGTTAGTTTTAATTTAACATATGTATGGAGGTCTTCTTTCTGGCTGACTAGAGTCAATTTTTGTGACTATTAATAGGTCATTTGGAAAAAAGAGTTATTCTCTGATTTTAGGATATAGAGTGTGATATATAGCAATTACCTCATATGTTGTTTAGGTTTTCTGTTTGTGTGTGTGTGTGTGTGTGTGTGACTACACACATTCAACTTTTCACCTTAAGAGTTTTTCACTTATTTAATTTTCTGTTTCTACTTTCACCACGTTCCACTCTTTCCCATACATGAATTTTGCAAAGGCAACAAAATCCACGTCTGACAGGTCAGCCTATCTCTCCAGATCAGATGAGCTCAGAGCAGCATCTTGGCCCTGACATGTTATGCAGAGGCACAAGGCCAGCCTTTGAAAGCACAAACGGGGGAAATTTGGAAAGAAGGAGTGATTTGTCATAACAGTCGGTATGACTTAGACTAGCACATCTTTGGCTTGGGACCCAGTGGTTGAATTTTCTTATATGGCAGGGATGTATCAACACGGGGCCTCAGAATACTTACCTGCACAGTGGCCAGGAAGGGCCAGGTGCCACTGTCTGCTTGTACTCTTATTTTCGCCTTCCGTTTTCTAAAAGATGTGAGCACTCATCAAGGCATGTAAATATTAGAGCCAGAGCACGAATGGGTTGCCCTAGATCAGGCCAGGTTGCCATAGATTCTGAGCAAAATTAGTATCTTGGAGTTTATGATTACTTGGTTACAAATGCACCTATAAGGAAAATAGAATTTTTTAAACCATAAGTAATTGAAGATTATAGATGTTTTAATATTCTATTATGGGATATCACATATTGGAATTGTTATTTCAGATATTTTAGCAAGTTTTTAATTAGAATGGATGAACGTACAGATTATTTTAAAAAAAACAAACTTGGAAGTGTACTGATTTCAGAGTCATTTTGTTATGTTAACTCATGGAGAATCATTGCAGTGGTGCCAGAGGAAGGGAGCGGGTCAAGGTCCTGTTAGATTCCTTGTTTAAGTGTAACGGCTGAGCTTTGGAGATTATGAACCTGTAAGCTTGAAATCAATCCCCAGCAACATTCTAGATCAGATCACTGAGTTAGCATCTGCCAGCAGAGATCACCCATGGAAAGGGCAAAGCCCACCGCTTCTTTTCGTTGGGGTTGTGACGAAGAACTAACAGATGGGAACATAGAGTGAATGGCCACAAAACATCGAAATCTCTCTTCTGACGGCTGCCAAGGCCCAAGCTGAGTGGGGAAGGAGAGATCATTCCAAATCTTGTTAAATATTTCACCTAAATACTATTGGTAATGTTCTTGTCAACTAGAAGAGACAGCCTAACCCACTAACGGCCTCCTGTGATAAGGAAGCAGCAGGGCAGAGAGAATAAAAGTGCAGGTTCCGGAATCAGATGACCTGGATTCCGAACCACTCGTGCTCTGTCGTGGCGTCGAAAGGTTATTGTTTCATTCATGAATTAATTTACCATTTCAGCAAGTATTATTGAGCTCCTAATATGTGCTTGATACATTTGTAGGTTTGGGGGAACCAATAGTAAACAGGATTCTATAAATGAATGAAGGAATGAATTCCTGTCCTCTTGAAACTTATATCATGAAGCTTATATCGTTGGCAGTAAAAAACTACATAAAATATATGGCTGTCAGACTGTAATTGGCACTAGACTAAGAATGAAGCTGGGAAAGAGGGTAATTACAAGGAACAGGGTTTTTATATTAGAGCATCAAGGAAAGTCCTCACTGGGAAAGTGATATCTTAGCAAAGACTTGAAGGAGCAATTCAGGCCAAGGGAACAGCAATTGTAAGCATTCTGAGGTCGGAATATGTCTGCTAATTTGAGGAGCAGAAAGGAAGTCAGAATAAATGACAGGTGAGATCAGGGTTAGTCTGGGTCTAGGCAAGGACAAAAGTATAGTTTTGTTTTTTTTTAACGCTGCAAGATGTTTATGATTGAGAAATTTTGTAGTATTTTGTTTAGAATCTCATTCCATTTCCCAGAAAATCAGATGTCCTAATCATACATTGACATCAAAGTTTAATCATATTATTTTTTACCTTTTCTTTTAACCGTTCTTACATTTAACATTTTTTAAAGTGTACTACTCAGTACTGTTTAGTGTATTCACGTTGCTGTGTAACAGATCTCTACAACTTTTTCATCTTGTAAAACTGACTCAATACCCCTTGAACAACTCCCCAGTCCCCCTCCCCCCAGCCTCTGGCAACCACCCTTCTACTTTCCATCTCTATGAATTTGGTTAGTTGGATCCTTCATAGAGGAATCATACAGTATTTGTCTGTCTTTATGCCAGTACCATACTCTTTTGATCACTGTAGCTTTGTAATATGTTATGAAATCAGGAACTATGATGCTTCCAACTTTGTTCTTTTTTAAGATTGTGTTGGCTATTTGGGGTCCCTTAACATTCCATATGAATTTTAGGATTTTTTTTTCCTGTTTCTGCAAAAAATGCCATTGGCATTCTGATAGGGATTGCACTGACTCTGTAGATTGCTTTGGGGACACTGTAATGGGGGCATTTTACCAATTTAAGTCTGAAGTCTAGTTTCAGTATTTTAAATCTTCCAATCCGTGAACATGGAATGCTTTCCATTTATTTTTCTCTAATTTCTTTCAGCAACATTTTCAGCTTCCAGTGTACAAATCTTTCACCTCCTTGGTTAAGTTTATTACTGAGTATTTTATTCTTTTTGACGATGCTGTGAAAGGGATTGTTTCCTTGGTTTCCTTTTCAAAATGTTCTCTGTTAGTATGTAGACAGGTAACCCATTTTTATCATACTCATTTTTTGAATAGGGAAATTTAATACAAAAATTATTAACTAGTAAAAGAAGGATTACCTACTAAGAGATAGCGAGAACCCTAAAGGAAATGGAAATAGCAGATGTAGGGAGAGCTACTGAGGGCTGAGTCAGAGCACCTGAGGAAGGTGAAGCTGGATGGTCCTCTCCCATCCCAACATATTCAGACTCATTGGAGATGGTATGACATGATCCCCTGGGTAATCTGGGTAATCTGAGTGGGCATCTTTGGATCTCTGGCAGCTGAGCTATAAGAGAAAAATCAAACACCATCACCTCCCCCCTGCAGTGCCCTCTGCCCAGACAAAGCTGGGCCTTGCACCAGGAGAATATCCCAGGACCTGCTCCAGCATCAGAAGGCAGGCAAAGAAGGATGCATTTGTAGCTAAGAAGCCACAGTGACACCTGGCACAGGAGGTGCTGGGGGCTGCTTTCACTGGAGCACATACACCATTAAAGGGCTTTTATGAAGAGCAAGACAGGATGCCTTTAGAGAGTTTTGAGCAGAAGACTGACACGATCTCAGTCATGCTCTCAGCAGGATGGTTCCGGTTGCTGGCTTGAAGATGGACTGGTGGCAGGTGCGGGGGAAGCCCACTAGGAGGCTGTTGCAATAATAGTAAAATAATAATCTAAACATGTCATTAAACCTTTATGTAATAAAGGTATCTAACTGGGACTCTCATGATATCTTGGCTAACTTTATCATGGTTAACTCTAGGTCTAAATAAGAAGCAAAGTATTTTTTAAGGAACATTTTAAAAATCAGTCACCATGAAATACATGCTGATTTTTCTAGTAGGTGAAAAGATACAGCAGCAAAAGCAAAAATAAACAAGTGGACTACATCAAACCAAAAAACTTCATACAAAAAAGAAACATGTATAACCGAATCACTTTGCTGTACATCTGAAGCTAACACAGCATTTGTAAATCAACTATATTCCAATAAAATTTTTTTAAAAAAAGAAACCATCAGGCTTCCCTGGTGGCGCAGTGGTTGAGAGTCCGCCTGCCGATGCAGGGGACACGGGTTCATGCCTCGGTCTGGGAAGATCCCACATGCCGTGGAGCGGCTGGGCCCGTGAGCCATGGCCGCTAAGCCTGCGTGTCCGGAGCCTGTGCTCCGCAGTGGGAGAGGCCACAGCGGTGAGAGGCCCGAGTACCGCAAAGAAAAGAAAAAGAAACCATCAACAACATGAAAAGGCAACAAACATACAGAATGGGAGAAAATATTCGCAAATCACATATATGATAAGGAGTTAATATCCAAAATATATAAGGGACTCATACAACTCAATAGCAAAAAACCAAGTAATCCAATTTAAAAATGGGGAAAGGACCTGAATAGACATTTTTTTCAAAGAAGATACACAGATGGCTAACACGTACATGGAAAGATGCTCAACATCACTAATTGTCAGGGAAATGCAAATTAAAACTACAAAGAGATATCACCTCACACCTCTTTACGGTGACTGTTAACAAAAAGACAAGAAACAAGAAGAATTGGCAAGGGTGTGGAGAAAAGGGAACCCTTGTGCACTGTTGGTGGAATGTAACTTGGTGTAGCCCCTATGGAAAACAGTACAGAGTTTCCTCAAAAAACTAGAAATAAAACTACTATATGATCCAGCAATGCCACTCCTGGGTATGTATCTGAAGGAAACGAAATCACTATCTTGAGGAGATCGCTGCAAGCCCATGTTCAATGAAGTGTTATTCACAGTAGTCAAGGCATGGAAACCATCTAAGCGCCCACTGATGGCTGAAAGGACAAAGAAATGTGGTACATATGTACACACCACACTTGTGACCACATGGAGGAAGCCTAAGGGCACTTTGTATTATTCCCACTCAGAGAAAGACGAATACTGTCTGATCTCATTTACATGTGGAATCTTAAAACACAAAACTCATGTAAACAGAGAACAGTTTGGTGGCTTCCAGAGGTAGTAAAATGAATAAGTCCTAGGAGAGTAGTGTACAGCATGGTGACTATGATTAACAACACTGTACTGCATATTTGAAAGTTGCTAAGAGCGTACATTTTAAAAGTTTTCACCACACATACAACAAAAAAATTGTAACTATGTGAGGTGATGGATGTGTTTACTAACCTTATTGTGGTAATCATTTCACAATATATACATACTTTATATCACCACGTTGCACACCTTACATTTACATAATGTTATATATCAATTATATCTCAATAAAGCTGGAAGAAAAATAAACGAAAGATATGTAGTAGAAAGCCCTCCTTCTACCTCTATCTGCTATCCATCTCACTCCCATAAAACTTTTGTTTGTTTCTTGTGCATCTTTCCAGAGTTTTTAAATATAAATACTAGCAAACACAACTATATATTTTTTTTATCTCTCCTTTCATTGTTCCTCAAACGGAATATACGATACTCTCAGGTTTTTCACCTTTGCTTTTTCCACAAAATTATAGATCTGGAGATTTTTTCCATATCACTATATAGAAAGACTCCTCATTTTTTCAAATAACTGCATGTTCCATAATTTAAATAGTTTTAAAATAATGGAAATTTGGGGTGTTTCCAGTCTTTTGTTATTATAAACAATGCTGCAATGGAAAGCCTTCTTTATATGTCACTTTGCACGTGTGCAAGTCTACCTGTAGGGTAAAGTTACAGAAGGGAAATAATGGATTAGAGGGTAATATGCATGATAATTCTGATGGCTATTGCCAAATAGAGCATTGCTGGACCAGAAGGAATCTACAGTACCACCGCGAGGTATGAGGGGGCCTGTTTCCCCGAAGCCTCACCAGTGAAAAGTACTAACAACTTTTGGAGTTTTGCCAAGGTGATTGATGAAAAATGACATGTTGGTATAGTTTTAATTTGCATTTTTCTTATACTAAGCGCAGTGAGTATCTTTTCCTATTTTTCCTATTTCATATTTTTAAGATATAATTATTCTCTGTTCCTATCCTTTGCCCATTTATCTGTTGGATTGTTGGTCTGGGCTCTGTGTTTTTAAGTCAACTGAGAAATGTTAAGCGCTATAAATTATTTTGGGGTTAAAAATCCCATCACATTTTTAATGTTGTAAAACTTACAATAAGCCTGCTACTTTAATACTAGTAAATATGTCTTATTATACTACAAAATAGTTTCTTTGTTCAGAGGCTGAAATTAGAAATTTCAAACATGGCTCATGTGTGTGTGTGTGTGTGTGCGCGCGCGCATATAATGATGGCCTTTTTATAAAGTCACATGAGGCCATAAAACTTTACTCCAAAAAGGGAGACCAAACTCAAGTGGGGGTCTCTGGAACACAGCTATGCCGAGGCTTAGGAATAAGGTCTCAGATTAGCCTAAGCGTTGCTCCCACTGAAGGGGATAACATCGCTAATTACACTCCTAATTATTTTAATCTCATTTGTTGAACAGATTCCAGTCTAAATCATTAATAGCAAACCAGATTCCTGCATCGGCTATTTGGATGGTGTACAGGGCATTATATTTATACTGAACTCCATTTTGTTAATAATTTTAAAAAGCATAATAGACATGAAATACAATGTCAGAGCTTGTCCTCTTGTCTAACCCCCTCATTTTACATAGGCTATTAATAGGGGCTTTGATTTTCATGCCCCCTTTTAATTTTCCTTCACCTTTCAATATGCTTTCAGTTCTTATCAGAACACCTGGTTGTAGATAAGTCCACCCAACTTCCATGCTGCCTGATGCCCTACACACCTCAGCACACAAAAGATCTTTCTTGCTTAGTTCTTGGCTATTCCAGATTTGTAGGGTCACTAGAGGAAATGCTCTAGGACAGTAAAAGTTCTATTTTCTTAAGCTGATAGGCTTCAGTTTCTCCATGGGTCCCTTAAGGATTCTTGACTCGAAGTCTCCTAATGTTCCCAGAGATCAAACCGTCGCTGAGTTTGTGAGAGGAGAGAAAGGTGGGGTGATGGGTTCTCCACCTTCCCTGAGGAGAGGGCTGCCCTGTTCGGGGGGCAATGTTAATATTCTGCATAGTTTTGTTATATTCTATTTCCTGAGGTCATAACAGCCTGGGTTCCAATTACATTCCTAGAATAATGAGCCTGTTACAGTAAATGAACATTTTCAAGTGCGACTGAATAACCATCTATTGAATATGACGGCACCTAACAATTTTCCTCTTGGCAGAAGGAAAGAAGGATGCATTTGGGTGACAGGAAGTTGTCTGTGACACGCGATAGAAAAAGGAGGGTGAGAATTTAAGGCGGTTCTGGCGTCTCTCGTGGCCTCTGTTTAGTCAAGGCTGTCGGGAGATAGAGGCTATGGACCCTTTCTGCAAATGTCGAGGCTCCCTGACTCCAAACCGCTTCAGGGTCCTGACCCCAGAAGTCACCTGGTCTAAGTTTGTCCCCTTTCTTCTTTTGAAAGTTGTGATTGACACAAAATGACAGCTCAGGATCCTGGCTTTATTGCCTTAGCACTATCACAAAGAATGGAGTTGGACCAAGTAGCCCGTGTTAAGAGTAACCTTTAGGAATAGATTGTTTTAAATGTTAAAAACATACTTTTAAACAAAGCATGTTCTATGCAACCATACTGCCCCTTGACTTTCTGGTATTTTCATATGGTGCTTGTCAAGGCAACTTTGTGACCGGACATACACATGGTGGGTGTTCCCATTAAAAAGGCAAAGAGGAAACGGGTCAGTAGCTGTCGAGTAGGAAGTCCTGATGGAGAAATCCCCTCCATAGGATGCAAAGAAAGGTCCCAGACCAAGGATGGAAGAGGGGCGGTGAAAGCATTTCCACCTACAGGCCTCTATCTGTGCCTGCTTCTCCTACCAAAGCATTGCTAATCTTGCAACATTTCACATACTGGTGAGAAGAATGTTTTAGTGTAGGATTCCATGTCCCTTTCTGGCCGCACAATTTTCTGTGTGAACTTGCACGAGTTTCCTACCTTTTCTGCATCCGTGTAGACGACCCGAGGTCAACCAGGTAGGAGCTCCAGTTGCGCACTTGGAGCTGGAGGCCAGACGTGGTTATTGTTCCGTGGATGCGCTCTCTTCCATTCCCATCAGAAAAAAGGAACACAACCAGTTTGTATTCGTGTAGAACAGACAAGAACATTTGTTTATAATTCTGTCCCAGGACTCTGTTAGCTTTCCTGCCCTCTGTGTCAGTCCAAGGAAATACGGACCACTGGCCATCCAGCAAAGCATCACATGAATTCATTAAATTGATGGCATCCTGCTGACTGGACAAGTCAGGCGAGCAGTGGCGAGCCTGTTGGAGGCTTTGGTGAGATACGTATGCGTCAGAAGGTGGGGGACAAGCCATACAAAAATTCAGGGTGCTGCCATAGAGTTAAGTTTTTAGGGGTCCAGGGGGTGACCAGATGTCCCCTCCAGAGTAACACATAAAGTGCTGTGTCTCGTACCCCTAGCACACGTTGCCCAGACTGCCTCTTTGACCTCTGCAGGCCACTTTACATGCCTGGCAGGTGCTCAGGCCTGTGTGTTGGATGACATGGAGGATAGAGCAGGGCACAGCTCTGCGGTGGGTCCTGCTGCCTCAGCCCTGCCCCTGGGGCCATACAATATGGCAGACCCTGCAGTGTCAGCGGTGCCCATGGGGCTGGATGCCGTGTGGATTTGTGTTAAACCCCCATAGAGGAGTCCGGATGTCTTCTCTGGGGTCCTGGAGGCAGGCCGTGCTAGTTCCATCTGCAGGGCACCACGGCCCACAGCCAACGGGACAGCCGAGAGCGAGAGGAACTTAGGACGGGTCCAGGAGAAAGGATGACAGGTTTCAATCTTGGCCCAATAAGTGCTTGCCATGGTGGGGTGTCATTCACCCCACTACCTCCCTTTTGTAAATCTCCTCTCAGGTACCGCCCACAGGTACCATGGAAGAACCGGTCCCCCGCCGGGCAGGCCTCCGTGTGGCAGCCATGGTGGTGGATCCCTTAGGGCTCCTTCCAGCAAAGCTGCTGTGCGGAGTACGGCTGACAGCCTCAAGCCACGGTCCCTGTGGAGCCACCATGGCCGTCATGCCACGGCTGTGTTCCCCAGGCTACACCCAGCCAACGACTGGCAACCACAGTCCCTGGCCACCACTAATCTACTTTCTGTCCCTACAGACTTGCCTATTCTGAAGGTTTATATTTCATGTAAGTGGAGTCATGCAATAGGTGGTCCTTCCTGACTGAGGTCTTTCATTCAGCACGATGTTTCCAAGGCTCCTGATCTCTGCGTCGTTGATATTTATAATCACGTAGTAACTGGTACAGTGTATAGCAGTAATGCTTGTTCCATAGAGCTGGCTCGGAGAGGACATGCACTAGGACACGCAGAATTCTCAGGACAATGCCTGACAGGGTTAGCGCTTAATCAACTACGCTATTTTTTGTCTTTATAAAAAGACCTCATTTTAAAACTGTGTTTTTTCTAACTATAACAGTAGCACATAGATGAAATGGAAGATCATTCACAATAGCCCATATCAACACCATAATCCCCATCACTGCTGCATTTTGGAGCACATATAAAATATATATACACACATATATATAACTTACTGTAACTATATATGCATATATATAATATGCTAATGTCACTGAAATATAATTGATTTACAATGTTGTGTTAGTTTCAGGTGCACAGCAAAGTGGTTCAGTTATACATTACTTATATGTCTATTCTCTTTTAGATGTTTTTTCCCTTACAGGTTATTACAGAATATTGAATAGAGTTCCCTGTGCTGTACAGTAGGTCCTTGTTGTGTATCTGTTTTATATACAGTAGTTTGTATCTGCTAATCCTAACCTCCTAATTTATCCCTCCCCCACCTTTCCCCTTTGGTAACCGTAAGTTTGTTCTGTATGTCTGTGGGTCTGTTTCTGTCTTGTAAATTAGTTCATTTGTATCATTTTTTTAGATTCCACATATAAGTGATATCATATGATATTTGTCTTTCTCTGTCTAACTTACTTCACTCAGTATGATCATCTCTAGGTCCATCCATGTCGCTGCAAAGGGCACTATTTCATTCTTTGTTACGGCTGAGTAGTAGTATTGTATATATGTGCCACATCTTCTTTATCCATTCATCTGTCGACGGACACTTAGGTTGTTTCCATCTTGGCTATTGTAACTAGTGATGCAGTGAACATCGCGAGGTGCATGTATCTTTTCGAATTATGGTTTCCTCTGGATATAAGCCCAAGAAGTGGGATCGTAGGATCATTAATTTAAGCTATTATTGATTGCTTCACTTGTCATAGAAATACTTGTGGAGACAAATGACATTAAATGTCTTATATTCTGGCCTTACTGAAAAATCATCAAATATTTTTTAAAATTTAGGGTTTTTAAAAGAAAAAGTAGTGATTACCACAAGAGTTGACATGAATTGAGATTTTTCCTGTGTCTTCCAGTTTGGACCCCGAGGTTCCTGACGTGCCCTCTGGTTCGGCTACAGCACAAGGTCTGCAGGCAGCGGTCAGACTCACCAGTCTCTTCTGAAATGTAGGAAAACATTTCAGGTTAGTCTGTTTGTTATTTCACTTCAAAACTTAGGTCCCCCAAATGCATTCTAAATATCGGAATTAAATGTGTATTATTCTTATGCTTTTCCTGCTTTATGTTTTTTTCTCCCCAAACTAGCTTACCACGTCTGAGGCTTGTAGAAACTAATGTTAGAGGTTGCGGAGGGTGGTGTTTTTGTTTTGCTTTTGGCCGTGCTGTGGCTTATGGGATCTTAGTTCCCCGACCAGGGATTGAACCTGGGCCCTCAGGAGTGAGAGCACGGAGTCCTAACCACTGGACGGCCAGGGAATTCCTGGGATGGTGTTTAAAGTACTCTCCTGGAGAAGGAATTAGGCTAGAAACCAACTGAACTGCCCACCTTTCTGCACTCCTGATTCCTCTATTGCTGACTCAGGGTGTGGGGAGGATGGTCATTTCCTGTGCGAGGATCCCCAGCCCTTTAGGGGGCGCCCTGAGGACAGTGGCTGCTGGCCCCTGAGGAGAGCAGCCCAGCTGGGGCTGAGGCAAAGCCGAGGCCCTTGGGGCCTGTGTCCCCTGAGCTCGGGGAGGCTGGTCCTGACCCCCACGCCCCGTGCTGTGACGATGGCTGTTGTGTGTTGGTGCGGCTTAGCTCTTGATTCCAAATTCTCTGGACTCCTGAGTCTTGCCCTTGGAACACCCAGGACACCCAGGGAGAAACCGCGGCTTCGGATGCCCGGGCGGGAACACTGCTGGTTTCCACAGCAACCGAAGACTTAGGGCAGTCCTCCTTGGGTATAGTTTCTGTTAATTTTTTCATGAATTTATTTTTTTTTTTGCGGTACGCGGGCCTCTCACTGCTGTGGCCTCTCCCGTTGCGGAGCACAGGCTCCGGACACGCAGGCTCAGCGGCCATGGCTCACGGGCCCAGCCGCTCCGCGGCATGTGGGATCCTCCCGGACCGGGGCACGAACCCATGTCCCCTGCATCGGCAGGCGGACTCTCAACCACTGTGCCACCAGGGAAGCCCCTTTAATGGATTTTTTAAATGGCTAAGTTATTACTCAGCTTCCTCGTTTGTCACGGAGACAAGGACTCCCTTCTGGGGCTGCAGTACCGGTGGGGCGACAGGATGCAGGTGATGTGCTGGGCCGGCCGCCTCGGAGAACGTTTTCAGTGAGTGTTAGCCATTCTCAGATTTAATTCATTCTCTGAATTGTTTCACACACACACGCACACGCACACACACACAAGCACACTCCTTAATTCTATTTTTTTTTAAATTTTAGACTTTGATGACTTTGCCCCTTGCACAGAAACGAAGACCCAACACAGCAAAACTAAATGAATAAATTAATAAACTCCTACCGCCAACATCTAAAAAAAAAAAAACTTGTAAGGAATGAGAGACACCTAAGCAGGCAAAAACTCTATAAAGCTAATAAAATTCTTCAAAGAAACAGGCAAAGATGTTGGCTTAAGTCAAAGATTGATAAAAACAAAACGAGCTTTGAACAGAGAAGCTAAGTTAGTTCAGGTATCCAGAGAGCACTTCAAGCAGAGAGCTTGCTCGTGCCCCACAATGGGCGCTCCCCGCCAGAGCTGGGTGCACAAATCTCTGTAAGTACAGAGCTAATTTCTAGTGAGTTTACCCACACAATCCAGGACACGCAGTTAATTTTGAACTTCACATAAAGAAATTCAATCTTATCTGAAAATTAACTGCATTTCCTGTATTTTTGCTTGCTACATCTTACAGCCCTATTTCAAATACATGGGAATAAAACAGCCACAGAAGGTGAAAGTGTGCTGAACCAGAGTATATATGTCGTGACTTAAGAGTTCAATGCTAAGGAAGGGACTGAGAGCTTTTTCTTGTCTCTTTGTGTCTCTTTGCTAGAAACTCCATCTTTTCTGCATGGTTTTCTCCTCTCGATCTGGGCCAAGTTTTAGCATCTTTCAGAGTTTTATTGCTATACTGATGATGACTTCAGGTGGTAAGAATTTCTGTTCTTTACAAAAGCAGCAGAGAAAAGGCAATGGCCACCGGCCTACGAGTTCCTAAGGATAAGAACTGTGTGTTTAACCAACTTGATAGCCTCAGAGGCTAGCACAGTGCCTGGCTCAGAGCAGGTAGTCAGTCGATGTTTGCTCTTTCCTCAGATTTATTGAACAAGTTGTGGGGCAAGGGGGCAGCTGGACAGAATCGTCGCCAGTGTGATCATATGTGGTTCAACTTTTCATTCCCATTGGTTTTCACAGTGCCTCAGATATAAGTGGATCTCAATAAATGCCGAATGAATTGAACTCAGCTGATTTAAGGCCATGTGATTCCTTTCCATTAGGGTAGATATTTCTTGAGAAACATTTTTATTATTTAGCATATCATGGAAATTTGTATTTGCTACACACCACATAACCACACTTATTTTATTACTTTTGTATCCCTCTGGGCTTCTTGTTCATGGTACACAGTGCTCTCTGGTGTGACAGGTCTTGGCGTGAGTAATTCCAAACCTCAGGGCTCTCTCATCATCCAGCCCAGTGCAATTACATGAGCACTTGAGAGTCTGGCTGAGTTTGGAAAGTGGATGTAAGTGAAACAGACAAGGTGGAAAGGAACAGAGCGACATCTGGAGAGGAGAATGGCCAGGACTCACGTCTGCCTGCCTGAAGCTCACCTCCCCCCTCCTTGGTCTCCATGCTCCTCCCAGTGAGCACGTGATGGGTCACAGGACTGTCCCCCTGGGCTGTGCTGGGGTCTGTCCCAAGTCAGCCTCCAGCCCCTCCAGGTAGGCAGTACCCAAGGCATTGCATCAGTTGTTTTCCCAAACACAGTAGCTAAGTTTGGGTCTGATCTTGTATTCCCTGAAAATAACCCTATGTGTAAACTCTTAAATAATCTTTTAAAATCTCTAACTTCTTTGAATTTTCTACACAAAATTGGCATACAAGAATTCTAGCTTGGCCACAACCCCTTTAATGAAATTAAAGATAGAAGGAAACGTGGGAATGCCAGTTGTACAGGTGGTAGAATGTTTGGGTTTAAGGTATGCACACTCTTTCCTGGATCTCTAAGATAGATTTGAAGGTTTTAATCAAAAGTGTAAGCTTTCAGGATAATGCTAAGAGATGGTCCATTGAGCTGCATTCTTAAAATACGAAGGACATCCAATCATTCTACAATCCGTACATTGTAAAATTTTATGTCTCAACTATAGTTAATTTTCCATCACCCAAACTCTTGGCTGGACTTCCAGTTTTCTCAATAATGACTTCTCTTACTTGGCTGGTCACGTTAAATTTAGCAAAAGCTGGGATGCCAATCACCTCTGCCCCAGCTCCCCCTCTATTAGGTCATTTCTGATGCTATCTTGGGCTTCTTTCATCACCTTGTGGGTCTCGCCATCACTGGGTTCCACGTTTGTAAGAAACTGCTTATTTGGATATCCATCCAGGCAGGCCCATCAGACCTTTCACATCAACTCGCCTGAGTCTGGAATCTAAACCATTGGCTGCAGGAAGCAGGCCTTCATGCTCCTGCCTTAACACAGGAGAGAGGGGTGGGGAGGTTTTTTTCATTTTTAAAGAGTCATCTTTTTTTTTTTTTGGCTGCTTTCGGTCTGCGTTGTGGTGCGCGGGCTTTCTCTAGTTGTGGCGAGCGGGGGCTACTCTTCGTTGTGGTGCGCGGGCTTCTCCTTGCGGTGGTTTCTCTTGTTGCAGAGCATGGGCTCTAGGCACGCGGGCTTCAGTAGTTGTGGCACACGGGCTCAGTAGTTGTGGCATGTGGGTTCTAGAGCGCAGGCTCAGTAGCTGTGGTGCATGGGCTTAGCTCCGCAGCATGTGGTATCTTCCTGGACCAGGGTTCGAACCCGTGTCCCCTGCACTGGCAGGTAGATTCCTAACCACTGCGCCACCAGGGAAGTCCAGGCGGGGTGTTTATTAAAATGCTTGTCAATGCACCTCCCTGTGCGTGAATGTTTTCTAAGTAAGAGGTAGGAACGCTCCATCTTCACAGAGAGCTGTGGCTTCAGGAGAGAGAGAGGCCAAGCTTTCCCCCTTCTCTCCTACACCAGCTGCAGTCAGGTCTGTTTATGTATGGCACGATGACTCTCTGGGGCATGAAGAAATAGGGTGGAGACCAGGGTCAAGGATTTTCAGGTTTTACCAGTGGACAAAGTACAGAGGAATATTCCAGGGATTCTGATTCTAGCAGAGGGTGAGCGGGGGAAATATGGTGTGTTGTTTCTGTCTCACACTTGGACGTGGGGGTGTGATTTGGTCTCTGCTCACCTCCCCAACCTGAATTCTTACGAGCCCCATGCCCCGCACTCCAAGCTACATTCGGGCCAAAACAGTCTCAGCCCTCAGTGGTCCGAGACTTTCCTCTACTGTGCTTACCTCTACTTACCTCTACTGTTCCTTGACAGACTGATTTTGAAGAATTCTTTTTATCTGTCCTCCCCGTACCTACTCTCCCTGTTCATACACATGCACACACACACACACACACACTCTTAGATGATTACACCCAGACACATGCATACACTGGGACAGATGTGTCCACTTAGATGCACACGTGGCCAGCACATGCATACACACAGTCTGTGAGCACCTTCAGGGTCAATACCGTGTCTAGGTCTCCGCTGTAACCAAGATCCTTGCTCAGAGCGGGTGGTCAGTAATAGCTGTTGAATAAATGCTAAACGAGGAGCAGCACCCAGAAGTGTGCACCTCTTAGGGTCAACTGCTGAAAATATTTGGTCAGGAATTTCCCATCATTTCTGATTCTAATTGAGAGTGTGCTGATTGCAACCTGGACTTGGAAGGCCAATTACTTCTCCCCAGTTCCCCCAAATACACCACATCAGATCAAGCTGGAATGTATGTGACCAGGGAGCTGTCAAGAGCAAAGTCAGTCCATCCTTCGATTAGTTCCCATCAGAGACTTAAACAAATAAGAAAACCAAACAGTTCCCCCTCCTGAGCAAACACTGTTTGAACTGATAGTAGGTCAACAAGAGCACGGCCGGGTCAGCAAACGCCAACAAGTGAAGAAGCAAATTACTGCCAACCGTCCAAGATCAGACCACAATACAAACAAAAGCACATGTACATATAAAATAGAATAACATCACGAACCTCATGCAGCAACAGGACTGAGAAATTACAACTTCATGAAAGATGTAAATGGAGATGATACACACATACGCATACGTGTGTACATAGATACATAGATGGATGATGGGTGGATAGAAGGGCAGGTGATAGAGAGACAGATGGATGGAAAATGTAAAACAGATTGGAGGAAGGCAGCCTGTTTTAACTTTTTGAGGCTCAAGATGAGATGAGCAAATTTGCAACTCCATGTGCTTCAAGATGGTAGCAAGTGAGAGCCTCTGGGTGAGGTTGGGGGGACGCAGTAGAGAGAGTCTGAGTGAGTGGGAGTTAAACAGGTCATTCCAGCCCCTTTGGCAAACTCCCCTCCTGCTGGGACAAGATTGGGGGGCATGGGTGGGGGGGACGATGCAGGCAGAGGCCGAGCAAAGGGCGAAATGAGGTGACACAAAGAGGGAGAGTCAGCACGAGCACACGTCCCCTCCCCGAGGTCCAAGCCTTCCCCTCAAGAAACTTTCAGGAAAGATCTTCAGTGCCACCCAGTGCTTTCTGCAACAGGAGTTGAGTTTCTTTATTTTCCACACCCACTAAGACTGTGCCTCACGACCCCGTGAGCTGTGTGATAATATCTCCTGACACATATTATACTTTGCGAAGCATTTCCACACGTGCGGTCTTACTCGGCCTGTGTCTGAAGACAGGCTGCTTCCGTGCCCACCTGCGGGTGGCGGGGGTGGGGGGGCGGCGGAGCCCTCCCTTCCCTGAAGCTCCACCCGAGGCCCTGGATGTGCAGTGACCCTACCACACAGGGCCTTCCAGGGACAATGTCCCAAGGCCCTCAACCTCACGGCATTTCCTGAAGCCTATTATCTTGTGGTAAAAGAAGGTTCTTTCTTTCTGATAGCTCAGAATTTCCCTCCAGTTCTCATATTCCTCTCCATGAGACCCATGTAAAGATCCTTGCTACTCAAAGTGTGGTCCATGGACCGGCAGCGCCACCATCACCCGGGGTCTTGTTAAAATGCAGACTCCCAGGTCCCGGCCCAGACCTGCTGATTCAGGATCTGCATTTTGACCACATCCCAGGGGACTTGTGTGCACGTTACAGCTTGAGAAGCTCTGTTATGATAAGTGTTTAGTATACATAGAAATTCTTAATTTTTAGATTTTGTGGATAAATGCAGTATTTATAAGTATTCAGCCCATAGATTTTGTTGTTAGCTTGCCAGCTTACTGAATACTAATATTCTAGAGGCTTTTGTCCCTTGCAGTAAGTTGGGGAGAGGGTTTTGTTATTGATGGTCACCACCCCTAATATTATAAAGGGCATGGATTCTAGAGCCCAGAATCAGTGACAGGGCCTCAGGGAGTATCAAGAAGAGGGAGTGTTAGGGGAAATTGTGGGTATTTTTGCATATTTGAGACAAATACCTTAATGCCTACGTCATCTAGGAATTACTAATCTACATTCACAATAATAATATGCACTAAACGAATGCAGCTCTATTTACAGCAGCAGGAAGACTAGGTTAGGAAGGTCTGCTGTTCATGTAGACCTCGCAGGACTTACAGCTAGAAGGGGGAGCCAGTGTTTTTATTTGTCATGGTGCATTTAAAATTTACCGAAGGAATTGGATAGTGGGTACGTGAATATCAAGTAACTGATAGAGTGGAA
Source organism: Lagenorhynchus albirostris (assembly GCF_949774975.1). NCBI lineage: Eukaryota > Metazoa > Chordata > Mammalia > Artiodactyla > Delphinidae > Lagenorhynchus > Lagenorhynchus albirostris. The sequence continues at coordinate 102,957,987 of NC_083104.1, read as the reverse complement.
ATTCATAATCGCAAAATTTGAAGCATCCAGGGAGGGAAGCAATGACTCTGCCTCAGCACGTGTACACAGCACACAGTAAAGATGCGCGGTCATATAACCAGGGGTGGGACTGCTGGGTCATACGGTCGCCAGGTGCGGGGAGCGGGGATGGACGGGGAGTTTGGGGCTGGTAGATGCCAACTATTACATACAGAATGGATAAACAACAAGGTCCTACTGTATAGCACAGGGAACTCTATTCAATACCCTGGGATAAAACATAATGGAAAAAAATATAAAAAAAGAATGTATATATGTGTATAACTGAGTCACTTTGCTGTACAGCAGAAATTAACACAACATTGTAAATCAACTATACCTCAATTAAAAAATAAATTTAAAAAATGGGTGCACGTCGGTCCCGTCGGGCAGTCCAGGCCTGTTGCGGGAAGGTGGGGCTCTCATCCACTTCTCTTCCTTATCCAAGGCTCTTAGCCTAGTGTTTGACACACAGAACGTGCTTATTAAATACTTTTAAATTTTAATAACTCAAAGTCATCTTTCAGAGAGTTTTGCTAATCTGTCCAGAGAAGAACTAACACATCTTAGAAACATTTAGCTGGACACAGCCTCCAAAAGCAAAGGAGCTTCAAACTGTGGCCCTAGATGTCTCCTTCCAGGCCCCTCACACTGACTCCCTGAAGATAAAATGCCTAAAAATCTGCCTGGCAGAGCAGCAAGTCCGTGAGTATCTGTTGAACCGGTGAGCAAGTGAATTTATCTTTTTAGATCCCTTCACTTGCCCACCTTGAGAAGTGGAGTCCACTGGCTATAGCCGGATGTCAGGCCGCTGGGTGCTCACAGACGCAGGTGAAGTCTGGCCGAAGTTACAACCGGGACCAGATCATCTTCTCGAAAGAAGGGCAATACAGAGGTAACCAGAAGCTGAAAAAGTAAATTGTTATTCTACACAAATTTATTACTCAGAACAGAACTCGCATCCTTGGAAAAGACTTTCTTGATAAACATAAATAAACTTAAAAAATTGTAATATATGATTATTGTAGAAAATGTATAAAATACAGCAAAGTCTAAGAGGAGATTGAATTTCCTCATACCCATCACTGGGAGATGGCCATGGTTATTATTTGGATATAATTTCTTTTAATCTTTTTTCCATGCCAAACACATTTATAAAATCAGAATCATTGCATTACTGATTTTATGTTGCACCCCTTTGATCTAACATCATAGCATGAAATATTTTCCAGCACAAACATTCTTGGCAAATATCACATCAATGATGGCACATGAGCATAAACAAGATATATTTAAGAGCTCCCTAGTGTTGCTGTTCTAAACAACACCGGAGTAACTGTCCCTGCAAGTCTCGTCTGCATTTCTGATTATTTTCTTGGGGTAGTTTCCTAGAGAGTAGAAACGGCTTTCAAAAGGACAGCAGCTCACTCATGACTTCGGGTGAGGCTGGAGAAAAGCAGTGGTTGGGACCATTTCAGGCCACATTTGAGGGGCACACGCCCGCCAGGCCGGGCCTTACGGGGACCTGGGGACCTGCACTCAGGCCCATCAGATTGCTGAGTTTCTCTTGAAGAGTTTCTTAAATATCCTGGCTTCTAAAGGAGAGAGAAGTTCTCCAATATTTACTCCTTTAGCTAAGGGAAAAGGGGGAGAAAAGTATATTATTCCTTGAAAGAAAAAGTAACATATTTTCCAGCAATGTGATCTCATCCCTCACATCTTTGAAGGACTAGTGTTAATCTGAAGTCCATTCAAGTTAATAAAGTGTGCCTTTCCCTTACAATGACCTTTTGCTGGAGGTATTTTAGGTTTGTTTTTATAAATAGTTCTTAATTAAATGAGAATCTCGTTATAAAATTATTGTAAAAGTCACTTATCCTGTGTCAAGGGATATAGAGCAAAAGCTGGCTTCTACCCAGTTTAGAAAACGCATCGCCCTTTTGAAATGAAATTACTTCAATCGATTTTAGTAATAATGCGTTACTTATGTATGGATGTATGTATATGATATAATACACACACAGGTGTCCATGTACAGTAATGTATAATTACATACAGAAGTATGTCGTTATTTGCAGTTTACAGAACATTTTTCAGCCAGGATTCCTTATGAGATTCATAATAACAGAACCCTGGGCATGCTACACGCTGCTTCACTTTTGCTGGTGAGAATAATGAAGCTTTAGGTTCACTAAGTCGTCCACGGTCACCTGCCTGGTTCACTAGCGACTAGATGCCACCTTCCCCAACACCCCGACCCCTAACGGCTACTCAGATTCCCCAAGACCCTTTGTGGACGTGGTAACTGATTAATCAATCTTGGTTTCAGTTTCATCTTGCAGAACACGAAGATGACTCTCTCCCCACCGCTTGTAGAGAAATTAGGAACACAAGTGAATTAGTCTGAACACTGCACACACACACACACACGCCCTTCCTATTTTCAGAAAGGATTTGAGGTGGTTGATACCCACATTAGGGGAAATAATAATTTCACTGAAAAAGACAATAGCAAAAAAGGTTTAAAAATTAGAGAATCTGTACAATTTATTACACACTGCATGTTCAGAGCCTGGAGTGCTATCAAAATGAGAATTTTCCTTCTCATCAGTGAAATTTCAAAAATCAATATAGTTCAGAAAATGCAGCTGTGCTCTGCATTGATAAGAGTGTGAAATAAGTAGGTTGCAAGAGAAAAAAGACCCTGGCTGGACCTGGGAAATTGAGGAGGAGTGGTCCTATGGATAAAACAGAAGCCAGAGAATACAAACCCAGGGGCCCAAGTTCCCAAAGTCCACCTCAGAAAGTCAGCTGCAGGGACACCCCTGAAACCGTTAATTTTCCTGCACCTCAGTTTCATCATCTGTGACGAAGAAGCAGACGTGTTTTATGGGTTGTTGTTCAGAAGGTGGACAGTTTATATGAGGCTGTTTTGTTAAATCACCTCTGCAGTTTTACCCAGTGAAATCTTTTAAAGTAGTAATCCTTGGAGAAAATTAATACAACGTGGAATACGCTGCAGATATAAAGTGCGACGTAAATGCTTCGTGATGAGAACGCAGATGAGGTCTGCAAATTGCCGGTTCTTCTCTGACTCAGCCGCCGCAGAGTGAGTTTTGGCAACTGTGATCTTGCAAAGTATAGATTAAAAAAAAAAGAACAGAGAACCTTTCTGACAGATGTTACCCCTCCCAGCAACACCTGATGTGTAAGCCCCAAATAATGGCAGGACACAGCTGGTTCCCCAGCCATCAAGTCAGGGACAGGCCCGCCTCCCCACCCCCATCACTTCAGCCTCGAGGGGCAGCCAGGGGCCTGTCCCTGCTCGGCCCTGGTGGATCCTGATGGCCCCGAATCCTGCTGGGCTGAGAGCGTGACTCCAAGCTGGTTTCCTAAAGGCTTTCTGGACGGGTGGCTTCAAAGGCACGCCCCCAACGCTGGAGCTGCGTTTTCACATTGTAGCTTTCCAGATATGTCTTGGTTTAAATTTCCAGAAGGGGATTCTTCCTCTCTCCCTCCCTTTCTTTTCTTTCAAAAGGAAAAAATAGCATCTCTGAGTGACCATTTTGTCCTTGCGGCTTGCTGTAGGATCGCTGGTAGCTCAGGGGGGACGGCTCCCCAATTTTAAACAGGGGAACATTCGAATTTTAGTCAATAAAGAGAACTAAATGTCCCCCAAACATATATGTGTGTGTGTGTCTATACACAATAAAAATAAATTATACACTATCATGTGCACATCCATATGTATACAATAAAAGAACTAAATATCCCCCAAACAACATATATACACACACATGTGCGTATGCATGTGTATATATGTATTACATAATGTTTGGAGAATATTTACACACACACACACACACACACACACACACACACACACACACACACACACTCAGTAGGTCTGCTCTGGTTCCCCTGTCAGATTTTCTGAATAAGCTCTGAGACTCCCTGGAATCAAGCCTCCCCTTCATCCCGGTGCTGAGATTCGACCTGTCCCTTCCTGCCTGCAAACGGCCATCAGGACCCACCAACCCCTGAGCCGTCCATCCAGCGGGCCTCCACCCGGTGACACAATGGGATCATTGTGGGGTGGACGCCTTAAAAATCGCCTGATGCCTGGGCCCCAGGAGGAGGGATTCCGATGCGGTCTGGACCCCGCATTCCTCAGTGTTTTCCCCAAGTGTTGAGAGGAGCGGCTGAGGTTAAGAACCACTGGCTATGTCTTACCTGCGATTCCCTTCCCCCATATTTTCACCCTTTCTGTACCCCAAGACCAAAGAGGACAAGTCACAAGAACCCAGGCGGGCCGACTCCAGTGGTGAGACGCTCACCTTTGAGCTCGGGGGCCCTTCGGGGTGACCAGCCTCCCTACTTCCCGGGTCGTGGCCTTCTGTGCTGACCAGGCCACACAGGCTCCCGCTGCACCGTCGGGCCTGGTGGCACCAGCGCTGTTGCCTCTCGTCCGTTTTCTCCCCAGAACCCGCGGAGGCCTCGGGGACCCCGCAGGCTGCTGAGGCAGCCTCTGGGCCCGTCGGAAGCTGCGGACATCACCCACGCTCCCTCAGGGACCAGCCCGGCCGCCCGGCCAGCACTGCCCCGCTCCCCCCTTTGCTTTGATTTTAAATCCAGCCGCTCTTGCGCAAAGGTGGCCTCTCAGGGCACTTGTTCCACCCTCAACGGGCCCCCACAGCCCCGGGTTCGAGGTGTAATGGGAGGAGGAGGGAGGAACAGGGAGAAGCCCTCGGTCTGTGCACCAGGCACCTCCTCTCTTCCTGACTGACCCCGCAGGCTGTCAAGGCGGCCAGCGTGCATGCGTGTGCGTGTGCACGTGTGTCTGCCCCCGGCGTCCACGCTCTCAGTGCTCGGGAGCTCTGCCGTCTGCGATACTAGCTGTGCCTGGATTTCTCTTGCGTAAGCAACTCAACAGGATTTACCACGTGCCCCCCTCCCACCGGTCGGGGATGTAGTGAGGATGCTGTAGCCTAATTCCTGAAACGATTTTAAACGTGTGCAAGGGAAAGATTCCACAAGACTCCAGTGTCGTCCACCTCCCGCTCGGATGAGGCACCACCCCAAACCTGGCCTGGGGGGCTGGTCAAGTGCTCTGGACGCCCCCCCAGACGCCCCCCCGGATGCAGGTGGGCAGGCCCAGGTAGGATGTCTGGGCCAAGGGAGGCCTGGACTCCCTCGCAGCCCCCAGGGCTTTGTGCTGTCTTCACAGCTGGGACCAGCGTCCGCTTGGGCAGCATGATGGGAATAGACGTAAGTCCCCTGGGGGCAGGGGGGCCTTCTTCCATAATCTAATTGGATGTCTCGTGCCTGGAGAGAGAGCTGGACACCAAGGCCAGCACAGCCCTGGGCACCCTGGTGGCAGTGGAGACGCTGCCTGACGGCTGCAGAGGCCACTCAGGGATCAGCTGGCCTCCGGTACGATGCACAGGGATTCAGAAGGCGGGGACGAGGGAAAGGTCCACTCTGGGGACGCCCGCGTGACTGGAGCCCCTAGACAGACCCAGTCTCTGGAAAATAACCCGCTGCTCCCTCGCCTCTTTTCAAAGGCGGTTTAGAAGAAGCTTCTGGACTCAGGCAGCATTTGTTTACGGCCGATTTCAGTTGTCAGTTGGAGGCTCGTGTTTCACAGCCACATGTGTAAATGCTCACTCCCTCACTGTTTATGAAGAGGCAGGGCCCGGCTTTCCGAGAGGGCCCTGGCTCCTCTGCAGGGCCCGCCGGCTGGTGGGAGCCGGGGGCGGAGGAGGTCAGCGCCCCCGCCTACAGGAATCTTGGAGCTCGCCGGAAACTTCCAGCACGTGGGTGGTACATGTATCAGCTGACGGGGAAAGCGAGAGCGTGAAGGCGGCCACCCAAGACTTCAGGTCACCGCTGACACCCCTGTGGGAGCTCAGATCTCAGCGCTGGGAGGGCACCTGCCAGCCTGGCCAAAACAAATCAGCCCTGCTAGGGGTGCAGTGCAAAGGAAGGGGCTGAGGCCCGGGGAGCTCAGGGTCGCACTTAAACCAGCTCAAGTAACCGGGCTACGACGAGGCAATGCCCTGGGTGTTGTGGGCAGACAAAGGGCCGGGGCCGCGCTCCAGATCTGGGGAGCATCCCGGCCGAGGTCTAGAAACAAGCCGGCTGTGTTTCAGCCTTGCTCCGGGGTCCTCTGCAGGCAGGATATCCCACCACTCTTTGTTGTCTTTAGGCCTGACAGTCCATCTGGTTTTGATTCAGGTGGCCTCAGGCTTGCCTCAGAGGTGAAAAGGGTGTGCGCTTAAATTGAATTTCTCACAAATTTCAAACCAGAAGGATCCCAGTCTTCCCACACAAAGCCGTTCTGCGGTGCAGCCCCCAGCCCTGGGAGCCTGGCATAAATCAGTTTCACCTGTTTGGCTGAATGAGCCCGTGTGAGTCTAACGAGTCCGGCCAGCACAATCAGACAGTGTGTGCGCGCTTGAACCAGAGAGAGCAGCGTGGTGACCTCTCGCTGACCTCCCAGCACTTCTGCGCCTGGCGGGGACCATGGCTCTGGGTCCTGGTAGGGCAGGACTGGGTCCCTGGAGCCGTCTCGGACTGGGTAGTTCTGGATACATAACGGGGTCCTCTAGCCCAGCTGAACAGTATTGGGGGAGAAGGCGGCTTTGTATCTAAAGGGGGGGCCGGTAAGATTAAACTGTGCCTTGAGGCTGCTGCATCAGGTAGCAGGGCTTCAGAGGAGAAACATTTAGACTTTGCCCCTCGTCTCAGAGGTCAGGCAGCCCTCAGCCGTCAAGCTGGGTGGGAGGCGTCGGAGCGTCTTGGTGGGCTGCCTGGTGGAACGGGCACACCTGCCGAGAATTTTCCTACACGGAGGGACGTCCCTCCGTCCAGGGGCTGCCCAGGCATCCTCGGGAGCTGCTCTTTGTCATCACAGCGACTTCTGATTAAACACCACGAGTGAAAGGAACGAAGAGAAGTTGGATCCTCTAACACAGGGGCCGACAAACTCCGGCTGGTGGGCCAAAGCCAGCCCACAGCCTATTTCCACCTAGAACGTTTTACTCGTCCCCCCCCCCACGCACACACACACGTGCACACACATGCACATACGCGCCACTAGCCACGTGTTGTCCACGGCTGCTTTCTCAAGCACAGATTCAAGTAGCTGTGCACAGATTCAAGTAGCTGTGACGACTGCGAAGCTGAAAATATTTACCGTCTCATTCTATACAGAAAAGCTTGCCAACCCTGTTCTCAAAGGTGGTAGTTTTCCTTTAAAAGATGCTGCTCTCCGAACTGACCCAGGAGATAGGAGGCCACCGGAGGGCCCGGTGGCCGCACAGCCATTTAATGGGCTCTGTGGGGAGTTTGGGGATATGCTTACACCTCCATTGGCTCCTCTCTGTGAAAAATGCCCCCCTTTCACCTCAGCGATTCCTAGGTGCTCTGGGACGTCAACGATAAAAGCGGCCTCACATCGCGGATAATCTCCTTGGCCACTTCTTGGGTGTTCTGGGGCTTTGTCTTCTGTCTCTGTGGGGCTCCTGTTCAACAGGTCCTGGGCTGCTCCGAGTACAATCCTGTCGCCTTCACATGACAACACGACAGGTCCTGCCTGGAGCACGGCAGCTGCACTGCACGCACCAGCCACGGAAAGAGCCACGGACGTGGGCGCCTTCCTGGCGTGGCAGCCATGGACGTGGCCAAGTCGATGCCGATGTCGCTAAAACTCCTATTCCTTCTCGCCACCTCATCCACTAGCTCCCTCTTTTCAGAATGAAGCTTTAATTTGCAGCCGCAAAGGCTAAATTAACCTGACACAGCAGGCAAAGCTCTACCGTGGCCAGAATGTGAGAGGGGGGTGGGAATTAGTGGACGCCTGAGTTCCATTCCGCCGCTGCCTCACCACACGGTGTTACAGCAAGGAGTTTACTCAGATAGAACATTTTTAAAGTCATCTGCTATATAGCCCTTTCTCCTTCTTTCTAGAATTATATTTTAAGGAATTCAGGTAGAAAAAAATGATACACACATACACATGCATATGTGTGTGTGTTTCATGTATATATGGTTTATGTATGTGTGTGTGTGTGTGTGTGTATATACACACACACATATATTCAAAATGTAGAACTGAATGAGACGTGCCTTCCTAAGCTATCCATCTGTTCACCCCAGCTTAAGGACAGAGCCCTCTCTCCCTTTCTGAGCTCACGCAGAGCTCCTGGGACAAGAAACCAGACCTCTGTTTGTAAGATTTGACATCTGCTTTCCTGTTTGGTTAAGTTAGTCCTTGTAAAGCAAGATGCAGATATATTTTCTGACAGGGACACAAGCTCTTTACTATTATTATTTTCCTTTATTCGGGACAGGGGTTCTACTGGACGGGGCGGGGGAGGAACCTACACTCCTCTCTGTATTTCTCACAAAGTGCACGTAATTCCAGGAGCCTCTGGTGAATGGATCGTGAGTGAGCAAGACGCCGGGGTGTGAAGAGGCCTCAGAGCATCTCTGTCAGGCCCCCTCTCCCCCGGCTCTGCCTGGAAGACGTCCTCCCCATCAGGACCCGGGCACTGGCTTGGGTGTCGTCCTCCTAGTCTTTTTCAGTTGTTATCATGTCATCATCTTAGGCGGTAAAGTTGTTAGCCTTCTTTTGGAAGAAGTAATCAAAATCCGTAGCCCCTTTGCAGAGAGTAAAACGCAGAAGAGAAGCGAAAAGCAAAGAGAAGGGGCGGGGGCCGGAGGGAGGGGCCCTGGTGGCGCGGCGCTCCGCATGTCCCCAGCCGCCTCTCCTTGCATTATCCTGGCACTCGAGGGGAAATGAAGCCTGATTTCCTATTCAGGAAAATCGCATCCATGGCAGGAGCCGGCCGCACTGGACAGCAGCTGGAAAGGGCTCAAAACGAGGTAGAAACCTTGGAACGTCTTGGTTTTCAAACACACACTGGATTGTTTCTTCCAGCTTCATCTGTCAGCGTTGGGCGGGCGGTGGTAGTGTCATCAAGGGCCTCTAAAGGTTTTCATGTGGAAAAGCAGCTTGAAACGATCCTATCTCCCCAGGAAAAGCAGATCTGTGCCAGGGTCAGCCATCTGAAGCTCTGATTTCAAGAGGAAAGCAGAGGGGAGTGGAAGAGAAAGTCGGCCTCTGCCTCGGGATGAAGGCGACCCTCTCTGTGACTTGGCTCGCGTCTTCCTGCAGCAGAAGGAGGGCAGCGTGATTCTGGGTCACTTTGTGACGGGCGGACCACACAAAACAAAGGAGGGCGGTGCTGCGCGCTGACTGCTGCCCCGGTAAGCCCTCCAGGGTACCATTTCAAGAAGTAAGTTAATGGCCTCCCTACAAAAGAGTCCCAGGGGTCCCTGAAGCTTGACCCCCAAACTTGAACTCTACCTGAACTGATTTTTTCTTTTTTTTTCCTTTTTTGAGGTTTGAAAACATTTAATCAACTCTCCTCCCAGGACATTTGAGTTCTGTGCACTCCTGCCCTTGTGGGCTCCGTCTGGAAGAAAAAGTGCCAAAACCACCGCTGGAAAGGCGGCCCGGAGGTATTTTCAGTCCGCCTGGAAGCAGCAGGTAACGGAAATCTTATGAGACGGCTTGTTCTCAGGAGATGTTTTTGGGTCCAGTTTTGCTGACCAAAGCATTCCCTGGGTTTGGATAAACCTTGAATTAGCAGCTGCATTTTGAGGCACTGGTTCTTGGTTCTGATTGCAGTTAGAGTGCTTGCAAGCCCTAGCCCCTACCCTTGCACTTTGCCATCCCTGGTTTCGTCCCCTGACATAAGTGCTTCCTGGAATCCCAAAAGCGTTTAGCTTCCTTCCCTTCCAGAAACACAGGGCTGTGGTTGGGTAAATCATCTAAATGCTTTCATTTCAACTCACTGAGCATCTATTCAGCATCAGTAATATTCCCATCATACGTCGGGAGTAACGGAGGGAGCCTGGTACCCTCGAATTCAAGGGACTCGCCTGGAAGAAAATGCAGACACTCTTTCATACGACGGCATAAGTAACACTAACAGCTCCAGTAAAGTACAGCGGGAACACAGACATGGTGGGAATGCATCAGAAGTGAATAATGGGTTATTTTTAAACAATGGATCACACAAAGTTCTTCCCCCCAAGAGCCAGTTGTCTTAGGAAGTAATTTGTTCTGTTTTGTTTAAGAGTCTAAATATATAGACCACGGAGTGGCACGTAGTTTCAACGCTGAGCTCATTTAATGGATTGGTGGTTGCTTTCTGGGGCACTGGGTTGAGAAAGATTCTGAGGTTGTATTTAGTCTCAAGAGGAATGGTGCTGCGATTGGCTGGTTGTCCTGGAGGCCTTATGTGGAGAGTGGTGCAGATACACCAGTCCTGAAGCAGCTACGGCCCACGTGTGAATCAGCTCAGAGTGAAGACAGAGCTTGACGTGTGCTTCCTCAGCCCCCGCTGTGAACCGCAGAGAGCCTCTTGTGACAAGATCCTTCTGGCACTGATTTGTGCGCACAGAAAGCCCCGTGCTGGCTCCTGAAATAGAAGAACATGAAGAAGAGAAGTCAGAGACAGCAACACGTCAGAACATTGATGTCCATCTAGACCCCCCGCCTCTGAGTTTATAAAGGGTCTCCACCCCAAAGAAGCATCAGAATGAAACCTTCCCACGACAGTGTTTAAGACTGAACTCACCCTGTGGCCTGTCGGTGGGTATAGATGGGGGGACTCTTCGTGAACTGCAGATTCACTGAACAAGACGTAGGGATTTCTGAGTAGAAACCTAAGTATCCATCTCGAGATGTGACACATGTGCCTGTGGAGACATGGTATTCCCAGCTAATTTTAGAAGATTGAAGGCCCAGCCTGGGCCATCCTGACAGCTGGTCACCAGGCAGCTTCTGGCGGTGATGTACACAGACATATTTATCATCCCGAGGGCTCCAAAGAGAAAGTGGAATTCCATGACCAGAGCGCTATAAAACTGTCTGGGCATTTGGGGTATTATTCTTATTACAGTTCTGTTATCGTGAAACATGTTTCCATGTAGATTTCTGTCTGCTGGGCAGTATTGGTCCCATAAATCCTGCAGGAGAGAATTGGCCCACTGGAGTTGGATGCTGGATATAGCATTTCTTCAACATCAAGAGAACGGCCACACATTTTTTTAATTGTTTCCCTTGCAAATAACTTTTAAACAGCCTTACAAAAATGTTTTCCTCGCTCCACTCCCCCGTGAGTTAAAAACGCACCCCCATGCTTGCCAGTTGGCACCATGTCTTGTGATTCCAGCAGGCGGGCGGTGATGGGATGGGTGAGGCAATTTTAGGGTGGGGAGGACCGCTTTTCCTCACAGTGTGCAAAATGAGCCGTTTGATTTTTAACTGATTCCTTAAAGCAAAAGCACTTCCCACCCATGAGCATTGCCTAACTGGGGGACATGGAAAATGAATGAAGAAACAAGCCTCAAACAGAGAGCGTTTACTGCTCCCGCTTCAACGCTAATTAATCACGGTTGTCAGTGAATGATCGTGTGCGTGGGGTTACACCTCCCAGAGTCCTTGCCGGGACCTCCGGGGGTGGACGTGTGTCTGGGGCTTCGAGCGGTGCTGGGAGCGCAGTTGCAACCAGCTGGGGCCCTTGCTCACACAGGCCTTCTGTGTAAAGGATGTGCTTCAGTATGGGCTTGCGGTTCTAAAACGAGATGCTTTTCCATTTCAATTATATTGCGGTGGATCAAACATTACAAAATAAGCCTCAAATAGGAGTGTAGCCTTACCCCAAACGAAAGCATATGTGTGTGTCCAGATGCAAGGGTCAGATGTTGACGCCTTGAACTACACGGGCCGTACCTGCCAGGTTCAGGGCTTGCTACCGGCACAAATTGTAAAGAGGACAGAAATTTGGTTTTGACGCATTCCCAGCTCTCTTGCATACCTTTAAAAACCATTTGAAAGCTCTGTTCCTCTGCTTTTTTATCCAATGAGAGCCATTGGTTCTGTTCTCCCCTCTCCCACCTTTAAGCTGTTCTGTGTTCCAATCCACAGGGGTGTTGTCACACCGTGGAAAGATCGTTGGGTGGGGAGTTCCTTTATTCATTGATTTATTCAATAAATATGTCGGTACCTATTGGATGCTGAGCTCTGGGCCACGAGTTAGGGCTGTAACACTAAGCAAATCGCTGTGTCGTGGGGGAGACAGATATGAATCAAAGAGTCACAGGAATGAGTTTACAATTAATTCCACAGTAAGTGCTGTACCGTGAACTGGGGCTGGCAAAGCGAAACGGGGGGGTTAGCCTTGTCTGGGTGAGGGCATGGGTTAGGCAAGGGAGTCGGGGAAGCCTCTCTGCTCTGACCAGGAGTAACGAGATGAACGGAAGGAAGAACCTTTCCACAGGAGCAGAGTGTTTACCTGCGGCTTGATGAGTTCCCAGGATGCGGGGTTGTCAGTGCTAAACTGGGACCGTCCCGGCACAACTACATGTAAGGGTTAGGGTGTGCACAGACCCCACCACAGAGGGGAGCGTGGCGCTTTCAAGGAATGGAAAGGAGGCCAAGGTTCCTGGGAAAAGCACCCCACCCTAGATGAGACCCAATGAGAGAGACAGATGGGGCCAAACCCTTCAGGGCCTTAAAGGTCACGTTAAGGTGTCTATCCTAAGAGCAAAGCAAAGTGCCTTAAGCAAGTCAATGACAGTCTTATTTCCCCTTAGAAGGTCCATTCTCCTAAGGATATGGAGACCATTACCATGTGAAGTTCAGAAATCTTTTCCTCAAGGAGAGCTGGCTGTGGTCCCTCAGCAGCAGGGTGCTGCAAGTGTCTAATAGCTGGCTCTCGGGGGCTGGGGGGCAGTGCGGGGAGAGGGTGGGGGTGGAGACCCAGGTTAGCAGAATTTGCCAGTTTCCATGGTGGAAAGCTCCCACCTGGTCGATTTCCAGCTACCACATGACATCACTGAAGGCAGAGTTGGGAGAGATGCCACACGGACTCTAAGAGCCATGCTGGTTCCTTCCCTCCTTCCCTTCCCCTCCCTTCCCTCCTTCCCTTCTCTTCCCCTCCCTTCCCTTCCCTCCATCCCTTCCTTTCCCTTCCATTCCCTTCCTCCCTCCATCCCTTCCTTTCCCTTCCCTTCCCTTCCCTCCATCCTTTCCCTTTCCTTCCCTTCCCTTCCCTTCCCTCCATCCCTTCCCTTCCCTTCCCTTCCCTCCATCCCTTCCCTTCCCTTCCCTTCCCTCCATCCCTTCCCTTCCCTTCCCTTCCCTCCATCCCTTCCCTTCCCTTCCCTTCCCTTCCCTTCCCTTCCCTTCCCTCCTTCCCTTCCCTTCCTCCCTCCATCCCTTCCTTTCCCTTCCCTTCCCTTCCCTTCCCTTCCCTCCTTCCCTTCCCTTCCCTTCCTGAAAAACTAGAGGCACTGTTCAAACAAATTCTGACTCCAGTGACCAGTAAATTTAAGCCTTTCCCCTGGCCCCTAAGGAGTTCTGACACAGGAGAGGGTTTTAAAACCTTTCTACTACATGATGTGCAAATGTGCTAGGCATGGGCCTGGCTTGCTACACTGAATCTGGAGAGTCACAATGACATAGAAAAAACAGAACACTGATAGAAATGTAAACATCACACTAGGTTAATAAAAGTCTCTTTAGAAACCATGGAAAACTGCCTACAGCCTGATGTGATTCAGGATGTCTATCAGAGAGCTGAAGGCCAAGACATATGTGATGCCATGACATCACTGAGGTTTCTGCTCTCTTGCCACACAGGTTGAAAAATTTTGGAATTCTAACCAATATTTTAAAAGCAAAACAAAAAGTCCACAAAACGTCAGGCTCAGAATACTGTGTGACTCTGGCCTTGCAAAGGAGAGCATGCATCATTTTCACCCTACCTGGACAACCAGAGCTGTAGAAATTCAAGCACAAGGTGAAGGAAATCTGCATTTCTTGAGAGCAGGGATAATTTCTTACTCACTTTTGTATCCATAGTGCCTGAACTTGGGGTCAGGTTCAAATTACAAGTTAAAAAAAAAAAGATAGATATATAGATAGGTAATTTGTTAACGTGTATAAAAAGATATGTCTTTAGGATTAACTTTATAAACATCTATCATTAAAAGCTACCTTATTGGCTCAACTTTAGTATAAATACGTATTAGCCTTTTCAGAAAGGATAGCTTATTAACTTTTTTCTTTTAATTTTTAAATAAATTTTTATTATGGAATAGATGTAGATGGACAGAAAAGTTCTGAGGGAGAGTTGGCTGAATGAGTGTTAGTTTCACACAGGGCGGGCAGACACTTAAAACCTGCAGTTACTGAATCCCTTCTCCAGGGCGCGTCCTGCCGCAGCTACAGGGGAGCCGGCCCTGCTCTGTCCTTAGGCCTTGTGGGTAAGGGAGAGTGGACTAAATCCTCACCTCCCTTTTTTTTCTTTTCTTTTTGTTTGGATGTTTTCACGGGTCTCCCCATAAGTCCAGAGAGTTCCCATAAGTCGACCTCCAGTTTCCTCTATAAACCAACATTGATACATTATTATTCATTGAAGCCCATAGTTTAGTTGGATTTCCTGAACTTTTACCTAATGCCCCTTTTCTGTTCCAGGATCTCATCCAGATAACACATTACATTGAGTCATAATGTCTCTGAAACCCCTTCTTGACGGTGACAGTGTCTCAACTTTCCTTGTGTTTTGGATGACCTTGACTGTTCCGAGGAGCACTGACCATGGAAGGGAAGTGCTGTTCTTATATACCGTGTCCAGGGTACATATCATCAACATGACCTGTCACTGTGATGTTGACTTGTAGTGCTTTGCAGGTTTCTCTCCTGCAAAGTTGCTCTATTTCTTCCCCTTTCAACCAGCACTCTTTGGAAGGCAGTCGCCACGCACAGCCTGCTTAGGGCGTGAGGGGCTGCGCTCACCTCCTTGAGAGCAGAGCGTCTATTATTCGGAATTCCTCTGCGTGAGAGATTAATCTCTTCTCCTCCATTTATGTATGTATTCAACCACGTATCTACATCAGTATGGACTCGTGCATATTTATCTTGCACTTTAGGTTCTAATCCAGCACTACCTCGTTTATTTTTTTGCTCAGATTGTTCCAGATTTGGCCATTGGGAGTCCTTTCACTTGGCTCCTATGTCCCTTTGACATATTCCCATCACTGGGGATTTTATTTTGGGGCACTTTGGCCCTAAAAGATGCTCCAGGATCATCTTTTGTGTTTCCTGCCCCAGTCCTAGAATCAGCCGTTTCTCCAAGGAGCACTGGTTCATTTTGTTGAAGAAGATCTTCCAATGAAGATCTTAGAAACCAAGGCCTGGATACTAAGTGTGCTCATTTCTTCTGGGGTGTCATTGCTTCCCAGCCCTCTCAGCTAACAGAGCATGGAAATACATGTGTGTACTAACCTGTGTATTTATACGTCTCTTTAAATATTTCTGTATACATATATCCATCTGTATTTATGTTAAGCAAAACGTGGGTTCATACTGATGTATCCAGCTCTAATCTATCACGGCATAGGTCGTTCTAGCCTCTTCCCCTTGCTTGTCTATAACTTCCCGCTCCAGTAGTAAGAAACCTGGCTGCTACCACCTGTCATCCACTTTCTTATTTGTTCAATTCTGGACACATATATGGAGGTTTCAGAATTGTTCACCTGTAACTTCATTGGAAACAACTTCCTCAACTAGAGGACGGTGCTAACTGCAGGTCCTTCTGCCTTTAGTCTTGAGTAATCCATTCACTTTCAAAGTTGCTTAGGTCAGAACCCTCCCCCCATCTCCCTCTGTGAGGTGTTTCAAAACTTCATAATACAGTTAGATGCTCTTGTCAAAGTCTGCATTCCATCCTAGGCCCTAACCTATTAAATGTTTTTTAAATTTTAATACATTAGGGTTCACTCTTTCTGCTGTAAAATTCTTTAACTTTGGACAAAGGCATAGTCATTATCTACCAGAATATTTTCTCTACTCTAAAAAATTCCCTGTCTCACTTATTCAACCTCCCCCCACCCCAAACCACTAGTCTGCTTATTATCTCTATAGTTTATCTTTTCCAGAACGTCATATAATGGAATCATACAGTACATTGCCTCTTATGACTGGCTTCTTTTGCTTAGAAATATGCATGTATGGTTCTTCCATGTCTTTTTTTGGCTTGAGAGCTCATTCGTTTTTATCACTGAAGAGTATTTCATTGTATGGATACTCCGTAGGCATTTTTATATCCGTTAAACTGCTGAAGGACATCTTGGTTCTTTCCGTAGGCATTTTTATATCCGTTAAACTGCTGAAGGACATCTTGGTTCTCTCCAGTTTGGGGCACTTGTGAATAAAACTCCTGTAATCATTCATGTTCAGGTTTCAGTGTGGGCATAAGTTTTCAAATCAATTGGATAAATACCTAGGAGTAGAACTACTGGATCATATGGTAAGACTGCTGTAAGAGCCTGCCAGACTGTCTTCCGAAGTACCTGTGCCATTTTCCATTCCTCCCAGCAATGAACGAGAATTTCTTTTGCTCTGCATCCTCACCAGCAGTTACTATGGTTAATTTTTAGATTTTAGTCACTCCTATAGTACAAAGTGGTATCTCGTTTTTTTGTTTTGTTTTAATAGTATTTCTTCTTTTATACATATTTTTTTTGGCTGTGTCAGGTCTTAGTTGCAGTGCATGGGCTCTTTGTTGCAGTGTGTGGGCTTCTCTCTAGTTGCAGCACGTGGGATCTTAGTTCCCTGACCAGGGATCAAACCCGTGTCCCCTGCATTGCAAGACAGATTTTCAACCACTGGACACACAGGGAAGTCCCTCATTGTTGTTTTAATTTGTATTTCCCTAATGACAAATGGTGTTGAGCATATAGTCATATGCTTATTTGCCGTCTTCGTATCATCTTTGGTAAAGTGTCTGTTCAGATCTTTTGCCCATTTTAAATTGAGTTGCTCGTTTTATATTGTTGAGTTTTAACAGTTCTTTGTATATTTTGGATACAAGTCCTTTATCAGATGTATGTTTTGCATATATCTTCTCCCTGGCAGTGGTTTGTCTTTCTATTCTCAAGAGTGCCTCTTACAGAGAAGAAGATTTAAATTTTAATAAAGTCAAACTTATCAATTTCTTTCCTTCACAGACCACACTTTAGTTTTGTATCTGAAAACTCACCAGTTTCATGTCACATAGATTTTCTCCTACTTTTTTTCTGGAAGTTTTATCACAATCAGCATGTTGATATCAATAGTGTCAGATATAGAACATCTCTGTCACCACAAGGATCCTTTGTATTGCCCTTTTATAGCCACACCCACTTCTCTTCCCCCACCCTTCTTGCCACCTGGCAACCGCTAATCTGTTCTCCATTTCTATATCTCTGTCATTGCCAGAATTTTATATAAATACAATCATATAGTATTAACATTTTGAGATTAGACTTTTCTTACTCACTATAATTTTCTGGAGATTCATTCAGGCTATTGCACGTATTAATAGTTGCGTTGGTTTTTTTTTTAATTGCTAAGTAGTGTTTCATGGTATGGACGCACCACAATTTATTTAACCATTTACCCATTCAAGGACACGGAGGTTGTTTTCAGTTTGGGGGTTATTATAAATAAAACGATGTGAACGTTTCAGGTACAGGTTTTTTGTGTGTATAGATATAAGTTTTCATTTCTCCGGGATAAATGCCCAGGAGCGCCATTTACGACCTTTGTCCGCTTTCTAATTGGATCGTGTATTTTGGTTACTGTTGAGTTTTGAGAGTCTTTTATAGGTATGAGTTCTTTGTCAGACAGGTGGTGTTCAAATGTTTTCTCCCGGGCTGTAGCTTGTCTTTTCGTTCTTTTCACATAGTAAACGTTCTTGGTTCTGATGAAGTCCAGTTTAGCATTCTTTTCCTTTATGGATCGTGCTTTTGGCAACAAGCCTAAGAACTCTGCCTAGCCCTAGTTCCTCAAGATTTTCTCCTATGTCTTTTTCGAGAAGTTTTATAATTTTACATTTAAGTCCATGATCTATTTTGAGTTGACTTTGTATAAGGTGTGAGGGTTAGGTCAAGGTTCACTTTGTTTTGCCTACGGTCGTCCCCTTGCTCCAGCACTATTTCCTGTAAGGCCGTCCTTCCACTGAATTGCCTTTGCACCTTTGTCAGAAATCAGCTGGGTATATCTGTTTGGATCAATTATGCAGATCAATTTCTATGTTCTCTTTTCAGTTACATTGATTTACATGCCTGTCAATCCCCTAATATCACACAGTCTTGATTACTGTAGCTTATATGGAATCTTGAAATCAAGTAGATTAATTTCTTCCACTTTATTTTTCTTTTTAAAATTGTTTTTACCTATTCTATTTTCTTTGCCTTTTCATATAAACTTAGAATAAGCTCATCTATATCTAAAAGAAATCTTGCTGGGATTTTGGTAGGAATTTCATTAAACCTGTGTATTAGTTTTCTCTTGCTGCTGTAACAAGTCACCATAAACTTAGTGGCTTAAAGCAAAAGCAACATGAATTTAATCTCTAAAAGTTCTGGTGGACAGAGTCTGAAATCAGTGTCGTGAGGCTGAAGTCAAGGTGTTGACAGGGCTGGTTTCTTTTGGCAGCTATAGAGGGAGCATTTGCTCCTTGCCTGTTTCAGCTTCTAGTGGCTGTGATGCCCTCCTCCCTCCTCAGAGCACATCATCCCACTTCTTGTTTCTATCATCATATATCCTACTTCCTCGCCTGTGTCGAGTATCACTCTGGTTATGTCTTATAAGGACACTTGTGATGACATTTAAGGCCCACAGAATAATCCAGGATAATCTCCCAATCTCAATATCCTCAGTTAAATCACATTTGCAAAATTCCCTTTTGTATATTAGGTAACATTCACAGGTCCAGGAATGAAGAACTAGATCTTTGAGGACTTCCTTCAGTCTACTACAATTTGTACATCAATTTGAGGAGAACTGACTTCTTTATTTTGTTGGATCTTCTACTTCATGAACATAGTATGTCTCTCCAATTATTAGCTCTTTTTTGATTTCTTTAGTTATCATTTTGTAGTTTTCAGCATACAAGTCCTACACATGTTTTTGTTATATTTACACTGAAGAACTTATTTTTAGCAATTAAAAATGGAATTTTATCTTTAATTTTGGTGCCCACAGGTTCATTGCTAGTATAGAGAAATATAGCTGATTTTTGTATGTTGGTCTTATACACTGTGACCTCGCTGAACTTTCTTATTAGTTTATTAGCTTATTAGTATTATTAGGTTAGGAGTTTTTGAAGGTTCCTTGGGATTTGCTACATAGAGCCTCGTATTATATATGAATAAAGACAGTTTTATTTTTTCTCCTTTGATCTGTGTGCCTTTCTTTTCATCTTCTTGCCATATTGCTCTCGCTAGAAGTTCCAGCACTGTGTTCTGTGTTTTCTGAGAGTTGAGAGAGAAGACATTCTTGCCTTGTTCTTGATCTTAGTGGCAACTTAAAAATCACATCAATCATCAAACATAATTTAGAAAATTCAAGAGGAGAAGGAAAATGTATTTATCCATATTTCACTCTCCCTCTTGCTCTTTCTTCCTTCCTGATGTTTCAAGAGTCCTCTTCTATTTTCTTACTTTTTAGAGAACCTCCTTTAGCTATTCTTTTAGAGTAATTCTGGTGCTGGAAAATTATCTTCATTTTCCTTCATCTGTGAATATCTTAATTTCCCCTTAATACTTGAAGGATATTTTCACTTGATGTACAATTCTGGGCTAACAGTTTTTAATTAATCACTGCAAACGTGTTGTGCCACTTCTTTCTGGCCTCCATGGTCTCTGATGAGACATCTGCTGACATTTGAACTGCTCTCTTTTTTTACCCTGTAGATTTGGGTCCTCTGACATCGTAGATGAGAAGAAAGTACCCGGGGAGCAGCCTGTGGATGAGAAACTTCTTTTCGGGGGAGCCGCAGCCGCTGCCTGGAGCCTGACATCCTGCCCCTCAACAGTTTAGAGAAATGGGGCCTGCTCAGGGTCCACAAACACCTGGCCAGGAGGGGTCTGAGCCTCCTCTGAGCCCCCCAGCACCGGGGCTCCATTCTCAGGAAGCAACCCCAGCATCTGAGAGCATCCACCTCACTTCCTGAATCTTTGGAAAAGAATTTGCCAGGGGCTTCCAGAGACTTGGGCCAAAATCCTCACTTGTCCTCCCACTTGAACACGGTACCAGACCTACCTGGGCTTCGGAGTTTTACCTCTGAAACAAGAAGACGGGGGGAGCCAGCCTCTGGGGTGCCTCAGCCCGGGTGCCCGTTGCCCCTGTATCTGGACCAACCCACAGGCCGGGCGGCCACCTCGGGGCCCCCAGTGGCCCCTTCCAGCCTGGTTCGCGGGGAGTCTCCCTCATCTCCACCTCCAGGTCGCCCCGTAAACCGCGAGCTCCTGTAGCCCCTGCTCAGAAGAGCGCTCTGAGCAGGGGCTGAGGCCTTTCACTGAGTCCTCCAGGCCTCGGCGGGCTTGCTGAGGGGACGGGGTGTCTGCGACGGTGTGACCACGGCTCCCACAGCCTCGGGGACATGCCCAGGCTCGGGCCAGCGCACAGAGGCCATGCTTTCAGAGTGAGTTCAGCGGGCCTGGCGGGACCCACGGCCCGGTCAGCTGTCAGCCACACGCAAGGTTATCTGTGGGCGGAAACCGTCACCGTCTATGTCTGCTGCGATTTTGGCAGCCACGGGAGGGACGGTGCATCCCTACAGGCCTGGCTGAGTCAGGTTCCCTCCGTGCCAACGGTGCCGCCATCTTTGGCCGCCAAGGAGAGACGTTTTGGCAGGGCCCAGCGGCGTTTTCCCCGGAGGACAGTGTTACCGGCTCGCGGAGGAGACAGAGCTAGAAGGTGGCAGAGCTAGAAGGCAGAGCTAGAAGGGGGCTGGGATTCTGGAAGGACCTGGATGGTTCTGGGAAAATCTGGTAGCCATTTTTGAAAGGAAAATAAAACCAAAGCAAGGTGTGGGAGTGAGAGCGTGGAACTTCTTGGAAATGAGGAGAAAGAAAATAACACGTCCGTCTCCTCAGCCTTGACCTCGTACCCCCGCGGCCGGCTGGACGACTCTGCTGGACTTTCCTGATGCCAACTCGGATCCAAAGTGTCCAAAACTGAGGTCATCCTCCCTCACCCTGGCTCCTCTTCCCGTTCTGGCAGTAGAGCCACCCTTCAGACACCAGAGCGGGGCCTCGGGGGAAACCTCTGGTCTTCCCTTCTTCACCGCCGTCTCCGGCCGTCTCCTGCTCTGAGTCAGGATTTCAAAGTCATTGCTCACAAAAGTGAACATAACTAAAGTGACCACGAAAGAAAAGGAATCTCCAAAAGGAGAACTAAACCAAACGTCGGAGTAAACCGGGGGATTTCCCACTGCTTCATCCCACAGGCTCCGGCCCAGCCAGGACACCTGCCCCAGGCCTCGGGCTCGGAGCCCACCCAGCCCCCATGGAGCCCACGTCCCGCACCTCCCCCTGGGCCCAG
This sequence comes from Lagenorhynchus albirostris, assembly GCF_949774975.1. Taxonomy (NCBI): domain Eukaryota; kingdom Metazoa; phylum Chordata; class Mammalia; order Artiodactyla; family Delphinidae; genus Lagenorhynchus; species Lagenorhynchus albirostris. The sequence goes on along the minus strand of NC_083104.1, from coordinate 102,936,515 downwards.
GCCCCTGACCCAACCTTTCCTGGATTTGCTGTCCCTGTTCCTAAGGCCCTCACCCCTCCTCCCACCTGCCCTATGAGACGTCCTTCCTTTGCCTTCTGAACTCACAGTAACTGTCAGAGCCCAGCTCAGCCATGCAGCCTCTACCTGTGGGGCTTCCTGACCCGTCCCTGCCTTGGGGTTCTACTGCGCCCACAGCAAGGACAACGGAGCATCGGCTCCCAGCTCGGGCCCCAGAGCCACGCGACACCTGTAAGTGGGAGCCACGCAATGCCGGCTGAGTTGCGTAACATTTCAGAGCCTTTGCCGTCCTTTCTGTAAAATGCGACTGATAACAGTACCTAACTTACGAGGGTGAGGGGAGGATTAAATAGGATATTGCCCTCAGTGTGCTTAGTACAATGTCTGACAATTAATTAATAATCAGTCAACAATTCTTGTTGTCACTGCTGTCCTTCTTCCTACTCTCTCATTTCCACTTTCCCGTTTGCTCGTTTGTTTTCATGCGGCCATCTTGTCGACCCCTACTAACTTGTAAGTTCTCGAAGGGCAAAGACAACGCTATCTTTGTATTATGTTCTGCCCCGTGGTGCGCATACACACGCACACACGCGTGCACACACACACACACACACACACACACACACACGACGTTGTTGGAGTCGTGCCGGGGGCTGAGTAGATGGTGGACGGACAAAATTCCTGTCTGTCTGTGTGCAGGGTAGGTGGAGGCCTGGGGCCCCCATCATCTGTAGTGATGAAACATGGGCCTCGAGTAAAGAGGCCAGGCTGCCAACCAGGAGAGGCAGTGAGGGAGCTTCCAACGAGCACAGTTATTTTATCCAATGTCACCCAAAGGAAGGCTAGGATAACATGCTCTGACTTTGGGGAATTTATAAAATAGGCAAAGAACAACTGATGAGGACATGACAACTTCTGGATTCAGGATTTCAGGCAGCGTGTGAGGAGAAGGTGAAGAAAGGAAAGAGGCAGAAAGGGTCCCAAACCATAGCCCCTGGTGATGGCCGTGTAATGGTTTTATCTGATCCAGGAACAAAACAAAGACAACTCTTTTCCATGTCAGAGTTTTAATTCTAGCGCTATTTCTCCATCAAACAAAACTGAACTCAAGGTAAAATTGAAGGAGAATCCAATAGAAAGCAATTGAGGACAGGCAAAGTGAACCAAAATAATGAAAGAGGCCTTTATCACATCCTGCCTCAAAACAGAATGAAGAGACAGGCCCCAGCCCTGGATCCCTCCCTGATTTCCAGGCCTGGGACTCCCCAGAGGCAGACTTCCTACCGGTTGTCCCATTGTTGCTTCAATCCAGCCCCAGGGCACTGATCTTATCTCTTCAGGTTTATTCATTTGTTTTCCTATCTCTAAAATGCACCTTTGTATAGAATCTGGGCATGGCTGAAAAATTACCCCATTCTTAGCAGTGTCTGCACTAATCATGGCCCCTCCCTCCTACTCTCCCACCTGGGAGTCAGCACGCGGGAGCCCTTGTCATCAGGCAACATCCTTAGCACCACAGGGGGGTAAGAAATACAAAGGCACATTTGGGGTGTAAAGACCAGTGCTGTTTGGGCTTTAACCAGACCAGCAGAAGAAAAGGAGCCTTCAAGGGAGAGGGCCTTCCACTGAAAGGGAAACAACCGCAAAACAAAACAAAACAAAATCAGGAACTCTGGAATAATCAGTCACTCAATATCGTAACAGTCTTTCTTAGCTAAGCTCTGTTTTGTTTTCAGTACTACATAGATCGGGGTTGGGGGGAGATGGAGGTGGGCGTGTTTGCATCCTGGCCTGTGCCATTTGTGCAAATTCCCAGGTAAACTGAGTCCGTTAACCAAAGAAATAAGGAAGAAATAGAAACGGTTGTCCCAGGGTAGGCCTGCCTTTACAGATGTCACATTTCAAAGTCGCGTTTGCTGTCACTACCATGAGAACTCGGCCGTGGCTGGGGCCACTGCCTCATGCACTGGGCAGAGACAGACATCGGAGGGAGAAATGTGCTGTAACCACACCGGGGGGACGTGTGCCGTCGCTGGTGCTTTAAATGATCTGAGAATGTGCCCCAGTGTTGACCGTTTCAAACGCTCTACTTACGTTAGACGGGCTTGAGACGTAGGGACGTCTGTGGGACTAAAATAAAACAGTCTTTCCCTTGTCCTGGAGAACAAAGCCCAGAAACTAAGGAGCCAGGTCTGGTTATCAGAAGGCCTATTATCTGCTCTTTATCTGACATTACTTTGGGGCTAGCTTTGGGGCCCTCTGTCCATCTTTCAGCCAGAGAGCAAGGGAACGGAGCCCAGCCTTACGATTCATCTTAGCAACACGTAACTGAGATGGCAAATCTGCAAAAACACCAAAATTAGACCAACTCAAAGCAAGACTCTAGTCCCCTCCACACACAGGCAGCGCCTTGGAGAGGCGAATCGCGCTGCCCTTCAGATGTTCTGCCTCACTGCCCCCCACGCTGAGAAACGACTGGGTCGTAACTGGTCTCCGGTCGTTGCTGTGACCAGGAAGGGCTGCCTTTCCCTGGGTCTCAGGATATGTGCTTGGTAACTTTCCAGACATTTATTGCCACAGTTCAGCCCTGTGCTGCCAAGGTCGGAGCCAAAAAGGGCGTCTGAAAATGTGCAAAAGTGAGATCTCGCTTGGCCCAGGCCTAGCCTGAGGGAAGAGAACCAGACGTTCTCCTGCCAGAAGCCAGTCCCCAACTTCATGGAAACTGGGGATCATTTCTGATGTCCTTCTCACTCGGCCAAGGTTCAATGCAGCTGCAATCACTCTACCTCCAATTCAAGTATGTCCTTGGTCCTAAGATCTTGGAGGCATCTGGTTCTTCTTTCTTTCTTTTTTCTGGCCGGGCCACACCGTGTGTGGGATCTTAGTTCCCTGACCAGGGATCCAGCCCGTGCTTCCTGTAGTGGAAGCGTGGAATCTTCACCACTAGACCGCCAGGGAAGTCCCCGGAGATGTCTGGTTCTTAATCATTAAATGCATATTAATAAAAACCAATGTGCTATACCGTATCATGATATATTTATCACAATAATCCAAGAATAGTGTGTATTAATAGAAGGATATTATATTAGCTATAATTACTAGTCTATTACTAATTAATGTTAATTATATTAACTATAGGTATAGCTAATTATATTTACTATAAGGTGAGAGCAATATGTTAATATAAGCATATTCTATAAATACTTGGTTCCTCTGCATTTGTGAAAATTGACACAAGCTGCAGTGGTAGATGCCGTGCTGCTCTAACCAGATGCCGACTGTTGGCTCCCCTGGCTGACAGCTCAGCTCCCAGCCCCCTTCCAGGAACTGCTCTTGGCCGAAGCCGGCTGCCTCACCGTTTCCTGCCCTTTTCCTGGGGACGGCCTGCATCCAAATAACTGGGTGATGTGCAGTGTGGAGGCTTGGCCCCTGACCCCAACTTGGGCCCACTGCATAAGACGTGGGGCTCCCTGTGGGGCGGGCTGGGACCATCTCCCTTGGCCCCATCCTGCCTTCTCTCCCTTCAGCTGTCACTCCTGAGAGCACTTCATGCGAATCTTCACCTCAGAGTCCGCTTCCCGGGGAGGTTAATCCGCAGCTTTGGTCCCAGCAGGTGCCTGCCTGACCACGTGCTCGGTGGGCCCAGTGCTGCCTGCCCCCAGCCACTGGCAGTCGTGGTGCAGCGCTGATGGTGTCTGGGACAGGCTGCTGGTGGTGACTGGATGTCACAGGCGTAGAAGGAAGGCTCAGTATATCAAGTGTCTGATAAACTTGGGAGACCTGAGCGTCCCCGTAGTCCATTGCCTAAAGAAGGGCCCGTCTTTTTTATCCAGCGGGGTGGGATAGGGAGGGTGGGACGGAGGGAGATGCAAGAGGGAAGAGATATGGGGCATATGTATACATATAGCTGATTCACTTTGTTATGAAGCAGAAACTGACACACCATTGTAAAGCAATTATACTCCAATAAAGATGTTAAAAAAAAAAAAAGGAGGGCCCTGTCACCAATGAAGACCTAAGGGACCTGTGGCCACCGAGCGCTGGGGAAATGGGGTGCCCAAATATCTGAGGGTGGCTACTTGGTTGAGTGCTGGGCGTCCTGAGTCAGGGCCATGCCAGCGGAAGTGGAGAGTGACATGCCGGCAGAAAACGGATACACACTGGTGAGCTCCTAGACCCCAGCGGGGCCAGAGTGCCGAAACTGTGTCACCCAGTGACCACGAAGCCAGAAGTGCCCAGCACGGGCTGAGTTCCATCAGCTCCACCAAGCCGTCAGGGGTGAGCCCAGCAAGCCATCGTCACATGTACAGTGGCCGTGGCCCTTCAGGGGTCAGGCCTGAGTGAGTCCAGAGGGCCCAGGTGGGCCGTGGGGCAGGTGGCCCCCCGTGGCCAGCTGGTGAAGGAGGTCTGTGCTGAGGTTTGCTCAGAGGGTCAGCTCCGCTCGGGACCCTTGTTCAGAGGGTCAACTCCGCTCGGGACCCTTGTGAGGCAGAAGCGGACTCTGAGGCACAGCAGGCAGGCCCAGGGCTGGCGCTGAGGATGGAGCCGTTAGGTCAGCACCGAGGCCAGAGGAGACGCTCCCTGAGAGCCTGAGAATCTAGAAGGAGGGCAGCTGTTGTCGCCTGCAGGGCTGCAGCTGTGCTGCCACCTTCTTCTGGAAAGTTCCCCCAGGACACGCGGCCCGCCAGGCTCAGGAGGGGCGGCTCTTCATGGATTTACTCAGTGACAATGTTGAACAGTTATCGCGTGTTTGCCGTCGATCAGGGGCTGGGCTTCGGTGACATCAAAGGCAAAGACCTAGGTCGCTTGTTCAAAAAGTAAGAATTTCAAGGCAGCAGCTGCAGAGCATGAAACCACACCGGGCGTGGACGGTCTGCCCCGAAGCAGGCCCTGCCCAGCCTGTTCTCACGACTCGAGCTTCTAGCCATGGAGACAATTAATGTGTCAATTACAGTGAATTATTTTATTGCAGCTGTGAGAAGTGTTATGTTGGAGAAATGCAGGCTGGTCCCTATGCAAACTTACAAGGGACTCAGACCCTCTGGGCCGGGGGGCCGTGTGTGCGGGCTTCCGGGGGCAGGGTTTGAAGGGACAGAGACTTCAGGGATTTGAGAGCCATGGCCCTCACTCCGACTTCTCACCACACCGTGAACTGCTCACCTGACCACTGGCCAGCAGCGGGTCTTATTTGAAACCATCTCCAAGTCAGAGAAAATGGGCCACAGACACATGGATTCCTCCAAATGCCACACCACACACTTCCTTCGCAGAGAAATGGCTCCAGAAAAAAAAAAATCATTAAAAGAAAAAAAATGTTGTTAAAATAAAGTGAATGGAAACATAAGAAGGTCCTTCACTGGCTTAAGAAAATAAACCAAAATCCAAGATATTCTGAGAAACACATTAGGGAATTAGAGGGGATCAAAAAGTCCACCACAGGGCCAGTTATATGTCGGGTTCAGAAACGGGTTTAATTCTGCACTGACAGCACGGAGGCCTCAGTTCCATCCCCCGCACTCCAGGTCTGAGAAAGTCATTTCAGCTTTCTGTTCTTTGCCTGAATAATGAAAAAAAATGTTAATCTGTCATTTTGGATTGCGTGAGTATGATGAGGATGACTCTTTCAGGGGACTCTGAGCTAGATCTTCTGGAAACACAGGCACCACGTTTATTCAGGATGAGGTGACCTCAGGTCAGCGCCCACCACTCGGCCACACACACTGCGGAGAATTCAGACTCCACCCGACTGCGCCGTGACACAGACAGGTTTTCCCGAGACGCCAGACCTTCGCAGGTAGCCACGGCCCCCGCTGGGCGGGGCCTGCGCGACATCTTACCTCCTCCTTCGCCCACCCTTCAGTCAAGCCCACCTGCCCTCCACGACCACAGGGGCAGACGTCAGTTTTCCCATTTTGCAAAATGTATATAATTATTTAGTACACGAGAAATATAGTATTTCATATGCATAGTGAAAGGGTAGATTATCAAATGTACTGGGAAAACTACTGACCTAGCTGGAAAAAATTCGAGTAAGCCTTACGAGCAATAAAAGAAATTTAGATAATTATATAATTTTCATGGAAAACCCTTTCTAAAAACACCACCAGACTCACAGACATAGAGAACAGACTTGTGGTTGCCAAGGTTGGGGGGTGGGGGATTGGGAGTTTGGGATGAGCAGATGAAAACCAGCATATATAGGATGGATAAACAACAAGGTCCTACTGTAGAGCACAGGGAACTGTATCAATTTCCTGTGATAAACCATCATGGAAAAGAATATGAAAAAGTATACGTATATGTATAACTGAGTCCCTTTGCTGTACAGCAGAAATTAACACAACACTGTAAATCAACTAGACTTCAATAAAATTAAAAAAGGAATAAACACCAAAGGCAGAGATTATAAAATAAATCATCAACAGATCTGACTACATACAATAAATTCCACAAATCCCGTAAACCCCATAAGCAAAGTTAAACGTCACTTCGCAAAGCAGGACAATATCTGTCACGTACACTCCAGATAAGGTACCAGCATCCTTTGTACATGAAGAGCTCGTGAGAGTCAGTACGTGAAAGGCAAATTCTCTGGCTACCACTTCCTCTTCCTGAAATCCATCCTACGGAAGCAAGTCTAGAAGTGATCATGGCAGTACTTGCCCGTTGAGGTCCCGTGGAGTTAGGCGGCCAGTGACTCCTCCCCACCTAGGAGAGAGGGACCCAGCCGAGGGTCACCGGGAGGGATGATTATGGGGGCGACACTGCATGCATTGCCAGTTCCTGGAGGAAGGGGGTCTGGAGAGCTAAAGAGGGCATCCAGTAAAGGGGTACCATACCAGGAGGAGTGCTCAGATCTGAAAACAAAGGCCCCGCTCTGGGGGTCCAATAAAACACTGTAGCCCGTGGGGAGCAGAGCCAGGAAGACTGAGAGCCATCCTGCACGCCACCCCGCGACCTGCTTAGCGTTTGCATCACCCTCTTTTCAAGTTCAGGAGTGTAAATCTGAGAAAGGTTGTTACCCAAGCTTTCATTCTCAGAAAGGGGGGAACAGACCCAACCCAGGTCTCCTGTGTTCAGTTCCCTGCTGTTCAGGTCTGGCTTCTTTCTTGGCACCTTTACTGATGTTTCTGCTCCTTGCTTTCTCCCAGGACCAGGGTAAAAGGTCTTTCTGTGGCGACGGTCGATGTGACAGCCTGCAAACCAGGCTTGGGAGGGGCAGGCACTCGTGGAAGCGTTTCCCAGTGTCACGGCCTCTGGACTGTGTCTGCTGACAGTTTCCAGAAGGTATCGGAGAGGTCTGGAGGCTGAGAAGGGGCTCTGTGTGGCAGGGTCGGGTTTCTCCGGCTTCTCTGCGTAAATTTCCCTTCATAGAGTACAGGTCCGGCCCGCAGGTTGTGTGCAGAGACCAGTAACGGCAAGAGGTGATTTGGGGGTACACAGAGGCCCCTCCAGTTCTTTAAAAGTCAGTTCCTTTTTGTTTGTCTGTTTTCACCGGGAGGTGGAAAGTCAGGCTTTGAGGACCTCGAGGGTCTCAGCAGAGCCTTTGGGAATCAATATTTGTCAGGATTCAGTTACCTGGTCTGAGCCCGTGGACTGTTATTAAAAGATTGAAAAAACCTTATCCTCCAGACTTGGGAAGATCACAGAGGTGGGGGGTAGATTTTGCGTCCCCTGCCCTTTATTTCCTCTCTGACTCTTGCACCTGACCACCGAGCTGGCGGTAAATCACATAAACGCGGATGTTCAGCTATTTGGTGCCCCTCCTTCTGGGCCAGGCAGACATTTTCTTAAAGAGCCAGGGTGTGATTTTTCCAGGCTCTGTGGGGTCAGATGGCCTCTGTCACAACCGCTCAACTCTGCCGTTTGAAAGTAGCCACCGACAATCCCCAGACACATGGGCGTAGCTGTGTTCAAATAAAACTTTATTGACAGGATATGACTGGACTTGGCCCCCGGGCCATGGTTTGCTGACCTCTGTTCCAGTCAAAACTCCTGGACCTCACATTCTGTTTTTCCACTTAATTCCATCTCTTTTTCTTACTTCTTCCAAGTTTCATGTAACTTCTGTAATATAAACAGCCCACCAACAACCAAAAGGGAGACATTTGGGGTTTGAACAATTTGGTACCTGGCAAACCTGAACACACACTTCCTCTGGATTCCTGTTCCCGGGGCGGGTACTTACGGTTCTTTTTTTTTTTTTTTGCGGTACGCGGGCCTCTCTCTGTTGTGGCCTCTCCCGTTGTGGAGCACAGGCTCCGGACGTGCAGGCTCAGCGGCCATGGCTCACGGGCCCAGCCACTCCGTGGCATGTGGGATCTTCCCGGACCGGGGCACGAACCTGCGTCCCCTGCATCAGCAGGCGGACTCTCAACCGCTGCACCACCAGGGAAACCCTATGGTTCTCTTTAAACGTCTGTTTTGCTTTTCCCAGTCTATCTGAAGTGGCTGGTGCTGCATGAAGAGATGGGGCCCAGGGACTAATTTTGCAAGGCAGTGTCCTGAGCCGGATTCTCTTTGTGGCCAAGTATTAAGGGCATTTTTACGCCCTGCTTTTAGCTACTGTTTGCATTAAATGCACAAGGGCAAGGAGGGGGCCGTTCTAATCCCTGCAACACCCTCCCATTGCCTATAACCCCTCCTGCTCATAAAGGCTGCCATCCCCCTAGCATAAATTAGCCCTCGCAGTGTTGGATTGAATCGTAGCTCCTTTGATTGAGATCCTACTAAGCGCAAAAAGCCTCCAGGTTACTACGTCCTTGTTGCGTATAATCGCCCTGACAACTCTGCTGTCCCGTTAGCCAGAAGACACGATAGACTGAGAGGTTTACTCCACTGTGCAAAAAGTGCAGCCGAGAAGGGGGCCGAAGTCTGTCTGCCTTCCCACCCCTTCCAGCAGTGATACAGCTGTTATTATCAATTTGCCCATTTATGCCTACACTCACCCACCAAATACTCAGCACGCTTTTCTCGTTCCCCAGGCGCTGGGCCGGGTACTGGGGACGTAGCGCGGAACGAGG